>NC_037593.1:24827553-25176727 GCF_003073045.1 Pomacea canaliculata
AGGGATGCCTCCGCGGGAGCTGCATGTCATGTTCAGTTCGTCGTTGACCTTGTAGTCGTTGAAAAATCCATCAATGAAAGGAGAACCTGGAGATTCTGGAGTTTCAGAAATGAAATATTTTAGGAATATTGAATAATGTTCTCGAGGATGTGTCGTAGCCTGGTGGCTAGTAAGGTTGTGAGGCCGTTAGAGTCTGTGATTTAAAAGCTACCCCTATCCACTTATTGAATAATTGTAGATGAGTAATAAATTAGACAAATACCATGATTTTTATAATGACTGGTAACATGTATATTTTAGTAAACATTTAACATCTGTTTCTTGCTAATAAATCGATCCCGTAAAAGGTTTCTAACCTGCAATCCTGGGTGTGAACTCTACGTCTTTGCTCTGTGTGTAGTGATTGACTGTACATCTGTATGGCCTGCCATTGTACTGTGGAGCCACATCGGTGAAACGGAGGGTTAATGTCGTGTCCAGAACCTCCACAAACGTGGTTCCCTCCGGGTTACGCCAGCTCAGAGAACCCCGCGGGCTTCCGAGGTCAGACGTATTGCACGTGCATGAGGCTACGTCAGTAGAAACGACGTATGTGATTGGACAGTTGAGCAGCTGAGGCTGTCCGGGGGCTCCTTAAAGACGAAGTATTAGAGAAGATATAGTCATGAGCACACACATATATATATATTCCAGACTTAATCAGACAGTATCACACAACTCACTGTCACTCAGTCGCACACAATCACACATCACACCCAGGCAATATTACAATTACTACAACGAGACTTTCAATCTATGAACTCACTGACGATATTTGTCGATGTGAATGTCAAGTTATGCGTCTGGTAACCAGGGGTTATCTGCAATAAATAGAAGTATACTCCTTCTCTGGTCGGTAGAGGGAGTTCCATGTCACAGCTGGACCGGAAGTACGTCAGACCGGCGGAGTTCACGTATGGCGTGACTGTCGTTGGCGTCATTGTGCTTGGAACACTCGTTTTGTTACTTCCCTTTAACATGGCGATATATCATATAGAGATATCATATTAAAAATGTAACAGCTCATTGAATTTCCTTTCCTTACACTATTCTAGGACGTTTTTAGTAATCTTTTTTTTCGTAGTGTAATCCAGCTGTAAGTTAGCGTGAATAAAAAGAACCTTCCGACGAGCTTTCGTCTCGGACAAACCTGGCATTGCTACCAACTTCAGATTTTCTAATGTATCGGTCTTTACAATAACACACTACAAGTAGAATTTGTTCTAAAAGAAATTCAGACCATATTTTTCCGGCCTGTTGTTCAGCAAGTCATCTCTAAATATTACGCAATTGTATTTTTAAAGTTGTATTGTTCATTTGTCAATAGCTTTCACGATTTCTTCAAAAAACTACCTTTAAAGTTAGGAACCACAAATAATATTGCTAGTCTGTTTACAAGTGTCTCCTGGTCACCATCAAGCCCCCTATTTTATTCTCCCTTCTTTCTCTCCATCCTTCTTCTGTATCATCTTCCCTTCAATCGCTTACATACATTGGCTAAAGAAACTCTAGACTACATTTAAATACCATTTTTTAAAGTGTCTAATGCCTTAATGCCAACTTCACATTTGGAACTCACCAGTATTTGTTGAAACCAGTCACATACAGGCTTTGGAAATATTTTATGAATTTCGCATTCTCCGATCACCTTCTGTTTGGTGTTGTCAAACCTAACCTGACATTGACCTAGGTCGGGTGGATCTATGAAAAACGAAAAACGAAAAAAGATGTGGTGTTCTTATCGAAAATTCCGAGGGAAAAATCAGGTATCATATTAACCAGACATGGAAGGGTATGTCATATAAAAGATCCCTGTAATCCTGTTATTGCACTGTGGGGCTTAGCTAATGGTTAGTGAGGTGTCAATGGTGTCCACAAACGTGCCCAGACATGGTGGGGTACTTCTTTTAAAAGGTTACTTTTTACCCCGATAATCTTCTAATATTTCTGTTTTGGATAAGCAGAAAGGAAGTAATTGCAAAAACAAAATCCTTTGCCAAAGGAAAAGAAAACCAGAAACCAGGTCAAGCAGTCATCTAAAGATGACTCTTCATTGTATATATTTGTGTTTCATATTTTTATGCACAATAGGTGTTAAATAGTTTAATCTTTGATATTCACTGGGTATTATACATTCGTAGCTCTCATCTGAAGTACTATGAATTGATACTGTGAGTATGTCTTTGAATCTACTTCTATGTATAACATAATAAATTACACATCTTTCATTAATAAGGAAAATAATTTTTAAAATTATCAACAACTTACACACAGTCTTGATGCTGCAGTGGCTCTCTTCTGTGGTGGTATAGCACATCCACACGCCCTCAACAAAAGTGTTATCGCGAACCACACGTGAGATTTGAAGCTGTGAAGTCTCGTTTACACGTGTCACCTCGTACTTGTCTTGATATTTGTTGAGACATGTTGTATCACCTGCAGCAGAAAGCTGTATTAACTGGGTGGGTCTGTGCTTGAAGGAAATGCCGCTGAAAAGTGTCACTGCCAAATATCCACCGCAGACAAGAGCAGGTGAGCTGTCTGTATTTTTACTACTACTTTATATATTTCAAGTTTATTTAAATGAAGATATCCTTCCCCTTCCTTATACAGCAGTGAAACTACTTGTGAAATGGTCAGCCATCGATAGAAATACACACCCTATGAATAATGAATTTCAAATAAAATATTTTGCTCACCTGTGCAGTTAGCGATGGATATGTTACCGTGGACGTCTGATAATTTAATCCACCAAACCGTATCGCCAGTTCTAAGTCCTTGGCAGGTGAGAAGGTGACCTGCCCCTTCTATGGCCTCTCCATAGGATCCACAGTCTAGCCTTAGAGCTGTAATAAGTTACAATGGCTCACCACAAAGGTCAGATTTGCTTGTCAGATTTATATAATAAGTATATTTCGTATTGCACAATATGCATCATGTTTTGACTTGGTGAGTTCTTAAATCTTCAAAAACGGACCTACATGAATAAATACATTGTAACTATTCTCGTCATTGTGCGCGTGTGTGTGTGTGCGCGCTTTCTTGCTTGCTTACCTTTGAGTGTGAAGAGCGATGAGCTCGTCAATATGCAAAAAGAATGATGGTTTTTGGACAACTAATGGTTGAACAGTAACATTGACAGATAGAGGAGTGAATGGTTAGATGGTCTAGTAAATGATTCCTTCATTCATTCAAAATTTACAAAGGCTGCTAACATATTTTCTTGATTTTCAATAAAAATGAATAAATAGTTGTGTAATATATTGCTTCTTAAGTTCAGTTAGGGAATGAAAGAAAGAGAGAAAGAAAAAGAAAGGAGTGAAATGAACCCTAAAAAGACAAATAACAACTGCGAAGGAAGAAACTGTACCTACATGAGCAAGAAATGAAGAGCATCGAGAGAACTCCAGACAGAAGGCAGATGCGGTGGGGCATATCTTTAGTGGTCAGTTGACCCTGCAACATTTCACCCGTGAAAGGTTTATTCTAGGCTGCCATCCTTTGTCGACTCAAGAGGAAAGCAGGCCTTACACTGAGGTGAAGTACGTTTCTAGAACATCGGGGATTTCCGCATGTCTAGTCAGGAAATAAATAGTAGACTGGTTTTCCGTAAGGCTTAGTCTTCGGTGCGGCATTTTTTTGTTAAAATCAGCATTTGGTGCTTAAAAACAGCACATTCTTTCATACATTCTGTCCCTGTGTGTGTGTGCGTACGCTTGTGTGTTTGAATTGTGTGTGTGCATCGCCCACAAGAACCTTCCTATGAGTCAGCGACTAATTTAAGAATATGTATTTACGATTGCGTATAATAAATCTTTATGGACAGACAGAACAACGTCAAACTAAAGTAATCATTATGACAGTAGCGGTAGAACTGAAGTGGCCTTTCAGTAACAGCGACTGAGCGATCGGAGGATATCTGTCCTCCACATGTGTTGATGACGTCACGAGAAACGGCTCTTCGGCCAAGGGAAGCTACTCTTTACAATACAAAGAGCTAACTTGTGACTTACTTCCCCTTGGCGCGTTCAATTTTCTCATTACCTCCTAAGTTAGATGATGGCACAGAAATTTCATGGTGTGCATAGAAGTATGGCTGATAAAGAGATGCTAGAAGTGTGTTCAGCGATCGACTCAGACGAAGATCGTGATGTTGTAGCTGAAGTTGACTACACTGAAGGGAGAACTTCGGAGGACGAAGTCCCGCCACAAGTTTGTAAAAAGACAGCAAAGAAAAGCCACATGGTGAGTCAGCACATGATCAGTCTCATATGTGATATGCCTTTCCAGTTTCTAGAAAATCTCTATGATTGATCAGTGATATGTCCCTTCGCTACAGCGGCAGTATCAAAACTTTCTTTTTTATGAGGTGAGGAGCATCACGGAATACACCTAGTTCGTGCTATACTGAATATGTGCCAGGCATCCACAATTTAGTAAGGTTTGCATCATGTTCCCGTGTCATCCGGTCCGACCCTGGCTCACTCTTTGCAATATTCCCGCCACAGACGCTACAGGGCTTTGTGCCGAGCTACACACAGATTCAGGCGGACTATATCAGGAACAACTACAGTATTTTGTAGTCAGTAATCGTACCATTCTCTCAGCTTCCCACTTCTGATCTCAGCTTTAAAAAACGAATGACAACTAATTGCCTAGTCTTCTGAAGACTTGTGATTTTTCCTCTGGTACAAAGTTAGCAAGTATTTTAACTGGTTATTGGAGGGGGGAGTAATTTTAATGTTCTCCCCTCAGGAAAAAACACCACCACCCCACCCAACCCAAAAAAACCCACCAAACTGTGCAAACACTTTAAGGGAAATGGTTATTTTGAAAAGTAAAATTCAAAATGCATAATTACAATATTAAAAAATGAAATGATATAAATAGTCTTTATAATAACAAAAAGAAGAATTAATGTCAAAGCTGATAAAAACCAGAACCCCACTAATTCATGCCTCCCTATTATATGCTCTTCTGCCAGTCACTGCCTCCATGTGAGCATACTCCACAATCAAAATCATTAACAAGCTGTTATTTTCTTTCTTACTTTGTAAGTAATTATCTTTTGAATGTATATTATCAGAGAGCGGTTTCGATTTCAGGAATGGTAGACACCTTAATGGAAATGGTGTTTGTTCTCAGAAGTTGTCATAAAGATTGCATATTCCTATATGTAGATAGAAGCGTTAAGAAACTCTTTAATGAGCGTCATACATTAAATAGAAATAGTAATCGTTTATTTGAATTTACGTCACTATGTTTAGGTTTCTAAGTAATCATATACCCACTTATATTCTGCTCAGTCACTCTACCCCTCTTTTTCCTATTTAGAGGGTCAAATGCGATCACCAGTGCTAGCTACACAAAGAATACTAGTAAAGTACTGTTAAAAAGTAATTTTGTGGCATTTTTTTTGAGAAGATTATTTTTTTCTAAAATTACCACATATACTGTACATGTATATCTATACGAAAGTGGTCAGATTTGTTAATGAGGTATTGCCTATATAGTATGTCAGATTAGGAAAAATAATTTAATTGACATAAAAAGTTGATAGTCACATTACCAATCAAAATACAAAACCAAAATCTTCGATTCATAGTAAACTGTGGAACAGTCATAACTGGTTGATATCTTGGACTTAGCTAGACTATACAGTGTTATTGTAGTGAATGTCATGATAGTCTTATCCTACATTCGTGAAAAATATATCGTAATGTGTGGCTGCCAAGCAATAAGCAGTGTTTTATATTAATGAGGTATAATTATAAGCTATCAACATATCAGGTCTAACTCATTCATTCGAATAAAACAAAAATGACAGTACCTTGCAATATATATATAGGCATAAAAAATTAGACACTTATTTGCTTTTTTGTGTAGACGATGGAGCCAGTTATTAGAAGAACAACGGCTTTTAATGTGTTCTGCAGTGAAAGGCTGAAAGGTATGTTTATTTTATCTTAGGTATGGTATTGTACAGCAACTATTATACTACAATAATTGCATTTACTGATGCACTGTTCTATTCTGTTTATCATAGTCTTTGAAGTTTTTCATGTAGAAATGACAAAAAAAAATCTATATTAATATATATATATATTGCTTATAGAAAGGACGCATTATCACTGATTGAAGAAAAAGAATGACAATATGCTAACAAAGACATTAAAAAATGAGAAAGAGAATAATTTGTTTGTAAAGTCTTTTTGGCAGCTCCTCATTCATAGCAAATTATGCCTTCATTGCTTTCAAATTTACTGAGATTATGAGAAACTTTGGGGATTGATACAATAATCTCAGATTACCCTGTGTCAGTGATACCAGAGTGTTTTTTGATTTGCTAGACAAAACTGTGGTAGTGTATAAATTCTACTAAGCTCTCCTAGTTGAATATTTTTTCTCTGCATTTTGTCTGCTTGACTGAAGCAGTTATGTCCAGTATTTAGCTATTAATTTTTTTTCCTAGCAGCTGACATTTTACGTAGAAGTGTTTAATTTCAGAACTGCGTCTAAGTGTATAATTTCTGTCTGGCAATGTCCACTTAGTGTAGGGTGTATGTGTTTTTGGTGTTCCCAGCTAACCCAAATACTGGCTTTCAGCCGGAAGAATGGGGCTTCGAATGGAGGACACTGACAGATGCCTCAAAAAAGGAATACGAGGCTAAAGCTTATGCCTTGAGACGTAAAAATATTGATGTCAGAGCAATATTGAGAAATATCAATAATATGGTATGTCATCAATATTAATACATTTTGTGCTCTATTTCATTTCAGCATGCATAGATTACTTGTTGTTTTTTGCATGACACTGGACAAATTTAGACGCATTTTAGTTTGATTCAAAACGGATGACATTTTATTTGGATTGTTCAATTTAGATATGTTGTTGCTTTGGACAGGGTGTATTAAAGCTGATAAATATCATGCATCACAATACTTTAACCACTGCATAATCCTGTGGAAGTTATTTTGTTTGAGTATAGATTATTGGAGAAAAAACTCTTTTTCTATTAAAACTAAGATTTAATGCTGATTATCTCATTAGAAAAATGCCTCAGTGACTGTATATGGGAAATAATAATGATTATGTTGGTTGTGGTGAATATTATAGCAATACAGATTTTATTTTACAGACAAACCTCCTGAAGAAAAATGAGGAGGAGGCTAAATCCAGTGAAATAGAGGGCGTGTGTACCATTGTATACAAGAACAATGTCCTCCATTTCACTGAATTTGGTAATCTCACTGGTGTCAGTAAAAACCCCACCATCTCCAACCTGATCTGGGGGCATGCATATGGAAGAAAGGCAGACAATGGTGCGGGTTTAACATCACCTTGCATGTTCCACTGTTACTGTTTTGCATTTCACCTAAACTATCTGTATAATGTTGAATGTTAAGATGTACACTCGTTTTTTTTTCAAAAGAAAAGAATGTTGCATAAACACAATGCTTTGAAAGGATATTTATGCTGTAAAGTTTAGTTTCTTCGCTAACTAAATATGAGAGTACTGATATAGTCTCTTCATTTCAAGTTTCATATCTTTAAGGTGTTGAACAAAAATAAGTATGCATTGAAGTAACTAATCACTTGCTATGTTTAAACCTCTTACCGCATGTTTGTCTTGCAGTGAAGGGTAGAAGCATTCAGGAGTTGCGAGGCAAAGCCATGGCAAAAATGTCAAAAATTGCAAGTATGTGAAATATCTTGTTTTAAGACAGCATGAGCTATGATGCTTACAGTCTCTGGTACAGCTTTTACCTCTGTGAATGATGAAAACGATCACAAACTTTGTAGAAGTTTTGCACATTGTGCAAGGATGGGAAGCTAATACAAGCAGTAAAGTAATTGGATCTATGTAATGTTTACTATCACAAGCTATGACTCTATCTCAGTAGCTGTACATTTGTTTTGTGTTGGTTTCTTTCACCAGATATTTTTATTTTAGGTGCAATAGAAATATTGCATGACTCTATTGACAAGGACTTTATATTAACAGAATCACAGCTTGGCCTGAATCAATTTCCCTATGAGAGGGTCAGAAAGGGAGAATTTATTTTAACTGGAATTCCCCCATCCTTAATGCCCTTGCAGCCTCCTGGAAGGATGACCACAAAGGAACTTCTAGCAATCCTTGACTGTAAAGTTACAGTCACCAGGTACCGAACACCTTGGGCATGCTTTATAGGTTAAACTAGATTCAAAAACTCATCTGTACCCCACTGTACCTCTTTTCTTCTGTTAGAGAAGTTTTGCTGACAATGCTTTGTTGCATCTTTCCTACATGTACTTTAAACTTTTTGGAAGTGTATTGGTTGTTTAATTCTGATGATTTGTATTATTATGAAACCTATATCTTTAATGGGCTTTTGTAATATTTATTAACTTTTTCTTTATCAGTAACCTTTGTGTCTGGGTTAGGAATTTCTACTGACTTTATGTACATATGTAGCGTGCATCTGACATAATATTAAAAGTTTATTTTGAATGATAAAAGTATATGTGTAATATAAAAGACAACCTACTTCAAATAGTGAAACATTTTCCTTCTCATCTTGCTCTTTCTACGGTTGATTGCATTTTTCTTTGTTTTGACAAAAGCCATGTAGTAAGCCCCTTTGTGGACAGTTAGTCCATTATAACCAGCTGTATCTAATATGACTCCTCTGTTTTGCTTGCAGAGCACCTGCAGTGAGAAATTCCACCGACACATCACAGACAAATGAAATTGCAGAAAATACATTGCAACAGACACACACACGACTTGTACATGAAACATCAACATCACCTTCCGTAAATAAAGCAACAGAAAGCACTTTACAACAGCCACAAACACGACCTGTACATGAATCATCGTCATCCAAAGATAATGAAGCAACAGGAAACATATTACAGCAGAAACAAACACAACTTCTACCTAACACATCAACACATACAAACAGCTCATTAGATACAAATAGACAGACTGTACTTCTAGAATACAATTTCCAAATGTCACACCACGTCAACACTGCAGAAACATGTGATGGAAGAATCCCGGGTCATGCCACAGAGGGGCAGTCCTTGAGGTAATTGTTAAAAGCCATTTGGGATTTTGCTGGTTATATGATTACCTGAACAATTTATCTTGTTACTAATGTTTGCGCCACCATTTCCTCATCAAAGACATTTTCTTTCCTTATTATTTTTCTGTCATGGTTTTGCTTTCTTACCTTATGTTCATTCTGAATAGTACAGTACAGTGTGAGATCTCATGCTCAACTCGTTGGTTTCTTCAGTTTCATGGCAGGAGAATCAGCTTCAGAAGTGGTACAAACTACCTTGGTGCAGGATATGTGAGTATATTTTACTGTTTTCCAATAATTTGTACAGAAACAGATCAGTTCTAGCAATGCAGGATTCCAATGGGTCTGTTCATTCTAAAAAGTACGAAACAGTGTGCAATCTTACACTTAAATCTTTGGTTTCTTCAGTTTTGTGATAAGGTTATGGTACAATTATGTATTCCATCTACACAAATGTCATTGTGCAGTGTGGCAGAAGACCCGAGTCAGTGTGCTGCAGAAGTACAAACACCGGTAGTGGCGGCTATGTGAGTATATTACTGTGAGATACTGGAGAATAAATACAATGTATGTGGAAATAGCAGCAGTGGATTTTACTTTCAATATTTTTTACAGAAACAAATCAGTTCTAACCATATATAGGATTCCAGTAGGTCTGTTCATTCTAATTAGTACAGTACAGTGTGAGATCTCATACTTACCACTTTGGTTTCTTCAGTTTTACAGCAGAAGACACGGCTTCAGTAGTAGAAACCACCTTGGTGCAGAATACGTGAGTATATTTTTCTATTTACATGATTGTTTTCCAATAATTTGCACCCAAACAGATCAGTTCTAAAAATATAAGATTCCAATGGGTCTATTCACTCTAAAAAGTGCAGTACAATGTTGGATCTCATGCTTACCTCTTTTGTTTCTTCAGTTTCATAGTAGAAGACCCAGCTTTAGAAGTGATTCAAACACCAGTGGTGGCGGATATGTGAGTATATTACTGTGAGACACTCTAGAATAAATACATTGTATGTGGAAATAGCAGCAGTGGATTTTATTTTCAATATTTTTTACATAAACAAATCAGTTCTAACAATATGGGATTCCATTGTGTCTGTTCATTCTAAATATTACATTACAGTGTCAGACATCATACTTACCTCTTTGGTTTCTTTAGTTTTGTGGCAGAAGACCCAGCTTCAGAAGTGGTACAAACCACCTTGGGGCAGGATATGTGAGTATATTTTGCTATATTACACTGTAAAATATGGTGAATAGTATAGAATAGTATGAAAATATGTAAGTCTAATGTAACTGTCATTATTGTGCAATGCAGCAAAAGAATGTAGCAACTGAAGTGCTGTATTATTACCCGAGAATGTTGGATTTATCAGAATCATTCACAGAGCTTTTGATAGACAATTTTTGTATGATTATTGGCATTGATTAATTGACTGTTTCGTTTTTGTTTGTTTGGTTTGTTTTTTTTTCTAACCAGGCAAGAAGCACCGACAAGCAGTTTGCAAATTAGTAAGGCAACTGATTTTCTCATTAATGCATGCAAAGAAAGCAAAAGTTAAATATATCTGTGATATGCAGTATGTCAATGCTAACGTATCTGCTCTTTGTCTGATATTATGTAAACATCAAAAACCCCATTTAGATTCTGTTAAAGCAGAGACATATTTGCAGGATGCAGTGTCAGAGATAGCTGAACAGATGACTGCTGCCCATCATCAGTCCCAAATTCTGTGACAACACCAAATGTACACAAGAAACACCCTGTAGTCATTAAAGTATCATGCCTATGTAAATCAACACCAATTTTTGTTAACACAATGCTAAGGCTACTGTTTGTTCCCTCATGAAGGCAAATTTTGAAAGGTCTTAGTCAAACAAAACAGATGGGTCATAGTGAGAGCTGACATTGATAAAATCATTTATTTCTTATTTTTTACTTTGCCTGTTCATTTGTGTACAGGTACAGTAAAGGATTCTGCAAAACAACAGCAGGAATCAGGGAGAAAAAAGAAAAGAACAGGTAATAATTCTTCATGTTCCCTGATAAAGACAAATTTTGAAAGGTCTCAGTTAAATGAAACAGATGGGTCGTATTGAGAAGCAGACATTAATAAAATCATTTATTTCTTATTTTTTACTTTGTCTATTCATTTGTGTACAGGTACAGTAAAGGATTCTGCAAAGCAGCAGCAGGAATCAGGGGAGACGAAGCAAAGAACAGGTGATAATTCTTCGTTGACGGGTTTTATAGGACAAAGTTTCCAGCTGTTCCATTTTTCTGGTTGACTGTATTGTTAACTTCAGTGATGTATATGTCTGTAGACATTGTCCTGTGTAAGAGAAATCACAGCCTTCAGGCATGCCTATCAACAAATATATCTTTCTGATGCCAGCAATATTTGTATTGATGCTGAGTCACAACTCTTATTTCATGTTATTGTGCAGGACTCAGAACTCTGTGGACAGCAGCAGAAGTACTTCTTGTTCAGCAACACTTCAGTGAGGAGTTGGCTGGGCTGAAGCCAGTGACACGCAGCAGCATTGACAGTTTTCTGGAGCAACAAACAGTGGTCAAAAGGACTTCTACTGCATTGGGAAATTATCTGTTAAGGAACAGGTAACTGCAACACTTACACAATTAAGGATACCTATCAGCATGAGCCTCTATAGCTAGAAGAAAAAAACTATATCTTTGTTGTCTTCTATATCATTCTGTTAGGGTGAGGGGGGTACCACTAAAATCTCACTAGGCAAGACGTCAAACAAAGTAACTAGGGTTGGATAAGACACACCCTGCACAAACCAGCTGAAACCATTGCCAAGCAGGCGTTCGACTTGAACCCTCAGGGGAAGAGGATAGTTGGGAGGCCAAAGATACTTGGAAGAGATCAGTAGAGAGCAAAGCAATGGACGCCGAAACCACATGAGCCCCATTAAACTAAATAAATGGTGGTGGTGTCAGCTGCACTTAGAATTTGTAATAATGCCATATGATATTCATTTCTTCTAGTACAGCTTGAAACAGATAATTTTTATTAATCTTACCTGTAACTTCATGTTTCAGGAAGAAAAGCAGACCTGATGATCAGTAGTGAATCACAGCACCTTATCACCAAGACTGATGACGCTTGAGATATTGGATTGAGTCTGCTTAAGGGCATTCTGTACTTTCAAGATGCATTTTCACTGCCATGTGCTATCTGTTTTACAGAGCTGACTGTACTCCAACTTCTTTATCACCAACCACCTGTGTGATAATGTTCCATGATGCTTCCCACCAAATTCAAGACATTAAAAATTGCAATTTTTCCTTTTTGGTAGCTGTTAATTACATTGAACTATATGTATTCTTCATTGCGTTGATGTCTTTGCAGGAATAAAGCATTTGCCCAATGATGTGATTTGATTCCAGTACAGAAAAAAATACGACTCTTATGATTATGTTAAATGTGCAATAGGAAAGTTGTGACACTTGCCTCATAAGGTATATGTTTCTATCCATGTGATTATGACATGGTAGGGTGTTGTGGTTGTGTGGCTGTTACGTAGGTTCGGATGTTATGGACTAATTATTTTATCTACACTGTTGGTGTTGCTATTGGTTGTGTTGTAATTGAATATATAAAAATGTAAAGAAGTTATGAATGTGGAAGATTATAAGTTTTTAATTGGTCTGTATGATTAAATTTGTTGCTGGCATGTGTTTGTGCGACGGTGCTTCTCAGGATTCATAAATTTAAAAAACTTATTGTTATTATGGTGCTTTTGATATAATGTAAAATTATTGTCTCAAGCATTAGTTTATATCTTGTCTATCCAACTTAAGAATGAAGGATGACCAATGTCATGCCTTGTCAAATAAAACCAAGCATACTGAATCATTTCATCTGTCATTTCTTGGCTTTATTCCACGGTTGTTCTTTGTGTTCAACTGTTTTGTCATAGAATAAGTTCTTATCAGGTTTTCCATGACTGCCTAAAAGTTTGGGGGACATATTGGCTATAGCTGATGCTGGTTGAAGAAAGAATGCGTTTTAGTGTCTGATCTTCAAAGCAGCACCGAGTGTTTTGACTGTCCTCTTCACTAGCTACTTTCAGGCAGCAATGTTTGATTCTTGTTCGCCTGAGAAATCGAGTGGGTTGTACCCTGAGTTCTTTTACAGGTTCATGACAGTTTAACCAAACATACATGTAATATAATAAATCTTCAATAAAGTATCTGAACAAACCTGTGAGCACAAGATACACATAAACATGTAGTAGGTTTATATAACATGTACGTAAATAGAATACACAAAATGTCAATTGGGCAATGTACTGCTATCCAGTACTGGGTCATCCCAATTCGTACAAGGGTACAAATGTCTTGGAAAGGCGTCATGTTCACTCATTTGGAAATTTTTAATGTATCTCCAAGCATGAAAGCAAGTAAATGTGTTACAAAAAAGTATGGATGGTAGAAAGAGATTTACCCTTCAAACTGTTTCCCTCTTCTTCCTCATTTGGCTTGTTAATTTCTTTTTAACCAACTGATCTTGCTGTCAGATCTTTGTGTGCGATTTAAAAAAAAAAAAAAAGACCATACAGGGTTACCCATCCAACAGCGCTGACAACCAGGTTTTCAACCTCGAGGCAATGGAAAACCGGATGGACTGGCAACACCATGCTTCCTCTTAGTCCTATTTACCCCCAGTAATAGTATAGGAAGTAACCATACCAAATCAATGTTCAAGTCCTTTCCCTATCCCTCCTACCTGTCGTCTCGCCCTCGTTAATTGTGTGAGTGGATTTGTGTGTGTAGCAGGCACCTGTTGCCTACCTGTGGGTTTCAGGCTATATTACTCAGGCTTTTATGCTGCCGTGTTAGTCATATCAATCATATTGACTATAGGTTGACTATATTCCCCAAATTTTCCATGTCCCTAGCATTCTTATGTCCCTATGTGTTGGCTGTCGATGGCATCACTGCAGACGCTGGACCTAAAGTATCCCGGCATGCAGTGGTTTACGAAAATGAGAAAGTTTCTTCTCGGCACAGCTTTTTTGCACAAGGCCGTAAATGACAAAAGAAGCACATGGCGCAAATGAGTCAGTATGAAGCACTAGCTTGATGTTATGCTCGATGTGGGTCTAAAAAATCAACATTTATTTTCAAACTACTGCTACCTGATAAAACACACCCACTCTCTCACGCAGTTTCTCAGTTAACAATGGCTCCACTAATCATTCATCAATTTTAAAAATGTCTCACAGTTTCCCTAACCCATCTTTGCCGTGATCTTTGTTGCTTTAGACTCCAACAACTTACTGATCAGCCATCAGGACATTTGTACTAATGGGATGGATGTTTGGGTATGAACAGGTCTACAGGGACGATTAGACAGTAGGTAACTGAAAAGATCGAAGGAGCAAGGAAGATATGGATGGATAGAGAGGAGGAGCATGCCAGTTACAGAGGCACTAACAGTGCAGCTGTACTCTAAATACACAGACAAAATATTTGGGGCATATTTGAACTCTGATTTTCTTTCCTCAGCAGTTTTATTTATTTTCTTATTCTGAAACGTTCATTTATTCTCTTTTATGTGTGCACATTCTTAACACACAGTAAATGGCCAGACGTGCGTCTTTTTTTGTATATTTGTCGGGGTTTACTAAACCGCCAAGTGACAGTGTCATAATCTACGATGATTATTATTTCGTTTTATTCCATAATGAACAGATACACCTAAATATACAAAACACATAGTAAAAACACAATAATTATTTAACATTACAGCAAGAACATCTTTAATCTAGAAATCTTGCAAGCTTTTCATACTTTGTCTTCCAAAAAATATGACACAAATGAAGATGATACTAATGCTTCAAAAATAGCATGTTGTACTACTTGTATATGTTGTATCCAAAGCAGATCAGTCGGCGGGCTGAGGGCATTTCCGACCTAGGCAAACCTCAAACCATCAACCAGAGCAGACGAGTGCTGTCGAATGAATGAGACAACAATATTATACTCTGTCTTTAACTTGAAACAATCAGATTTTCACTAAAACAAAATTTTTTTTTTTACTTTTTTTCACTTTTATTAACATTTTACCTTAACCTTAACTCAAATGCTACAACTTTATATTCATTACTTGTTTTGGCTCGCTCTCATGCATCTTCTGCACTATCAGTTTGAGCAAGTTGCAAAGCGCACACGACACATAAATGACAAGCTCGTATATCTAATTTCCGCTTGTAAGTAAGAACATAATTTCCACGAATTTTTGACTCGTATCTCGATTTCTCGATTTACTTGTAGATTAGTTCACTGTAGTATGTGGAAGTCTTACTGTATAGTGTATATAATCAGTATTTATCATCAGTCAACAAAACAGTGTACCCAGGCGACGAGAGGTAATTTTTGTCTCTATTTAAAACTTTAATTTTAATGAAAATATAATGATAGGTGTTTTCAAACGTCAAACTGGCAACAGCTGATCGAGTTTGCTCCGTTCCCCAAAACATTTTATAAACATTTACAAAGGGTTCTCTACCATTTGTAAATCTTT
Organism: Pomacea canaliculata; assembly: GCF_003073045.1. Lineage (NCBI taxonomy): Eukaryota > Metazoa > Mollusca > Gastropoda > Architaenioglossa > Ampullariidae > Pomacea > Pomacea canaliculata. Next base: position 24,843,231 of record NC_037593.1, read on the forward strand.
ATAAAATGTTTAAATGCCATCTGGATCGTCTGCAACAGTTGAATCAAATATGGTTTTGATTCTGGATACAAGACTAGTACATTAAAGGCAATGGGTGAATGGTAAACCCACATTTCTTTTTATCTCAGTGTCCAAGCTTAAACGTCAAACAAAAGTAATCATTATGACAGTCAGTAGCGGTAGAACCGAAGTGCCCTTTCAGTAACAGCGACTGAGCGATCGGAGACTAGCACATGTGTCCTCCACATGTTTTGATGACGTCATGAGAAAAGGCTCGTCGGGTAAGGGAAGCTACTCTTTACAATACAAAGAGCTAGTTTGTGACTTACTTCCCCTACCCACGTTCAACTTTCTTATTACCACCTAAGTTAGATGATGGCACACAAATTTCATCGTGGGCATAGAAGTATGGCTGATAAAGAGATGCTAGAAGTGTGTTCAGCGATCGACTCAGACGAAGATCGTGATGTTGTAGCTGAAGTTGACTACACTGAAGGGAGAACTTCCGAGGACGAATTCCCGCCACAAGTTTATAAAAAGACAGCAAAGAAAAGCCGCATGGTGAGTCAGCACATGATCAGTCTCATATGTGATATGCCTTTCCAGTTTCTAGAAAATCTCTATGATTGATCAGTGATAGGTCCCTTCATTACAGCGGCAGTATCAAAACTTTCGTTTTTATGAGGTGAGGAGCATCACGGAATACACCTAGTTCGTGCTATACCGAACATGTGCTAGGCATCCACAATTTAGTAACCACCCGCTGCACGCCTGCTAAACTGAACGATCCCGTGGTTTCGAGGTGTAGCTCAGCAGGCACTGTACCGCGGCACTCAGATAAGGACCACACTCCAGCTTAGTAGCGCTGAGCTATAATAAGACCACCTTGCTCTCGCGTGACATGCAAATGTCGGGGCTAGGCCAACTAAAGCGAAGGCGACCATCGAAAAAACTGCTCGGTGCTATAACCAGTTCAAGGCCCACGCAATAATCATGACACCAATAACATATGCTTCTTATATATTAGATGTTATTGTCTTCTGTATTTGAAGTGTAAGTGGTTCTATATACAATGGTTTTTTTGCTTGTTTGGTTTTTTTTTGTGTGTGTTTTTTGACGATCAGCTCGGCTTGCTTGAATGAGGTCGATTCGATCATAGGACAACTCGACCAAGTCCTTTAGTCTATTAGACACAAATATAAATGACTTTTGCAGTAGTTTTGATTCTTAGATATTAGAAGAAGCTATTCTACATGCAACAAAGGTTGTTGCTGCTATTTTTTTTTAAAAAGCCCTTTGTCTATCACTCTTCTCCGTTATTGTGTGAACAAAATAATCTTTTACATGGTCAAATTGGTAGATATATATATAGTGGGATCGACCAATCCCTCGAATCAGAAGCGGCGTTAGGAACACGCGGGGCCTGGGGCCGACCATCCGCGCGGGGCCGGGGTAATGGAGTACGTGTATCAATATCCCTATTGATATGATGCCGGAAGTACTGATTTATATACAGTTAGATAGGCTGGATAAATTTCGCGAAATAACGAACGAATTTAGCGTTTTAATTGTTCGTAACCGTTTGTGACAGAAGCGGTTTTTTCTTAAAGCGAAATAATATGGTGACGATAACTTAATAAACTGCTTGTTATTATTGTCGGGTTTAACGTGAAGACATGGGTTCAATAATTTGCTTCATTAGAACTTAGAAGTGTTTTCTGAACGTCAATTTTTGTCACAACATGTTTAACACAGCTAGCAATAAGTCATAAAGATGACCTCTGGGCTAATACGCGGGGCCCCTTCGAGAGCGGGGCCTGGGGCGGCCGCCCCATTTGCCACCCCCTAACGCCGCCGCTGCCTCGAATGAGTGGAGGGGGGGGTACAACATTGTAAACAATGAAATGTTAATATATTATTATTAGCAAGCAGTTAACAGTTCCAATAAATGGAAGTAAAAAGTCTTTGTCATGGTTTAATTGTTAAGCTGTATTGCTTTTTGTTTTAATTTGATAAATAAAATTCCGTCGAAAATCAATTATTATTTTATGAAAGGACACTTTTTCACATTTGCGTGTTTAGAATTACCTGTGAAAAGTCGCAATAAAAATTGTGAACACGTATAATTTTTGGAGGGACTCTTCGCTATTTTCGTCAATCCCAAAGTTGCATTTTTTAGACTTTTTTGTTAATTGTATCACCCCTTCCCTTGTAGCGAGACAAATGTTCCAACCTAAGAATCTTATTCCAAGTGAGGAATGCAGACGCTGGGTCTTCTAGTGTTGCTGAATGATTTAGCAGACATTTTCGTGGTATTTGTTTATCAAAACTAAAAATAAATCGTGAGTTGTATGTGTTAAGCTTTTTCGTGTTATTTTTATTTAAATTTGACTTGTAGTTACTCTGTAGCAGACAATCAAACACCCACTTGCGCAGTGATATTGAAAGAAAATAGTGCACTATCCACATCTCTTTGCAAGCTGTAATAATTTGAACCTAAAAGTTTCTTGTGTTTCTCAACTGTTAAATTTAATTTTGTAGTATGCACAGACCACTGGCTCTCGCTGAGAGTTCAGTTCTGTCCTTACAAGAAAACGCATACCTCGATCACTTGGAACGAGATTCTAGGTTGTAACATCTGTCTCACTAAACGTACCCTCCCCATGGAGTCCGTCAAAAGGCAAAGAAAAACAAGTGAAAATTGCAGCTTTCCCCCCCCCCTCCCTCTGACATACAGGAACAATAACCCAATTAACAATAGGTCATTTTCTGCGGTAGATTTGATCTACATACTTATTGCAATCTACATTCTCTACGGACTTGCATATTGTATATATCAACATGGTTTAAATTCCATATATCAGATAGTCAAATCAGCTGTACAACAGCTAAATAGCATCTTCTCGTTAAATTTTAAGTCCCAGAATAAGTAAAGCCTGGACAAATGAATGTTTGTAAGCGATAATTCTACTTATGAAATAACTTTTTTCCTCAAAGGCATACATTTTGGAAATATAACACATTTAGCCCATTAAAATTCATTAGTCTACACTCCAAGTCAGTATAGCCTTCTAACTGTAAAATCCACACAGCCACAAGGCCGTCTATTATTCAGCGTCAGTAGTAATAGAAGGAAATTTAGCGCTTAAAAGAGAAATAACAGGCCTTAAAAAGAAGCGAAGTAAAGTAAATTTAGCTATTACTTACCCTTAAGCATAACCATTCAACTACCAAGCCCTCCAAAAGAAAAGAAAATTAAGAACAATGGAAAGATATAGGTTACATATATTTTTAGTTTACTGCCTGATTTTACAAAGTGCAGCAAGAGAAGTTGTTTGAATTTTAAAGTACAAAGTTAAATTTGAATGTATGTGAGAGAGCTAGAGACGCATACAGTGTGAGATCTACAAATTATGGCTACTGTTTTAATTTTCGAGTGATAACCGTGGGAACAAAAGACTAACAAAAACATTTTTTTGTCTCTTCAGATTATGGAAGGAAAACGAATGACAGCTTTTAATGCTTTCTGTAGTGAAAAAAGGAAAGGTATGTGAGCAAAGACAAATTTCTGCCCGGGGTCTCCTGGGCAGACAATAAAGTCTGGTTTGATTTTTGATTTTTGATTTGATTTGATTTTGTAGTTTTGTATATGCTATGTACATTTATTGTCAAAGATTGCAGTGATTCTGTTTGTTCTTGCATATGATTGCATTTCAAAACAAATGCTATATTTTAATTGTAGCTAATACACAAGTCATCGTATGTGACTGTTCTTATGGTGTTCGTAAGCTGTTTATTGTGATTTTTGAAACAGTCATATAAGCAAGGTACATGGCAAAAGCAGCAGCAGAGAGTGTAATGGATCTTTCTAAAGCAAATTCAACTGTTTATTATTATTAGTGGCTAGCGGGAAATCAGTCTTCAGGGAATTTCTATAGTTCAAACTGAGAGACTCCATCATAGAAAATTTCTGTAGTCATAAGTATATATATTATTTGGTGGTATTGTACAAATTTATTTTTTAGTACGTTGGAATGATGAGAGTATACATATTTCATAACCTGATCTTTTATATTGGTTGTGTCTTTCCAATTTTGCAAGTCTTGTTTTGTTTTTTAATATAATTACTTGAAACCAAATGAGAGTAAGATTTTTTCTTGCAAGTGACTATGTATCTAGGGGTGTCTCATTCCACATGCTTATCACACATCTGAGTCCTTAGTTCTACTTTGTTCATTCAAGTACTCCATATATGTATGTGTGTGTCCACATGCGTGCATACATGTGTCATCAGGAAACCCCGGTGCTGGCTTTCGGATGACGATGTGGGCCAGAGAGTGGCATCAACTAAGCTGTGAGGCCAAGAAATATTATAAAGAGAAGGCCCAGGCTTTAGGAAAGAAATGTGCTGCAGTAAACTCCCTTTGGAAGATAAAGAAACTGGTAGGTTTTACAGTTTTACAACACTTGGTTCCTACTCTACTGCATTCTGCAAAAGTTGACCAAATTTTTTCAATTTCCTTCTGATCACGATGCCATAAAAAGATATTATTCCTCAACTGTTTGGGACAAATTTCTATAGTTGGGAAAGATAAGCTGTGATACATTAGCCAATGATGATATATTATCAGACAATAAACTAGAGTGTAAAGTGCACAAGTTAAATCGTTTAAACATGCTTATGTTGTGACTTCAAATAATATTGGAGAATGTTACAGATAAACAGCCTTGAAGGCACAAGTGACAGGGAAGCTCTAGGGATTCAAGCCATAGGCCTTGTGATATTAAAAAATGGCACTCTGGACGCTTATGGCTTTGGTGGACTTCAAAACTGCCTGAAGGATATGGCCCTACATCTAAAACTGTTAGGGCTCAGCACAGGAGGGGACATGGCTAATAGTAAGCATTTTATAGACTGCACTCCATGTCAGGATGAGTGTCAAGCTGTTTTCGTATCATTCTTTCTGAAGCAATTGGTCTTATATAAATTAGAGAAAAGAGGAAAGAATTTGTTCACATTTCTTTCTAAGTGCTCATAATTGCATCATTTACTCCAGTATTGCTGTAATAAGTAAGTGATCATTGACACCTTTCCAAGTTGGCTTTATGCATCATATAAATAATGTTTCATTTTTGTCATGATACATGTTTGTTTTGCAGTTAAAAAAAGCACTATTGACGAATTGCGCAAGCAAGCTCAAAGAAAAATGTCAAAAATTGCAAGTAAGTAAATCATTTTATATTCACTTTCTGGTTAACCCCATCTTTGGGGATAAGAAAGTGTCATGTTTGTTAAAAAATTTCTTGTTGTCCTTGTAAGACAAGATAGAAATATACATATAGTACTTTCTGATTTTCTGCTTTTGGTCCTCAGTGTTAAAATTATGTTCTTTTATCACATGAATTTTCAGTCTCTGTTTTCTGATTGTTGCTTGAGATGCATGTCTTTCATAACCTCTCATCTGTTTATTGTTTTCCCCATGGAGTACACATCTGTCTCAATCTCTGAATCACTTGCCTTATAAAATCTCACTCTTGGATTATTGTGAAGAAACGTACCAATGTATACAAACTTTTGTGGTATTAATATTCATGTGCTGTATTGCTAAAAGAATTAAAGAGATCTATTTTAGTACATTTAGCTACATAAACAGTCCAAAGCACTCACCCAATGTCGTCTATGTGTTTTAAATTTTTGTGAGTGTGATCATTTATGAAAAACAGATTGCTAACAGATTCTAGTCACAGATAATGGGTACAATATGCTAAATTTTTGTAGACTTCTATGTTGGTGGTCATTGCCAGGGGGAAGCATGAACCATGGAAATGTCACAAACTGGTACTTGTTAAGGTTGTCTCTTTCATACTGATGATGTAAATCAAAGCAGATTGTAGTTTGAGGAATCTCATTGCCCTGTATTTGTATTTTCAGAAGAGCAACTGGGACTAAACCAGTTTCCCTACAAAAGGGTTCAGAAGGGAGACTTTATTTTATCAGGTATTCCTCCCTCGCTTCTTCCGCTGCAGCCTGCTGGGAAGCTGGCCATTAAAGATCTGGAAGAGCTCCTTGCAGCACATATATCTGTCTCGAGGTACCAACAAGTGTGGCTTGAAAAGTTAGAATATCCGTGTACAATGATGCTTAAAATATTTGTAGGCAAATATTTCAAAATAAAATATTTTTAATAATGAAGGTTTGTGTTTGTGCTGTAAATTAGACAAATTTCTGCTTATTATGAGTAATTTTTCAACCATTAAATTTTAACCGTGATTTGATCTTTGGTCCAACTATGTCACTTATGAATGAAAAGCTGCTACCTAGGACATGTATGCATTATGTTGTTTGTGACGTAATTATGGCTAAATCCAACTGCTTAAAGATAGTCTTTTGAAAATTTTGATGTTAATATTTACTGCTTCACATTATAAACACACTAATCTTTCTACTGAACTTCCATAGTACAAACCACGAGTGACATTTAAGAAGCAACACATATTCTGGGCAGTGTGTGTGTGTGAGCAAGTTTGCATGGTGGTTTTAGTATGTCTACACATGTAGTCAGTGGCGATTTAAAATGTGTGAGTAGTTTATTGTGGGTAGTGGTGTAGCATGAAGCTGAAAGAGAATAAAAGAAAGTGCATGCTTGTGTACATACACATGTATTTGCATGTGTACATCAAAGTGTGCACCTTGTGAGTGGTGGGAGAGGAGCATCCTTTTTTTTTTTTCTGCAGCAGTTCACTTCCTAGGCACACAATAATAATGCATGAAGTGTGAGAAATAGTGTAAGTGTGTAACTGGCATTCAACGAGTAGCGGCCATCATCAAGATGTTCCCCATGTAGTGTCAATTATTCTTTTTCTTCTTATACAGGGTTCCCAGGTCCTTGCAAGGTCCTTTTAAGTCCTTTTATATTGAATTTTTGCCAAAAGGCCTTTTAAGTCCTTTTATTTGCCATGCGGTCCTTTCAAATTCTCACACAGGTCCTTACATTTTCTCTGTGACCCTTTTAAGTCCTTTTATCGATAAAATATTACCACAAATTTATTTCCGGAGTCGACTTTGGCGCAAAATACCGACGATTTTTCGCCGCATGTTTTGTCTACACATCTGTACAACACTAGTTGCCCTTCCGTATTCGCAAAAAACACTCTTTTTAAAAAGTCTTTAGAAACTTACTCTTTCTTGAACTTTGATCTTCTAGTACTACTGTGCATAGCTCTATTTCTCTCTCTCTCTCTTCCCGTTAGAGTGTGCGTGCGAGAGAGAGACACGTGAACTGACTTTTGTATTACACCAAAGAATGGCTTTCAGGTTTTGCAATTATTATTACTTAGATTTCTAGAAAACTTGGAACATTAACGGTGTATGTTATCAGCGCGCTAAGGACACTTTTTAAGTTATCTAATCTAAATATGGCAGACAGGCATCAAAATTAACTCTTTGATTATTTATTACTAGAAATACATGTATTTGAGAACATAGAGAAGACCACAGATCATAAATAATACATCTTTCCGACCACACAAGAGAAAAACATAAGCATTGATGACTGTCACTTAGGTCCTTACGAATGCATGAAAGGTCCTTTTAAGGTCCTTTTTTGGCACCATCCCTGATCCCTGGGAACCCTGTTATATCAAGTCATATTTGAGGACCTGGGTACAAAAATGGTGTCGTTTTCATAGGCTTTACATATATTTGTTAGGGTTTTCTTTTTTCAGAGTACCAGCTGCACGGCAGGCCAAAGGCACAGACTTGCCACAGGCTGTTGCAGTTCAAGTCACAGAGTTGCCGCAGGAAGCTGTAGTGCAAGTCATAGATATGCCACAAGAAGCTGCAGTGGAAGTCTGTGACTCACCACAGGAGGCGGTACGAAACCTGAACTTGCTACCACCCAGCCACAACAGTCTTCCAAAAAGAGTCCCAACATCCAAGGCAGAAAATACGGCCAAAAGTAAGAACTGCATAAAGTAACTTGTTTCAGGATTATGTTATAATTTTATGTTTCATTCATTAATGAACACTTTTTTAATATGTGTTTAACCACTGTTCATGGTTGTTGAAAGATAAAACTTTTTCCTGTGTTCAATTCATTAGTTAGCCATACTGTACTGACTAAGCATAAGGCCTAGTGTGGTGCTTTTTTTTATAAAAGCTAATCCGGACAGAAGCAACAGTGCGTAATGGCTTCCTTTGAACTTTCCATTCTTTGCTTCCTTTTGAGTCACTTGTGAATGTGGACTCTAAATATATAAATATGTGTCTGCATGAATGTTTCAGAAAGAAATATTAAGCACATCTTATATATTTTCTTTTGCTATACCATAGTGTTAGTGACAATTGTCAGACTATTGGTTATTATTACATGCATTCTGAAATGTGCAGAACCAAGAAAGGAATGGGATGAAGAAGCTCTGAAAGCAGTTGAAGAGCTACTGCATGGACCACCTGTAGGGCTTCACCAGCTGGAGGAGCTGAAAGGACAGATTCCAGCACTGACCAAATTTTCTGCAATGCAGATTTATGTAAAATTATATAGCAGAAAGCAATGAAAAAAAATGTGATTACACACGACTTGCTCATTGTACACATGATGTTTGCCATATACATCTTTACGACACGGATGTTTTCGTGAATGAAACAGCCAACAAAGCTACTGCTAATAATAATAACTTACAATGCTCTTTTATATCCATGAAGGCGTACAGAAAGTCACAATCCACAAGGAAGTAAACACGACATTAAAAAAGCCTCACTTGATGTGTTCTTTTGTCACCGGACATGAGGTTCTTAGAATTCACATCTACTTATTCACTGAGCCATTCCCATGAATGGACGCTATATCCCCTTTGAATAATACAGTTGCATGGTCGGGACATGAGACTTGTTCGACACGAAGCCATGTTTAAGATCGATCCTTCGAGTGAACTAAATAGTGGTTATATTTTAAGGCAAGAAAAGCGAACTCGCTGCCCCAACACCTATAATATCACATAACACTAACGGTTGCCATTATCCCGTAACGTTAATGTAACAATGGGCGTTCTTAAAATTCACATTCGAATGTACACTGCACTTAAAATGGAAAGAAAACGCCACCTGGAATTATGGACAGCGATGTGCTGCTTAGCAGAAAAGCAGGTGTCAGGTCTGGGGGATGGTTCACCGTACACCTTTGTTTACAGTGCAAATTATTTTGCCAGTGGTCTCCTACCCGACCAAGCTGTTATGTTTGCTACTGACGGCTCTTGAGCTCATTCGAATGTGAATTCTGCAGCTGATTACTTAAGCAGTCAACTATAAGAGATAAAGAGAGTAGGTTAAATAGCGGTTACAGTTGTAGAGCGTTCAGTGTGTACTTCGTGCAAAAAAAAGGTGAACATTTTATGAGGTTAGGATATTGCACATTGGGTTGTCTCTTTATAGAACTTTTGAATTGAGAGTTAAACCTCCCAGCACACCAGCACCACCTTCTCCCTTACCCCCACGTAAAAGTTTTTGTCTCCCAGTCGTCCTCTCCATGCTACCTAGAACTTCTCTTTCACCGTCTCAAGCGCGCACATGAAAACAACGTGCACGCACAAATAACATGAAAATATTACAAACACTACCACTTTATTTATGATATCAAAACTCACTCTCGGGGTGTAGAATGAGAGTTTGAAATGTGCAACACATGTTCTCTCTAAGACCATGAGTATTAGAAGTGTAGATACACAGCAGACGAGTTAACATTGCTCACCAAGCCTACATCTAAAAGCAAGAGGTATTCGATTTACATTTGGTTCATTTTGCATTTTATTGGTTTGTTTTTAAACATTCGTTGCAGTCATATTTATTGTTCTCAGTTCGAGCAAGAGCGCACGACACATAAATGACAAGCTCGTATATCTAATTTCCGCTTGTAAGTAAGAACACAATTTCCACGAATTTTTGGCTCGTATCTCGATTTACTTGTAGATTGGCTCACTGTAGTATGTGGAAGTCTTACTGTATAGTGTATATAATCAGTATTTATCATCAGTCAACAAAACAGTGTACCCGGGTGACGAGGGGTAATTTTTGTCTCTATTTAAAACTTTAATTTTAATGAAAATATAATGATAGGTGTTTTCAAACGTGAAACTGGCAACAGCTGATCGAGTTTGCTCCGTTCCCCAAAACATTTTATAAACATTTACAAAGGGTTCTCTACCATTTGTAAACGTTTATAAAATGTTTAAAAGCTATCTGGATCGTCTGCAACAGTTGAATCAAATACGGTTTTGATTCTGTATACAAGAATAGTACATTAAAGGCAATGGGTGAATGGTAAACCCACATTTCTTTTTATCTCAGTGTCCAAGCTTAAACGTCAAACAAAAGTAATCATTATGACAGTAGCAGTAGAACCGAAGTGCCCTGTCAGTAACAGCGACTGACACGTGTTTTGATGACGTCACGAGAAACGTCTCATCGGCCAAGGGAAGCTACTCTTTACAATACAAGGAACTAGTTTGTGACTTACTTCCCCTACGCACGTTTAACTTTCTTATTACCTTCTAAGTTAAATGATGGCACAGAAATTTCATCGTGCGCATAGAGGAATGGCTGATAAAGAGATGCTAGAAGTGTGTTCAGCGATCGACTCAGACGAAGATCGTGATGTTGTAGCAGAAGTTGACTACACTGAAGGGAGAACTTCCGAGGACGAAGTCCCTCCACAAGTTTGTAAAAAGACAGCAAAGAAAAGCCACATGGTGAGTCAGCACATGATCAGTCTCAAATGTGATACGACTTTCCAGTTTCTAGAAAATCTCTATGATTAATCAGTGATAGGTCCCTTCGTTACAGCGGCAAAATAAAAACTTTGGTTTTTATGAGCTGAAGATCTAAGGTGAAAGGGTATTTAACCAGTTCGTGCCATACAGAACATGTGCCACGCACCAACAATAATTTCTATTTAGTAAGGTTTGCTACATAGTATGTTCCACTTTATGCGGTCTCTTTCGTAAGACATTAACAAGTTACTGTCCCAAGACATTATTTCAAGGCCAGTAGCACCATCGATCATTACCCAAATGAGATTTGTGCGTTTCCAATCCTTGAAACGTTTCAAAAACGTTAGCATGGTTGTAATAACGTTAAAGTTTTAGATAAAACATTTGCAAACATGTAAACGAAAATATGAAATAAGTGTATCGTGAACATTTAAAACATTAAAATTAGTTATTTACTATTCTCAAAAATATGTTTAAAGAATTTAATATGCCTCATCGATATATGTGAGATTTGAAAATCGTTGCGTTTTTCACTAAATGCAGTACCTGTATGCATATTTGGCTATTCCACTTGTGGATTCACTCCCTTAAGTGATACCCTGCATATTTTTTTCTTCTGTTGTGTCTGCGTGATAAAACCAGTGTTTTAGTGCAACTTATGATTTAATTTTTTCTTGTAAGGTGTGATTTGTAAAACAAATTTTTCTTTTTGTACAATGTGTACATAGTCGAACACAGTTCAAATCATATCTTCCTACTGGACAAAGGGGAGAAGGGTGACTAAGATTGTAGAAACAGAGTTAATGGAACTGAAAGAAGAAAGACAGAGCTATTTAATACACTCTGACACAAATAATCACAATTTGCAGGCCTGTGGAGAAAGTGTTAGAAGTTTTTAACAGTAGTTTGAACCAGCAGACACCAGAAATCTCAACTACAAAACCTGAAATCTCAGAAACAACATCAGGCCAATATTCACATGCTGAATATAACTTGGATGAAAATAGTGATGAGGATGATTTTGAGAAATCATATTTTAGTGAATTTGAAGATTTTATTGATGTCAATTTAATTCAGTGATATCTCCAAACAGTAAAAGTAAAACAGCTACAGATTTGGTCACACAGTGGGCATATTGGGCCATAACTTTTAACATTTTCTGCAGTTCACTTTCAGCATTTCTTGCCTTGTTATACCAAAAGTATGAGGGAGCTTCCAAAAGATTTTGGATTTGCAGAAGTGTTTTTAAAGAAGCCATTTTTGATAGGACTGTTTTATGGGGAATCAAGCCCAAAACCCTTGAATTTTTAAATGCCTTTGTCCAAGAGTTAAAGTAATCAGGGGTTAAACATGATGAGTTGTTAATAAATATATCAACATATGTATGAGATGCACCTGTTAGGTCCTTCATAAAAAATAGTAAACCTCACATGTGATACTCTAACTGTGAAAGATGTACACACACGTTTGGAAGATTAAAATTACATTTACATATAGTAAAGCCAGTGGCAGACATTACGTCGAAAAATGTTATACTTCCATACAGACAAGGCTTTGTTGTTATTCCAATGATTCATTTCAACAATTAAAGTTGTGTGATCTGCTTCACAGCTAAAAAATAAAAAGGAAGGTTTGGGGGAGTAAATGGTATTGAAAGACATGATAAATGGGAAGTACTCTATACTGTAATATTTTCAATAGGAAGCAAGGGTATTTAGTACAGCAAAAAAAAAATTTTTGCATCACATTGACACTGGGCAGGATTAAGTGGAAACCATGTAGTGTTTACATTTTCTTTTGAAATTTCATTATACTTTCCATACTTTGCCTAATTATGATTCTACTGGAAAGTTTAAATTTGTTTTACTCACAAAACAGTGTCATGCCTCTCTGGACATTTGTCATTGTTGAGTTTACAAAGGCCTTGTTGACATTGTCCACCATACATGGCTGAAGACTTCAGTACTTTAGGATGGTGTAAGTTGCAGGTTCATGTTTGTGTGTGCGCATGTGCAGTATCTGACTATACCGTTGCCAGTTATGTGCTATCTGCTTGAATTTAATTCATTGTTGTACTATTATCTAAGGCATAAATAGTACCGCTTTTATTGTGCTTAGCAAACATTTCTGGTTATGATGTATATTTCAGCGTGTTACATGTTCTTAAAATTTCCTTCATGGGTGATAGTTTTATTTTTCAGCACTCTAAGAGGGCAGCATACTTGTCATCAAGGGAGGTGACAAAACATGCGAAGGAGGAAACTCTGCCAGATAGGTGTACCTGGACTCGTCCTGATGTTCACATTTTGGGTTCAAGGGGTACTTTTCTGTTTGTTAATTGTCATATATGTTATACATAGTTATAGATTGGATGTTTGATTACTTCATCAGCCTGGTTAGTCTATTTATGCAATTTAAAAGTACTGTGCCTATTTATTTTTTTGTCAGTGTCTATTTCACACAGACCTTACTTAGGGTTTATTGTGGTTACAGACTGGAACATACAGCTGCATGACCATTAACATATCTACTAAATGGTCTGTGGTCTCAGTTTCAGACAGTTAACTAATTGCAAAATCTGCACAATATCCTGTGGTAAAGCAATGCATGCCATTATTTACCATGTACTTCATAAAGAAATGACCTTTTCAGATCAGTTTTTGGTTACCAGAAAAGCAGATAGTAGCCAGCATTCATCAAATCTTGATACATCAGACGGTGACAGCAAAAGATGTTGGAAAGAACAGAAGAGGAAGAGAAACAAGTATGCACATTGTATCTTTTTTGAGTTATAGAATAACAGGGATTAAGGAATTCTGACACAGATTCCGTTATTGCCATTAAAAAAAAATGCCTTTGTTTTGTTAATGGGACATAATGTAGTCTGTATGTCCATCAATGGCATTTATAACCACAGCAATCACATCTCATCCTTGCAACAGTCCATCTCGATTTTTGGTGCAGGTAATCTTGATATTATTATTGGTATAGCCTAGGAATCATTCATTATATTATTCTTCAATCTTTTGGTTAAGGAAGGCTGAAATTTTCAAAACTTGTCGCGTATTTGCTTACTTATTAAAATTTGGTATGCTTGTTAATTAGGTTAGAGCTAGACAGCTCAGAAGAGGAAGACTACTTTAGGTCACAATCAGCACATCCAGCATCATCGCTGCCATACCCACGACAACCAAAAGTGGCAAAAAACTGTTTATATCCACAGGCGAGTGCACTAACCGCCAGAATATTAACTCCACAACATGAGCACCCCAATGACAAACATGTTGATTCTCTGCAAGCAGTACAAGAGAAGACAGACCTCACAACTACAGCAGTAGAAGGCAGCATCCAGGAAGTGTCTAAAGAGGGTAATGCAGAAAATTTTATATTATAGGTTTCTTTTTCTTTCTTTCTTTTTGTTTGTTTATTCCATTTAGTTGTGAATTCCCTTTCGTAAACTCATAGTGAAAATAGTGTTAGTTATACAAGAGTTGATTATTTGCTGCCTCACAAGCCACCATTGATAGGCTTCATTCACCCATAGTCAAAGTATGTAAAAGTGAATTACCGTGTGAAATGTCCACTTTCTTTCACTATGTTTATGCTGTTGCAGCATTGCTCCAGCACATTCTTAAACAAGGGATGGAACTAAAATTGATGATGCTGGAAGCAAAAGATATGCTGATTCATTTGACCTCACTGATGATAAAAAACCAGCATGCTCCAGCAGAGAATGATCATCTGTTGCCAGAAGATTTGATCCTTCCAGTTAAAACACAGCAGGAGCTAATAGATCTGGAAGGACTCCTTGATGATGACTCCTTTCAAGAATTACTCGTATGTAAAGCAGATTTCATTGTTAAAGCGGTGATGGAAATGATAACAATTTGTGGAAATTATTACAGCATAGCTTTACTTTTTTTGAAAACCTTGGGGAATGCATTTGAGAAGGGTCAGTTCTTGTGAATCTATCATGCATATATATTTTGAAACACAATGTCCTATTGTAGTCAAATTTTAAATCCAGTTTCAAAAGGTTTAAGCCTTTTAGCCTTTATAGTTATTGGGGAATGAAACATTCTTTTTGTGAAAGTGGATTCCTTTAAGGCAGGGGTGCAGTGGGAGCTTCCAACACTTGGGCCAACTAAAAATCATGTGGTCTGACCCTGCAAAAAACAACCGTTAATTATATGTTTGACCAAATATTGCAGGCTATTATTTTGAAATGTTATAAATATCCATATGGCCCTAGACAAAAAAAGATATTCTAAAGGGTCAGGGTTTCACAGCTGAGTTTATTGTGTATATAGTCAGACATGTTTACTGTCTTCTAATGCACTTGCAGATCAAAAGCCTCTCTTGTGTGGGTGGTACAAATGCAAAGGATTGTGTAAAAAGAATCATGAAGCGAATCCTGACCGACAAGGTTGCTCGGCATTACAACTGGAAAGGACAAAAAGGAGAGAAGTGGGCTTTCAAGGGACTTAGAGTGCAGACCCTGATTTGCAGTAAGTGATGTGTATAAATATAAGAAGATATTAATTAGGTTGCATATATTTTATACATATATTCTAACCTAAAAAGGTGCCGATATAAATGGTTATTTTTGTGTAATATGTGTTGACATTTTTCATAGGTAGCTTCACAGTTCAAAATTTTTTAACTCTTATCAGAATAATTGTGCTACCATGGGTGAAACTAGCTTAAAACACCTGAAAACAGCAAGACATGGGGAAGCACCATAGAGTTGAAACAAGCTATATGGTGTGAGACTTTGTCCGTCTTTAATTTAAGACTCCCAATTTTCCCATTTTTTATATCTTCAGAAGCTGTACGGAAGAACAGTGGGTGCATGGAGACTCCAGATAACATCATTGAAGGAGCCATCAAAGAATGGCTACGCTTCGCACCAGAAAGAGATGGAGGCAGAAAGGAGAGGGAGGAAAGAAAGAAACAAGCTATTTCGCGAAGTGACACCTGCGTTTCTGCAAATTCTCTGGAATTTTAGTTAATTAATGTACTATTATGGCACAATTGTGTTGTGAATCTACATTTCTTCGTTGGGATTTGGTGTGCGGATCCACATTTTATGCGTTGTATTTTGGGATTCTCGCTGCACCTTATCGACTTCTGTGTATCGCAAGACTGCGCCAATTTGCCCTGCTCCCCTCACTGCTCAGTGACATTGGTGTCTTTATTAGACAGTCTTTTTCTGGGTAATTTAAAAGATTAGACTGGTTTTTTATTTCTTATTTGCCGATGAAAAAGAGACTTCCAAGAAATTGGAATTTATTTTTTACCTTTTTCTACATTTTCTTTTCGAGTATCATGAATCTTTATTGTAAATTGTCATTTGTTGTACATCAAGATCAATTGTTATTGTGTAATGTAAATGTCCCCAAGGCTTGTTATATCCAAAATTACTGGTTTGTTTTTTAAAATTCGTTGCAGTCATATTTATTGTTATAGTTGACAGGAAAGTAAGCAGATTATTTCATGGACCCAGACACGGCTACAGACATACAGATTAAAGGCACTTTTTGAATATAGGTAAAGCACAAACATTTTAATAATGCATGTATATATTTCTGTTTATACAAGAGTAGCCGGGGTACCCGGTGTCAATCTGGGTGACTACCAGCATACAGTTCATTCGTCCGAAGCTAATCAAAGGAGGTGTTGCCAGCAGCAACACGACTCGCTCATGTAGAATATATACTCTAGAATAACCGACCAAATTCCTGACACGGTCTGGAGCCGATTGAAACAAGAAACCATTCCCGCCCATCTCTTTTGTTTTATCTATTAGATTAACTTTGTCAAAAGTGATGTATCCCAGCACTCAACTTCATTTACTTCTAGAAACTAGTCCTAAGCCACGGAAATTGTATAGAAAAGAAAAAAAAAAAAAACGTGGATTTTTCGCACATACCTTCATTTTCTCAAATTTCTTTCTTTCATTTCGATAACAGTTGCAAAAAGGCTGGCAGCAAAATCGAAAGAATAGTACTAGCCCATTTTTGTGTCAAGACACCAAGCCTCCCAGATTCAGTATAATGTCACTGGATTTAGTCCAGAGTTTTGATTGTTTAGCGACACCCACATTTTCTTGCAACCATGTCTTTGTATTGCGCCAGAATGAGATTAGAGTTGTCATCAAGATACAGCAAGGTGATGGGCGCCAGCTTCGTGGGTACGCAACACGGTGGAGGTACAAGGCTAGGGTTGAGGCGATGCAAGCGGGCCTGCACCTGGGCGTGGCCGGTGACGTCGACGTGACCTCCGAAGGGAAAGGAGCACTCCCCGCTGCAGTAAAATGCATTGTAGCTACTAGGGGCAAGGATCCAATCCTGAAAAGACAGCAACAGGTCGAGCATCATCAAAACTTCACTAGTCACACTCACCGTTTCACAAAAGTTCGCAGAGCTAGTCACATTCTTAGCCAAGTTCGCACACAAAGTTGATCACATAACTTTTCTCTCTTTAACAGACGATTTTAAAAGCCCTTCTCAAACTGCCAAATGTCTTCAAAGGTTTTACCAAGTTTGAAAAAGTTGTGTGGTAAAGGAAACCAATCTTTTTAGGGTAAACATTCCGGGGACTGGAACTTTGGCATTATTTGCTTGGTCCATATTTGTTTGCCAGCACAATGGGACTTCAGGTACTTCAGAAATTTTCCAGGTTAAAAATGGTCTTTAATCACATTTACATCCCTCCTCGGTCACGGTGACAATTTCTGACCTCATAAAATATCATTTATATTGCGAAAACATTCTAACAGATTTCAGAGATATAAATATAGACAAAACGCTTAATTTACCATGTTTATCTCTTGAAAATGGACCTCCATGCTGTGAAGCTGACAAAATCGTCGACGGTTTTTTGGGCTTCCTAAAAAAATATTGGAACAGTTTAATTTTCCTGAAACGATTAAGTTTTCTAAAATCGACATTCATTTAATGTAGACTGATCTAAAGTATTTTTTAAGAAAAGGATTACCCGAATATAGCCAATGCCATGGGCATCAGAGAATGTATATGTGTGTCTGTTTGTCAGCTTCCGTGTTTGTCTCGCTATGTGGCACAACATATAGCAATGGAAATTTAAAGGTACTACTGGCTCATGTTTAGGACTGTTCTCAAACGATAACCCCACATCGCCTACATATGAACTCCATACCATTTCTCTTCCAGCTAGAAAAAGGATCTTCGCGGAGAGATACATCTTCAGGACCCGGCGTCAGCTGTTGAAATTTGGGATGTTTCAGTTGCTGATTGGAAAAGCTGAAAAAGCCCACGAGGAAAGACTGCTTGTCAGCTGGACCACCGTTTACCGTAATTCCAATCTTCGACGGCGTCATCTCAAAACCTGCAAGACATACACCAAACCTTATGGCGTCCGAGTAGAAACAACAATAACGATGCTACATCATGCCTCACCTGTGCTTTTGTCACCACTATGCCTTAAGAGTTTTTCTTTGTAATATGATAAGGTTGACTGGACTTGTGGGTCGGATAAGCTAGCCACTATTATAGGTAGAAGCAAAAAAAAAAAAAAAAAAATAGACGTAGAGGAAGAAGGATTTCGTGTAAACAAAAGCTGCATGTTCCAATTCTACACACACTGCCAGTGCAAAATACTTAAATTCTATCATTCTATCAACATGTCTTCATTAGATGTGACCATGAGAATAAAATCAATGCATTGTCAAGTTTCTCACAGTATAAATCAGATAATACAACTCTCGTTCATGAAAAAAAAAAAATCGATCTTTAAAAAAATTTATGTCTCCTCGTTTCAGAGATTTTGTTATAAACTGAGCATGAATGTTGATAGTTCGTCATTATTTCACAAATATTAATGACGCAGCATAACACTAACAAAGCAGTTTCCAAAGCAGGAACCAAAATGGTAAGAACACGTGTCCTCTATGTGTGGATGTTTTCTTTTTAACTGGTCAATAAAGCTCACGGTTTTTAAAAAAAAACTACTAAAGGTCTAAAAGCACGAAAAATTTTAACGTGCAGTCTGTGAACCCATAGCATTTTATGAATGGTAAGCACTGTTACATTACAGCAACTGGTAGTCTGGTACTTAAATTATGTTATTTTATGTCATGTTATATGTTATTTTAACCCGTGTGCTTTCATTCTAAATAACATGAATTTGTCGGTCAGCTTATAAAATTCGTGTAATAAAGAGTAATCCATTCGTTTATAGCATATTCTATATTCTGAATGTACGAAGACGTTCAAGATACATTTTAACCCAGCTATTTTTTATTTCTCTTTGTCTGTACTTACCTCTTCTGTTGATTACTCTCATGTACAGGCCTAAGTTGGAGGAAGGAAATTTTGTCCAAGTCTTTAAAGCCCTCGTAACGTTAAACTTCAACCAGCCTTCTGCATCACCGCGCACCTTCAGCCGGCTTTGAGGTTTAATAACACTGCTCCTAAAATAATTTTTAAAAATATGTTACGATTATATAAATGATATGTTTAACATCAACAAGTAAATGAATTCATCAACCACCAGTAGAAATTACACAAATCTCTTTCATTTTGCTATCAATCTCCAATTAATGTCCCATATTGTACATAGTGCGAAACCTTGACATCATCAAGATGGAAAAATCTCCCTCCCGTTAGGTGATTTGTCAAATTGTTAACAAACAGAAAGAATTACTTTAAATTATTTTTAATCAGATTGTTATTACCCTTTGTTTACTCATATAAAAACGGCGAATTGTTGATATTTAAGTAAAGTGTTAGTTAAGTCTTGTTTTGACTCGAAAATCTAGAGTCGTTCACTGTTAAACGAGTTCGAATTTTCTGTAACTTCATATTCAGTTAATGACAAATGACTTCACCTTTTTTTTTTTTTTTGTAAAAATGTAATCTTATCAATTTATTATATTCTTAATCTTATTTTTGTCAACCTTTTTTATTTACTAGCCTGCGTGAGCACAATAAGTCACCTACTGTGGCTTCCATCCTTCTCGAATGAAGCAGATTTCGACAGTGACCTCTGCCCTCGGCGTCTTGTCCGCTCGGTTCTTATAAACATGGAGCTCGGCGCCGTTTACCTTCGCTTTTCCTGGCACATCAGTGAAGTTAAAAAAGAAAGTCTGGTAGCGTTCGTGGCTCAGGTGTGGAGCTTCTGGTGCTGCAGAACATTCACAGTTGTACTCATAATGACAGATAAAAACAGGGCTTAAATGTTAATTCTTATATCACACCAAATACAAAATATTATAAATGGGATTCCACTAGAGTTCGGCTGTGCTTAAATCATGTTCAAAATATAGATAGTAATTCACAAAATTTATGTGTAGCATGATAGAACAGTTATGTAGGGTCATCGTGAATCGTTAACAAACAGACAGACAGAAAGAGAGAGGCACGAATGACAAGACTGTACTAACAGGTCTAAACCTCAAAACCGGTTGGTACAACCGTACAGGAGCACCAATATATATATACTATAATAGACATGAGCCTCATCTCGGTGATGACAATCTTCTGTCTTGTGTTTTTTGTGCCTGAACCAGCGTCTGTATAACAAGTTGCAGGTCGTTCAGACAGGACTGCCTACTACACGAGGATATCCTCAAATTTACACAGAAAAGATATTTCTTACATAGAAACTGTGAGAAAACATGGAGCAGCTACATCCCACGACAAAATTCGTACATTTACAGGGCTATAAAAACAAAACCGAAGAAAAATTAATCAAATGGGGAAAGAAAAACAAATAGAATGATTGAGGAGGTTATGAACACACGTGTAGAAAAGTTTTACATGGTGAAAATCTGGGATAATTACATGATTGAAGCTGTGCTTCCTGTGATTGACTAATGCGGGATAATTGGATGATGGAACGATTGAAGTTTCGCTTACCGTGATTGACAAACCCCATGATGACATCTAGCTGGCTGTTATTATAAGAGGCACCAACAAGTTTATGGAGGTCCTTCTCTGCCCGGGTACTATTGTACAGGTCCATCATGAACTTACGGTGCGCGGATTCCAGGTTGCTTGCAGCCGTTTGTCTCGGAGGATGATTTAATCCTACAAGATTCAGTATATCTTCTTGAATTCCCAGCCGGTCTCTTTGCGGCAGTCTGTGAAACACAATCGTTTGCTGCAAGCCGTTGTCCACGAAAATTGAAGAGGTCACGAAAAGATTTAACTGAATCAAGTAGATGACTGTGAACAGAACATGGAGCAGCTCTTTCACTGATGTCATTCTTCAGCTGAATTTTACCCAGCTGTAATTCCTACACTCTCCACGAGGCATTCTGACGAACAGGTAGGGAAGGCCTACGAGGTCCTGGACATCTTGTGAGTAATCCCTCGCAAATTGATTTAATGTTTTTAAGAGCGTTAGCTCACCCCCCGCCAGTCCTTTAGCATCAGGGGTCCGATCTTCTGGGAGGAGTGATGTCAGTCTCCTACTTAATCGCTTACTTGTTCATTAAGCTTCCATTCACTCCTTACGCAAGAAGCCGTCCACACAAAATTGCATGGCGTGACCTAAGAGTTATTTTCTCAGTTCATTGTAGGTCTGAATTTTGTGTTCTGAAAATTGTTTAAACCATTCCGGTCACTAAATGTCATCATTGTATCCCTTGTCCAGCATAGTTCTTCCAAATTTATAAACAAATGCCACAAAAAATAAAACTATTTAAATAGATGTTTCAAAGTAACACAGTTTTTAAGTTTTGAAAACAGTAGTTCCTCGTCGGAAAAATGATGAATGCGCGTGAGCGTGAGTTCACGTCCGAGGCCCCACTGGTCACTGAGATTTTTTTCCCCTTTCTTTGCTTTCACATGCGTCAGCCACGATAGATAACTGTGTGCGCAATCTGATGATCTAAGTGCAGATGAACATTATTGTGAGATGAGATAAATTCTTTTTATCGGATTCATTGCGCTTATCATCTTTTCTAGAAGACGGACAGACTGACAGATAACAAACAAGCGGAAACACAAAGTTTCCGACGTTTTATCTTTATCCCCTTCCCTCCTCCTCCCTCAGTTTTTCTTTCTATTTTCTTTCCACTCACTAGTACGTTTCCAGCTATTGTTTCACGGATAATAAATATCTCGTCTTAGACGCAGCAGGGTTCTAGACCTGACGATCTTTCACAACAAAACAGACTCATTAACCATAGCCCCAGGGTATGTGAGTGAACTACCTCTGTGGTACAAATGTCAACTCTTCACTGTTAGCGGCGACCACCACCGGCAACAAGAGGCATGGCCATTCACCCTTGATTAACTTCTTGACCACGTAGTCACACATCTGTTGGTCAATGTCGTCCCCCGCTGCTAAGACACGGGGAGCCCCTCTCGTCAGCATAACACCGTGCCAACAAGACCGTCGGAACAATACTTTATCTATGCTCCCTGTCGTGAAGAGAGGATTCCACGGAATCAAGCTTAATTAATGAACACATACAATATTTCACCTGTAAAGATCCTTAATGAGACCATGGAGAAGCGCCGTCAAGTATGGCTTCCTAGACTTATAAGCATCAATCCTGACTTGGAGTTTGCAGAAACATTATCAAAAGCCTGTTAGCCTGAGAATAAGCAGTGTTTCAACCGCATGTGTAAGGCTAGACGAGCTGAAAGGATTGTCTGAAATGGTTTTAACGATTACTATGTGCGAAAGAGGTTCGATCAGTCCACCTTGTGATCATTTTGTACTCAATACTTTCATTTTATTGTTCTATTTTATAAAAACAAGTGAAATCCTAAAGTCAGTAATTTATTAAACTTTGACAACATTTATTTCTTTAAAATCCAACAACTAAGCACGTTGAACAACATCTTTAATCCAGAATTTCATTACTACATCTATATAAAATATCTATATACAGCACTTTTTGACATAGTGTAAGGTTTCTGCACAACATGACAGATAAAAAATGTGTTGACCTGCCATGCCAAACAGCATCCATGTTTGTGACCTTGCTGTCATAATGAAAATAAAAACTTTGTTCATTGCCCGCTGAAAGCATTTTGACAGCGATGGCTCAGCAATGGTAAAATACACACAAAAAGTAGTTATTATCAAGAACCTACTTAGGAATAAGGTTTTAAGGGCTGAAGGGATTTAGTGTTTTTATGCCAAGTTAGCAACTACAGCTATAGCACGGCAAAGCAGCTGACCCTGTAAACAGATACCACATGCAGAGAAAGAACAGCATGTTCGAGATGAGATCTGAATGTTGAACAGCTAATCCTCACTATAATGGTGACAGTCATTAACTGTTGCACCACTGGACCAGAATAAGGCTTCAACATGACATATGTGATGAATTAAGTGATACATACAGTAGCATACACATAGATGGCCCCCCCAACCAACCACACACATACACTAAACACAGAAGTGTGTGCACATGTGAAGACAAGGTATTACCATCAAGATTCTACCAAAAGGCACCAACACATCGCATTCAAGACACATAACCACCACACAGAAAGTAATCCCAAAACTAGCGGAAACGTAATATCTCAGGTCATGGTTTTCAACAAAATAGGACAGTGAAGCAACCGTACAAGGGTAAAAATGGGTTGCACGCACGTTCTGACTTGTTCACTTTAATTACATGTAAACTAAGAAGTGCATCATGCACATGAGACAGACACTGCAAGCAAAGCATAGAGTAAAACAAAGAAAAAGAAAAATTTAAAAAAAAATCAAGAGAGCACATGGAATATAAACTATAAACTACTAAAATTCAACAAGATTCTATATTTTCACAATATAAAATTCTTATTGTTCATTATTTGGAGACAACATCTGCTACTATCTGTATCACGATACAGCTTATTCAGTAAAACTGACTATTCTCTCATTAAAATGTTACACAAATCTTAAAAATCTTATTAAGACACATCAAGCCTCAACAGAATTCTTTTAAAACAATTTGATTCATCTACAACGTTATCACCAGTCTGAAATTGCATTTAATAAATGCACCAATTAACAAGAAATCTGCAAATTGAAGAGATTAAAATAGCACACAAATTCTTAAAAGCAAGTCATTCTTAAAAATGACTTCACAAACGTCACATTAATAATAATCCACAAAAAAAGCGGCCAGAACCAAATTTTGTTTCAAGTAACAAAACAAATGCATAGCTGGAAATTTTAAGTATTTCACATAAATAACAGATTAATTTCTGTCCGCATTATTCTGCCTTAATGAAATGACCATTGAAAGATTGGAGCAGCAATCCTTGCTTGAATGGGGTCAGTGAGTACTGTTCTCAGTTTTGTGCCATTAAATTTAAGTACATTGAATTTATACACATCGCCAAATTGCCACAAGGTTCCTAATAGCACATTAATGCTGAACAGAAACACCAATTCAGTGGCAGCCACATGCCCTTACTATCATGTCCCGATATCGCTTCAAGACTACATTGGAGTTGTGGTCAAAGTATAGAACAGATATGGCTGACAGCTTTGTAGGGGTGCAGCATGGTTTTGGAACTAGGTAAGGATCAAGAAGATGAACAAGTGTTTGAACAATGGCATGGTTGGTGGCGTTCATATGGGCGCCCAAAGGGAAGGAACACTCTCCGTTACAGTAGAACGCCGAGTAGCCATCAGGGGCAATAATCCAATCCTAAGAATGAAAAGTAGAAAACAAAACACTTCTCAATGATCTTTCTAGACATAAGAAGCCCACATAATTTCTCTCACATGCATGCACACAAATTAAGCATTTAAGCAATCAAATTAATTTTCTTTGAAACACATCATGTACATTACTTGTTATATTATGGGTTACTTGTTATATTATTATTCCTCCATTTACCTATCATGCAACTGAAGATTCCTTATAGATGAAAATATTTAGAATTTGAACAAACATGATCAAGGTCAGGGTTAGAAAACATCAACTGCATTATCTCAGTGCCGGACAGGTGGAGCCAAGAAAGAACAGGCAGTTGATAGCAAGGTATTGTGACACTCAAGTGTCCAGAGACCAACAACACCCACTTCTGAGGGCAGAGTGTAATTTACCTAAGAAAAACTTACCTGCCAGCCTAGATCACGAAAACTGACATAAAGTGTACGTCTTTGACAGGACTGTTGACGATACTGAGGGTATGCTGGAACACACAGAGGTACATTTATACTAGGATTGTTGATGGTAGTAAGGACAGACCTCCGCACTACAACACAGATTGCAGAAAACTTAAGGGTAATAATCTCCCCTTTGTAATTTTGTTCACAGTAAGGTGCTAATATTAACATACTGAAAGTATCTATGCTAAAGAATTACTTTGTCTTATGATTTTCCTTTTTGTGAAAGGTAGGTGTTGAAATGTGCGCGTGTGTGTGTGCTCACAAAACAACTGTACCATTAACATTTCTACCATTTCTGCCAAAGCTTGAGTAAGGATCATCGTTGTAAGAAACTTCTTCTGCCTGTCGGCGCCGAGTGGAACGTGTGCGGCGAATATGAAGGTCATTTGACATCCGGAAAAAGCCGACAAGGAAAGCCTGCTTGTCAGCTGGCCCATCCTTTCCCACGATTCCAATCTTGGATGGCTTTTTCTCATGACCTACTCAAGGGCAGATAAATGCAATAAAGCAATAAGCTGTAATTGTAATGGAAAATATTTCTGGAACAATTGTTGTATCTTTCCTCCTAGAGTTTGCTCTAAAGGGAAATAATTCAACACATCCTTCAAAAAGTGACACAGGCATCAAATAATGAAAGGAAACAAATTATTAGAGACCGAATTATATAAAATCTAAACTATGTATTCATCAAAATGTTTATCAGATTCTATGTAAAATAATTTCAATGGATTGTTTAAATAAGAATTACAATTTATAAAATAAACTGCCAGTTTCACTTAAGTTCTCGGCTGCTCACCCTTTGCATTGGTTACTCTCATGTATAGTCCTAAGTTTGATGAAGGAAACAGTGTCCAAACATCTGCAGCTCGAGTAACATTAAACTTTAGCCAGCCTTCTTCATCCCCTCGCACAGTGACATTGGCTTCAGCCTCAAGGAACTTTTCTCTAGAAAATAAGTACATATACATCTCTTTAAAATACAAATATGAAAGGGTATGCACCTAAGTCATTTTGATATGCCATTTCTATTTCTAAGACATTGATTATCATAAGCAATATTGGGAAAAAGAGCCCCACCCTGAAAACAAGACCATTTTCCTTTTTATTAACTTCAAAACTGTATAGCAATAGTTTATGAAGTATTTAAACACTGGATATACTGTTGCATCTGGATTTTTATATTATGCTGCATACTGTTAACTGATAACAATGCTTCCTAAAACAAAAAAGGTTACTTGCTCTGGGTCTTGTCCTTGTCGAATACGGAAAACCTCAACGGAGAACTCTGATTTTGCCCACTTTTCTGAACTTTGCTTATAAATTCGCAGCTCTGCACCATTCACCATTTCCCCTGGTGACACTTCACCGAAGTCGAAGAAAAAGGACTGGTCATGTTCATGCCGTAGATAAGGAATTCTCGTAGCTGCAGAAAAGAAAGACAGCTGTGTCTGCAGGATTAAGAAGCTATCTGAATGCAAAGCCATTGCCCATCCAAACTGTTTCATGAGCACTGTCTAATGGCAAACTAAAATGCTGAAGACAAAGACAGCTTCTACATAAAACATTAAATATCATCTGCAAATCAACATGTAACAAAATCAACTACATTTTCTCCTCTACAACCTTTACTCATGTTATTATTGTATCAAAAAAAAAAAAAGTATCTTTTATAGTTAAATGGTGTCTAGAAAAGACTGATTGCATCAGTATTATGGAGGTCAATTACAGCCACATTTGGGCTGAAAGTATTTTG
Organism: Pomacea canaliculata; assembly: GCF_003073045.1. Taxonomy (NCBI): domain Eukaryota; kingdom Metazoa; phylum Mollusca; class Gastropoda; order Architaenioglossa; family Ampullariidae; genus Pomacea; species Pomacea canaliculata. The sequence continues at coordinate 24,869,863 of NC_037593.1, forward strand.
GGGAAGACCAATTATTTATCACTTTGTGCCTTTCCTTACCCATCATTCCACACCATTATTACTACTTTATTCCACTAACCCACTGAATGATTAGATAGTGTTTCTATATTTTATACATGCATATGTATTTACTGGAAAATTTAAATAAAATTGTTATTAAATAAATTTGCAATATCATTCTTTGAAATGAAAGTCAATGATTACAAGGTCTTCTAGAATCAGAAGTTCACAAGATCTGACCTTTGTACTGCTGATGTTCCCTGTTTAACTGTATCAGTAAAACTTGTTTCTAAAATAAGTAACAAAAGGGTGGCTAAATTGACAAACACAAGCCATTCATCATTTTTTATTCAGTCTCATTATTCAGTTACCTGAAAGTCACACCTATAATACTCTTTTACCTTGTCTGACAAGAAGTTTCTGAGAAAAGTAATTTCTTCAGTGTCATATAATCTTCCACAAAAAAAGTCATCCTAAACTCAAACAAAAACTAATTTATGGATAATTTAAACTGCACACATTCACATGTGCAAAACTATGTATGAAAGCACCCGTGTACGTGCATGCATGCCCAAGATTCAAGAAACGGAAACAGCAATCCCTGCACAGCTAATATTCTAGGCAGATATTAGAAAGTTATGCCTTTTTTTCACAACATTCAGCACTAGCAAATGTGGTTACGTGTATTAGCAAATTTAAGGCACATGACACTAAACACTATGAATGTTAGTCAGTTAACAATGCTTTCCTTAACCCCCACCCCAATCAAAGAATTACAAAAAATAATCTATGCTCCGCTGTTGGATAGAAGATTCTAAATAATGTTTCACAACCAGAAATAAAAAAGAAAAAATCCCCAGAATGTAGGTTACTCAAGGAAGCAAACGTACACTGATAACACGGAGGATATGCAGCAAATAAAAAACTGAAGTCAAGTTGTGCACACCAACACACTGGGCCAACTGATAATCAGATCACAGCAGACCTTACTCTCACATAAAATATAATTAGTTTAGGAAATCTTTATTTTAAAATTGTTGGTCTTTTTCTATTGACTGGTGAAAGTTGCCAAAACTAAAAAACATGAAATTTCTTTAGAACTGTTTAAAGATTTCAGGTAAAAATTGCATCCTTTTAAGACTTAAAGTAAAAACAAAAGGGGTGGGTGGGTGAGAGCCACTAGCAAAATAATGATACAAACAAAATTACACATCTACCACTGAGGGAAAAAAAACAACAACAATAAAGCATGATCTCAACAAAAGGCAGAAGGCTGAAAACAGACTCTATCATCACTGACCACAAATATTGGAAGCACGAGTGGTTTAACCTGATGAAAATTATATTAGACCATCACAAATTATATTCCTTGATCTGCAAGACTGTGACAAAGATCAAATTGCATCAACCAAACCCTCACTCAGTTCAATAATCCAGAGCTGAGCCACAAAAAACAAAAAGCTACAAAGTACAGGGTTATGTGTCACTCAAGCTTATGATCATGGATTTTGATGCTGCAAGCAAGATCAGCAACTTTCTTGGCTAAATCATACTGTTTCCCTTTGCAAAAACAAAGCATTAGGTCAGTGCAGACGATATTCAAGCAAAGCCTTCGGTCTGAGGACAATAAATGGCGCTTTAAGCAACATCACTACCTGATCTGCGGCAAAGCGCTGCGTATCCGTGCTTTCCACCTGCGCTTCTCTCTCGGCAACCACGCGACTGATGCTCTGACAACATAAATCAGTCTAAACAGTTAATGACTCGGCTAAAGGATGACTTATCTCCTCTGATAACCATGTTCCTAACCATGTCCCAATTCAAATTTAAATTACATTTAATATTTCCAAATTCCTTACATGAAGCAAGAAAAAATAGTTCCATTGAGTGCCATTATTCCCCAAACACCTATTACAGAAGCAAAGCAATCCAATAGATGGAATCCCTCTCTTTAGAGTATAATCCAGCTGAAAATGATTTGAAATGATTTGAACTATCTGAAGGTGACACTAACAGTAACTAGTTTCAAAATTATGGCTTGTTATGCCTTCAGCTAGCTTCTCCGTTGCATGTTAAACATAAAGATGTGTAAAATGAGAGAAGATTTTACCACACTAGATAACCCATAATTTCTAATTCACATCCCAGTTTACTGATCACACGACCAGCCACTGCACGGATACACATCACTGAAAGCTAGTAAGCACACAGCAATACACATATATACAGTAAATATGTGTGTAAATGGTGCACACACTGTGTGGCACAAATAAGCACGCAAGATCTTACCAACACAAAACCAGAAATTAGCTTAAAGCAACTAGGATATGATGATGACAAACTTCTCTGACACACATAAAACTAAGGGTCTTTTATTAGTTTCAAAAATATATATATATTCTGTCTAGAATTACAAAATTCTGGATATAGTGCTTTCAATTTTTTTTTAAAAGTTTTAGCCTGCATGTCATATGACACACATTCAAGCCCCACTTCTCTGCTGCTCTGAACGGTGCAGTTTCAATTCATTTAGATCAGCTGCCAAGTAAGACTTTAAGAAATACATTTCCAATCTTTTCCCATTCACAGAGATGACAGAAATACCAAATTCGCAGAAAAATGTACAGATTACTATCTTAGGACAGATGTATGCATCTGCTGAAACAGATGATTTCAACTCAGTTGTTCCAGTGTAGCAATTAGCTTTCATGTCTACCTATAATAATTCATGCATTACTAATAAGTTTATGTACATAAACTATTCTGAGTATTAAAGCACAACAAAAAAGTGAAATTACCACAAAACAAGCAGCTACAAAAAGCATCACATAATTCAGATGTGTTGTTTGTTAAATACAAGTGCATATATTGCATAAATAAGCTTACAATATAATTAATGCCTTTCTGGTAACTATTTTTAACCATCTCACTATTTTCACATACATTATTTTTTGCAAAATATATTTGCATCTGTTTACCACAAAAATGTCACACCATATTTCTCAAGCAGAATATATTTCTTTCACTATCTAAATTCTTTCCTCTTTCTCTCACACACCTCCTTGTACATACTGACACATCCAAACACACACAAAAAGAGAGGGAGGAAAGAAACTAAAAAGTTAATAAAACTGTGAAAGGGCTAAAAAAAATATTTTTTAAACGATGTCATATCTGAATGGTTGATTACGTTTCCAAGTTACCGAAAAGAATTAAAACTAAACCAAGTTATGCAAAGTCAAAAAGAGGTAACAACTTTCACATATTGTGTACATTTGACTTCTAACTGTCTGATAACTAACTACAGAAGCACGCACCTAAAGAAAAAAACACTGCAGAATTAGAAAGCAAAAACCCAAAAACAACAAAAAAAGAGGATTTGTTATCAATGAATTGCACAAGCAGTTCATGAGGCAGACATCACTAAAGTAGCACTTTTTTTTACTGAAGAGATGTGTGTGTGTGCACGTGTATGTGTATGGAATATGTACATGCATTGAACATGCACAGCAGGCACCAACCACTCATTGAGTTTTCTCTTCACCTTAAAAAAAACCTCTGAACTTTAGACTTTGGACTTGGTAAATAACACACTGCCCTCAGAAATGGGTGTTGCTGGTCTCTGGACACTTAACCGGGTTGTCACAACGCCTTTCTATCAGCTAGGTGTTCTTTCCCAACTCCATCTGTTTTGTACTGAGATACTGCAGTTACTGTTTTATAGGCCAGCTACATGCTTATCTGCAGCACCTAAAGAATGTGCGTGTGCTTCAAGCTACTGGAATGAGTGTGAAACCAGGGATTATTAGAAAAACAAAATGTAATTTGAAGATGCTGAATCAACAGAGGCAGTTGGAATTTACATTTATTCACTGGACACTTAAATACTGACAGATTTTGGTAAGTAAGAGTCGTTTATCCACATGTTTATCTAATCCCCTGTTAAATTTTTGTCTAGATTATATTTAGTTTTTAGATAGTTTTTTTTCCTTCCCTCTTCTTTCAAGTTACGATCAATCTTTCCTCCATCCCAGGTATTTCCAAACAGAATAATGCATCTGAAAATCATTGACATCAAGTATACTAGCAGTAACATATGATCATGTTACCATGTTACCCTTACTTTAACAACCAAAGTATGGAAACAAGTTCCCTATTTTAAGTCTGATGATATAAGATTATGATTTGATTTTTACTGCAATGACATACACAAACAACAAACAGATGAAAACACAAACGAACACTTTAAAAAAATATTTCATGACAGTGAGCCTCTCCACATGCCTAAATTTTAAGAAAACATCATTTTATAATTCTGACCACTACTTCATTGGTTTGGACCTGGATAAATTGTGTTATATTTATCTATGGTGTGTTCGATTTGTTCATTGTTCATATCCAATTCATAACCTAATCTGCTTCTAACCAGATGACCAGCAATGTGTTCCTCAAAACATTTTTGTTCTGAAATCTTAACAATTTAAAGTATCCATAGATTTATAATCAGTTACAGCAATTTAATTCTATAAGAAACTGCTTTGTCAGTTAATAAATTTGTAACTTTATTGACAGCACATTATCATTCTAGCACAAATTATGCTGGCATTGTTATACATCTATGTATTCTACTAGATTTTGTTTTAAAAAACCCACTGAAGTGACACAAGTAACAATTTTTACAAACTTTTATCAAATGAAAGTGTGTGTTTATGTGTGAAAAATAAAACGTCGGACATAAAGTAAATAAAATTTCAAATAAACACAATCAGGTGCAACAAAAGATACGAAGTGCACACAACTTACCGTGGTTCACAAAACTCATGATAACGTCGGAGCCCTCCACTGTCTGGGAGTCCAGGTCTAGGGCAGTTGTGGTGCTGTTGTTGACAGTAGCAAGGAAAAGTTCACTACTTTGCTCCTGTGGATCATCGTCTGTTTTTTGCAGCGTTTCGTATAAATCCAGCATGAATTTAGGGGCAGACTCCACACTGTTGTGGGGGGTTGGTTTGGGCCGATGATGCAGGCCGAGAAGGGTTAAAATTTCTTGCTGAATTTCACGTTTGTCCCTCCGAGGTAGTTTGTCCAGAATTATTGTTTGCTGCAAGCCGTTGTCGACGTAAAACGGTGTCGTCGCAAAGGCTAATTCAGTAAATAAGATGACTGCAAACACAATAGTTAGCCCTTTCTTTGAGATCGTTGTTCCAAAGCTTTGTCGTAACCAGCTACCTGGTCCTCTGAAGCACTTACACTCACAGTCAGCCATTTTGATGCGCCAGACGAAAGGCCCACAAGCCACAGGTAGTTAATCACACGCAGACCACCAACACGGCCGCTTGGTATGCAGACGGGAGGAACTGTTTATGGCTGAAGTCTACCTGTCTAGATTCCTCTCACTTTTTAAAGAATCTAATTGGCCGGCCGTCTGCCTTCGTGCACTAGCACCTGTACACTAGTCGCATTTTCCCAGCATTCTGTTCCAAAACTCAAATCATTTTACAACGATGGACACTATGATTCTCGACTTTTGGGATCTTCTTGTCAGGCACATTACCTTCTGTGCCTCTTCCTCTCATTACACATCCTTTTTTCGCGCCAAAATATCGCATCTAATTGAACACTCGGTAGGGAGGTAGAGCTCGTGCCTCCACTTCAACCAATTAAAGTACTTGACCGTCTATTGTTAACCTCACAGTGAGGCGGAAACGTGCGAGCATCAAATACCCGAACATACCTTCGTACCTAACCTTACTCTCTCACCAGACTACGAGTTTCATCTGTACACCATTTCATGTTGTACAAAATAATGAGATTTGTTTTCATTCCGCCAAATATGCCCTTTTTTTCTTTTGTTTAGTAAGAGCTTCCAAAAAGTAGTGATCTCGCAATTATGGAGAATAGTGGGTATAGGGGGAAGGGTCATTGTCTATATGTAGGTTAGCTCATGCCTTATTCTGTTTCAGTGGATTTATTTCGATCTGTGGTTATTAAAATGTGTATTGATTTTCACATCTTTTGTCTTTGAGTGTCATATATGCTAGCAGTTGTTTAAATTAATTTTTTTTTTCTTGTCAAGTTTATTACTTCTTGTTTTAGGAGATGCCTTACAATTTTATTTGTAAGCATTTATCGGTTCATTTTATTATTTAGTGACTAATATTCCAGTGAAGAATTTTTAACATATCAGTATAGGTATTGTATGTCTGTTGCCACATCTCAGTTTTTATATTAATAATACAGTACATTTATATATCACCATCTGGGGTCAAAGCATGTACTGTACAGGCACTCAAGCACACATCTCTTTAGGATAGGTACCAAATACAGCTTCATGAATGCACGCACAAACACATGTATACACACTGCATAGTACAAGGGCACACACACACACAGGGTGGAGGAAACCCAGAGAAATCATAAGCAGTCAGACCTGTAAACAGGCATAATATCCATAGAGGTATGTCAAAGACAAGATACGAACCCACACCTCTTTTTATGTCTTTATGATTTAAAGATTCATGACAAAAATCATCAGCCTCATAATTTTAAGAGTTAATTTTATTTTGGCTGTGTTTTTTACGGAATCATCTGTGATATCTTACCATGGATATAAATTTTGCTCAGAATTAATGTACATTTGACATTAGTGGTAAAGGCCAAGTAAACACAGCACCTTTGCTTTTGTTAGATCTGCTTGTGATGTTAATGGTAAGGACCTTTTTCAGCGGTAAATCAATTTATAAGCTACTATATAAGATTCCATCATCACAGTTGCAAATATGAATTAAGTTTTGTGTGACAAAAAAATGGAAAGCCTTTAAGAAAAGCATTTGCGCGAACTATGATTACAAGACATTTTCATATAATTACTGGATTTAATTATTTTATTTTGTTTTTAATTTGTGCTTTAATGGCCTTAGTTTACCGTCCCATACAGACATTAACTAGGAGACAATTTTAAGTTGTCTCAGCATGTTCAAGGACATAAAATCGGATTTCATATCCTTGACCTGCATGTTCTGATGCAATCTTGTTTACCTATTAAATACTCCCTATGAGAAGTGTTATTATTGTCACCACTTTAATGATAAGTCTCGGATCAATAACAAATGTTGCAGTTTCAAATTGCCACCTTATATAACAGCTCTCCTAAATCACTCCATAGACGCTCGCTCGTAAGTGAAGTTAAATAAGCGCATTAGCACATGCGCAGATGTGAGTTTCCGGTGCAGGCACAGCAAGATTAGTAGCAGACAGCTAAGGAATATACGCGAAATGGCTGCACTTGCTTCCTTGTCATCTAAAGTGGCGCAGAAGTACGCCTTACAAAGTTTGGTAGGTGTCTTAAGTTAGGTTTTCACCTCTTGCTTGTTCTTTTAGAGTATAACTTATGCAAGCACTTTCTTCTTGAAAGTTTGACCTAGCAGCTTAGCTGACTACGAATTTCCTTTGAGTAAGAACTGTTTGTGTTTCAAAATTCAGATGGGATGATCAAAATTATCATGCATACTTCCCAAAACTTATTGATGTCACAGATAAAGGGTGACATTATTTGAGTTACGCGCCTGAAATATATTAATTTCCAGTTTCATGTTACATAAAGGAGTTATTGTAATCACAGTTGTCTTTCTTTAGCTTCGTGACCTTACCGGTGCCAATAACAAATAATGTGAAGGTCGTGGTCCTCCCTGTTATGTTTGTATGCGTGTGTGTTTGACACAGAAAAGGGACAAGAGGAATAGGGTACAATTATGAGCTCTATCAATTTTCTCTTACGCTGCTACAAAAGATTTTTTGCTTCCACGATTTTATTATTCATTTATGCAACACCAAGGCTAAGCAGTCATATTGCCGGTTTGCATGTTTTGTTCCTGGGCTGTCATCAAGAATAACGTTTTTTCTTTTGCATACAGGTTTTTAGACACATGTAGATCATACTTTAGGAAATATGCATGAATATTCATTGTGCTTTTTTTCCCAGTGTAGTGTGATCACTGTGGTGCCATATTTCATGTCATTTTCTTTCCTTGCAGTTGGGCACCACACCCAAATGTCTTTCTGCAAAACGAGATTTCCATTTTCGTATTCAGGGAAGAAATACTAACGCAAAAGTTTCATCTTCATCCTCAGTGAGTATATTTATCACAAACTAAAGGGAAACTTTCTTTTCCTGAAGGAATAATTAGGGGTTGTTGAAAAGTAAATTTCAAGTTGGTTTGATTGTTCAAACTTTAGATGGCCAGTCATGTTGCATGTGCAGTAGTGTGTATAGTAAAAAAAACAAAAAACAACCTGTGATGCTCTCACTTAAGACCTTAATAACATTACCATTAAGGTTATAGCTAAATGACATCACCTTGGCATAAATAATCTTAAATACCAACCTTAGTGGTTTGCAGTTTTTTGCAGATATCAGTAGATATAGGTGATATAGACCTAACCTGTAAATTTCAGCCTCCAAAACTCATCTGTTAATTATTTGCTAGCATAGTATGCGATTTGCACCTGCTATCAACTAGCACTGCTAACGGTGTACTTCATCATGTTGGTACACCATTCACAACTTTTGCCAGCCGTCAACACCAATCAGAGCGACATTTTGGGTTATTCGGATGCTTAAAGTCTCCATTTCTCATGCCAAAGCAGCAGTTTTTCAGAAACACGATAAATGCAAACTGCCAATGTCCGAATAATCCCAACTGTCGTTCATTCTCTCTCTCTGATTGATGTTAACTGCTGGCAATGTTGTGAATGGTGCACTAGCATGACATAGTACACTGTTACACACTCATTGATTGCAGTTGCCAATAGTAGCAGATAATTAACAGATGGGTTTTAGAAGTTGAAATTTATAGGCCAGTTGTATATCTCCTGTATCTACTGATATCTGAAAAAAACGCAAACTGTTCAGGTTGGTCTTTAAGCTCAAGTCAAAGCCAGAAAAGGAGGGTGTAAAACAGACTAACTCCCTACTGATGTTGAAAAAGCAGGCAAAAGATAAAGAAAAACTACATTGCTTGTATTACCTGACAGTGTAGAAAAAAGTGAGAAATAATCAAGGTGATGATTTTAGAATCAAATTGTGTTTGGAAAGAACACATCAAGGGTGCTGCATTCACATGAAGGACTAAAAAATGACGGAGCATCTTTAGCCGAACTATCGTTTCTCCACCACTGAAATCTACTATATCTCTCTCTCTTTTTTTTTTTTTTTCTATAATCGGCTGGCAGCAACTTGTCATATTCATCCAAGAAGAAGTAAGACATGGTAGTGAGGAAAAGGTGGGGTAAAGAACATTCATGAACAAACGACCTTTGACTTACAAAATCAGAGCACGCAGAAGGACTTCTGAAATCATTACTGGAGCTTCTGTGTCTACCAGCAGTAAATGTTCAGTGATACTAATGACAAAAAAAGCTAGTCACATTCTCTAGGAGTTTTTATAATCTCTAGCTGGATGCAATATTGATAAATATTAGTTTATTAGTTTAGTGTTCTACCACAGCATGATTATCATGCTCTGAGCATGAACAATATGAACAGTAAAAATTGTACAATAAACAAAAATTGTAAAAGCTGAGATGGTCTGGAGCAATGGCCATACTGAAACTTGAGGCTTGAAGCACCAGATGTTTATTTTAAACACATGTGTTTTAACGGTACATTTAAAAGACTCTGTTGTCTGCTGATGACATATCACATAAGGAAGGGAGCTCCAACAAGCTGATGCTTAATGAGCAAAGATGCCTTCGCTAGTTGTTCATCCTCAGTGGCATAGGAAGATAAGATCTTGTGTGTGTGTGGCCTCCATGCTGACTGCTTCCTGAGTATCTTTTCAGAGGGGGCTGCCCTGTCCACTGGTCCTGATTTTAGGAATGGAAATAAGTAAAATATCTGCAGAAATATACACTTGGAGTATAGTAAATCAGGAGGTCATAAAAATATGAAAGAGCAGAGCTTGCAATGAACTGGAAGTAAAGTTAAGGAAGTGTTTATTCTACAAGAGCTTGGACAGGAAGCCAGTGGAGAATATGGAGAAGTGGTTTTGCATTATCTTGTTTGCATGCTTGGACAATGAGTTGTGCTGCAGAGTTTTGGTACTTCTGGAGTCGGTTGAGCCGGTCAGCCTATTTGAAGGTTGTATGACAAAACCAGTGAAGAAGAATGACAAGCCTGGTACAGTAACCAATCTTCAAGTAAGAATGTAGCATTCAGAGCATTATATTAAGGACAATTTTACTGATGTTTCCTTCCACATGTGCATCATAAGTGCATTATGTATGCAGGTGTCCCGTGACTATCCTGTGGTTGATCACACCTATGATGCAGTGGTGGTCGGAGCCGGTGGAGCAGGCCTTCGAGCTGCATTTGGTCTGGCTCAGGAAGGGTTCAAAACTGCCTGCATTACTAAATTATTTCCCACAAGATCACACACTGTGGCAGCACAGGTATGTGTCATTGATTGAAAATTGAGGCATTTGTCAACATTTCTTGTCTGACTATTCTTCTGTGTTCTTTTTTTTCACTTCCTTTCTTGATGAATTTTTCTTTTCATCTTCTTTGTCCATTTACTGATATTTTCATTTGTTATTTGTTATTTTCATTTGTTATTTTTCCCTGTGTTTTATGAAAAAAATTTTTTGTTGTGTATAGCCAGTTCTTGATTTGTTTCATCTTTCTCCCTTTCTCGATAACTTGCATTTTCCTTTTTTTGGACACAGGGAGGGATCAATGCAGCCCTAGGCAATATGGAAGAAGATGACTGGCGCTACCATTTCTATGACACTGTAAAAGGTTCAGATTGGCTGGGTGACCAAGATGCCATCCATTACATGTGTGAGGAAGCACCCAAGTCAGTCATTGAGGTAAAAGACATTCTAATAATTTCATTAAGATAAACAGTAATTAATAAGAATCAGTCATTGCTTATGCTTTTCCAGCCATTCACCTGGGCTTTCCCAATGAAAGAGATTTTAGTAATCTTTTTGAAAATCACTTATTGCCAGATGCACAAAAAAGTAGGTTATAATTTTTTTAATGATATCAGCACAATATTGTAATAAATTTATGCACTCCTTGCACTCATAAAACACATTTGTGCATTACGACTTTCATTGCTAGCTTCTACTTATTTCCTAAAACACATCAACCCAGCATCATTGTACACTAGCTGCAGCTGTTACTGGTAGTTTTTAGATTTTATGAATTGATAACTAGTTTTAACAAAAATAGAATGGAGAGAAGAACTGGTGTCCTGGTTTTAATTTACTGACAATTTAATTTGGAAAATGAAGCATGTTTTTGTTGCTTTTTGTGTTGAGCTTTTGTGTATTGTGGATATATAGATCTGTAGACTTTTCTCTGTTGCAACAGCTTGAGAACTATGGCATGCCATTTAGTCGCCTGGAAAATGGCAATATCTACCAACGAGCCTTTGGTGGACAGAGCACCAAGTATGGTAAAGGAGGCCAAGCCCATCGCTGCTGCTGTGTTGCTGACCGCACTGGTCACTCCCTTCTTCATACTTTATATGGTCGTGTAAGTGTAGGCCTTTTCTTTTGGAGACCTTTTGTTCTTTTACTTTTCAAAAGTCATTGGTTACAGCTGCTTTTTCTTGCCAGCCTTTTGAAAATAGGGTGCCTGCTCACTTATCAGAGCTTCCAAAGAATATGAGAATTAAATGAAAACAGTGATACTTATTAATAGACATATTGTGGTTTGCTGCATGAACTAGGACAAGGCTAGTGATGTGGCAGAGCATAAAATGAAACTGTGCTATATAAACATTATTCACCTAGCCTTCAGTCATGGTGGACATGCAACTTTCGGTTGCTTATTGTTGAAAAAAATAATAGTAAAATTACACAGTACAATTCCTGATTCAAATTGTTTAAATGTTTAATTTGCAGAAGTGGTGCTAGTCTAATACCATATATTTCATCCATTTATATCTTATTTAAAGAAAATAATTGGTTGTAACCCATGTGCAAAAACTTTTATTTTAAATAGTGTCCTATTTGTGTTTTGTAAAATCTGCCCACCAGTCGCTGAAGTTTGACACAGACTACTTTATTGAATACTTTGCACTGGATCTTATCATGGAAGATGGAGAGTGTTGTGGAGTGATTGCTCTTTGCTTAGAAGATGGTTCAATTCACCGTTTCCGTGCCAAGAACACCATCGTTGCCACTGGGTATGTCCATCTGTTACCTGCCATCACTGAGTACACTGTCCGTTCACTATGGTTATGCCAGCAAAGCATCATGCAATATTGTGGCATTTTTGATGATCAATAGCATGCTTAAAGTAATGATAATATTAGTGCAGTAGTAAACAACTTGCAAGATGCTGGCTGACAGAATAAAATGGTTTAAAAGAAAGACAAATTCTAGGAATAATCAGATGCAGACCTCTGCTTATTTTGTTATCGTGGATCTAAAGAAAACAAATTGATGTTCATTTGGATAGTTTAAAAAAAATATTTTATTTGTTTACCAGTGGTTATGGCCGTACCTTCTTCTCCTGCACTTCAGCCCACACCTGTACCGGGGATGGGACAGCCATGTTGAACCGTGCTGGACTGGCAAATGAAGACATGGAGTTTATCCAGTTCCACCCTACGGGTAAGTTACTGTTGCTTACCAACTCCTTCCTTCATATACTTTTTAACTGTGGAGGCAGTTTGTCATGCCTGAGATAAACATGTTTCTTCTGCAGATTTTGCAGATTTAGAAATTAAAAAGTTGTTTGTTTTTGTTTGCATGTTTCTTGCAATTTGATTTTCATTTAGCATTCACAGTGGACAAATTTGTCTTTGCGCAGGCATTTATGGAGCAGGCTGCCTTATCACAGAAGGCTCTCGTGGAGAAGGTGGTTTCCTCATTAACTCAGAGGGAGAGCGTTTCATGGAGCGGTATGCACCTAATGCAAAGGACTTGGCTTCTCGTGATGTTGTTTCTCGCTCAATGACCATTGAGATTCGTGAAGGGAGGCAAGTTCTATGTTCTATCATTGTAAATTTGACATAAATGTGAAGTTGAAGTATACTTAAGATTTTTTTTCTTCCAATTCTGAAATGATTCATAGAGTGGTAGTTACCTAATGCAAAGGACTGGGTTTCTCATAACATTGTTTTATGCTCTGTAACCACCAAGATCCATGAGGGGAAGGAAGTTCTGTCACTGTTGTAAATAATTCTGAAGTATTTTGATGTTGAAAGAGGGATCAAGACTACATGTGTGTTGGTTTTTATTTTTTGTTTTGGTACTTATTTTTTTGGTCAGGGATTGGAATCATTATTTGCAACTGTAAACTAATTGCACAAGTTATGGAGAGTTTCATGAAGAAAATGTCCATTAGTTAGCAGCACTTTCTCATGTTTTTTGTTTTCTTTCCCTATTTGAACATTCTTATTTGTGATGAAATTTATTTTGTGATGCAAGTGGATGAACTGTGACATACTTTTTACACATAGACATTGCCATCACATGTGCCTTGTACAGAGGTGTAGGCCCAGAGAAGGACCATGTATATCTACAGCTCCATCATCTGCCCCCTGAAATATTAAAGACTCGTCTGCCAGGAATCTCAGAGACAGCAATGATCTTTTCCGGTGTGGATGTGACACGCGAACCAATTCCAGTGCTGCCCACAGTCCACTACAACATGGGAGGTATCCCCACCAATTATAAGGGTCAGGTGAGAAAACTGGTGGACTAGACAAAGTGACATGTAAACTTCATTGATGAGGCAGTTGGTGAAGTTTGTTCCAATACAGTACAGAAGTAGACAAGAGTTTTTAGTCTGTATTCTTTAAAATGGCTTAAATCTTTTGGAGTTATTTTTATGTTTTGGAAATATAAGGAGTGTCATTCTGCTTCCTTATTTCTGTCCAAAAGGTCTTGCAGTACACAAAAGAAAAAGGAGATAGAATTGTACCAGGGCTTTATGCAGCAGGGGAGGCAGCCTGTGCTTCAGTTCATGGAGCTAATCGTCTGGGTGCCAACTCTTTGCTTGACTTGGTTGTCTTTGGTCGTGCCTGTGCTAACACAATTATGGCGGAGAATAAGCCAGGTGACACTGCTAGACCAATTAAGCAGGTGAGTATTGACTAGGCTAATCAGTTTTCATATAAATGTTGTACTCTTTTACTCAAGATGCACTCTATTGAATACTTTTGCTGAAATGTGCAGAACGCTGGTGAAGCATCAGTGGCTAATCTAGATCGTCTTCGCCATGCAAACGGCAGCATAACCACTGCTGATCTAAGACTGTTAATGCAGAAGGTAAGTCAATAATATGTCAGCTGGATCAACTGCTTTGTTATTCTGCTAGTTTGTGTGTGCTTTTATATATTTTTAAAATATTCATGCATAGTTTCTGATCATCATTTGGTGTACACATATTTGAACATCACATACTTCTGTAATTCATAGCTCACCTCATTGTGGCACTGAAGTTTTGATTTTTTAGTTCAGGCTGATGTGGAAAATATATTTTAAAGTACACTTTACCAATAATGATCATGCTAGCATTTGAAATTGCCACATCAAGACAACACAAGAAAAATTTATATCGCAGACAATGCAAGCCCATGCTGCAGTGTTCCGTGATGGACCAACCCTGCAGGCAGGATGCAAAAAGATGTCTGAGGTCTACAAGGGCTTGGATAATCTCAAGGTAAGGGCACAAGTTTGGATATATTCTGGATTATGCGCAAGACAACCCAAGACAAAAGCACTGGTATCCAGTGGACCTTTGCCAAACAGCTAGAGGATCTGGACTTTGCAGATGACATTAGTCTCCTATCTCATCGGCAGCAACATGCACCAACCAAACTGAGTAAGCTTGCAGAGGAAGCAGAGAAGACTGGCTTAAAGGTCAACAGAAAGATGACCGAAGTGTTCAACAACAAGCCTGAACTTCCAATCCAACTTCAAGGAGAGAACATACATGAAATAGACCCCTTCACGTATCTGGGGAGCGTTGTCAACAAGGACAGTGGAGCGGACGATGATATCAAAAGCCACATCAACAAGGACAGGCATGCTTTCAACAGCTTACGCCCCATCTGGAACTCCAGAGCATTATCCTCATCTTCAACACCAATGTAAAAGCTGTCCTACTATACAGTTCTGAAACCTGGAAAGTGACAAACACCATTAACAACAAGCTCCAGATTTTTACCAAACGATGCTTACGCCATATTCTGGGAATAAGATGGTTTGAAAAGATCTCCAACAGCAGCCTGTGTAAAAGAACCAAGCAGAATGCTAACGTCCAAGACATCGAAAAGTTCAAATGGGGCTGGATAGGACACCCCCTACGCAAACCAGCTGACATCATTGCCAGGCAGGCACTTGACTGGAACCCTCAGGGAAAAAGGAGAGTTGGGAGACCAAAGCAGACTTGGAAAAGAACATTAGAGAGCAAGGCAAAGGAAGTGGGAACTACGGCCCAACTGAGGGGTGCTGCCCAAAACCAGGTCCGCTGGCGAGGTGTTGTTGCTGCCCTATTCTCCTTGAGGAGTAACAAGGAATAAACTAAAACTAAACTGTGTACACAAGTTGCCAAGTTCAAACAAAAATATGCTATTTATTTGACCTTAATCAAAATATTATGGAGCCTTTTGAACTATTATAAAAGCACTTCAATCATCTTTTTAAAATATTTTACTATCATTCATAACTCATTTGTTATTGATTGCTTATTATTGTCTCCCTTTTTCGGGTTTGAAAGCTTTCAGATCGTGGCCTTATCTGGAATTCTGACCTAGTGGAAAGCCTTGAGCTGCAGAACTTGATGATTAATGCGATACAAGCTATCTATGCAGCAGAGGCAAGGAAAGAGAGTCGTGGTGCACATGCCAGAGAAGATTTCCCTGTAAGTAAATTATACCTGTCTGAAGTCTATAGAGCATAATGTAATGTGACAAATTATGTACAGAGGAGGAGTTAGAAGTAGCTATTTTTAACTTTTTCATGTCTTTTCTGGTCTTTTACTTAGTTTCTAGTGTCTTGTTAATGGATAGCTGTATCTGAAAACAACAATTATGGTTTGTAATTTTATTAGATGCCTTATTGCTGTAGCCAAATTGTCAAATGTGCTTGTGTGTTGTGCAGAAACGTATTGATGAGTATGACTACAGCAAACCCCTTGAGGGTCAAAAGAAGCTGCCAATGGAACAGCACTGGCGCAAGCACACTTTGTCTTACGTGGACCCAGCCACCGGGAATGTGAGTTGTTACATGTTTATCCACCCATTTTTGTATCTCAACTATCTTGTCCTACAATTTCCCTATTAACCCCAGTATATTTTATCTTTATAAGATTAAAGAAAATTATGTAAGGCCACATTTTTTTGCTCAGCAAGAACACTGAGATTGCGCTGTTGTGATTATCAAATTCATCTACTATTATAGAAATGTTTTATGTGTGTATTTTTGTTTTTCCTGGTTAGCATCCTTGGTATGCATAAAGGTTTATATCAGATCTCATTGTCTCATTTACATAGGTAACCCTGAACTACAGACCTGTTATTGATGGCACTCTGAATGAAAAGGATTGCCCCCAGGTCAAGCCAGCCATTCGTGCATACTAGATTGAAGTGCACATAGGTTGAATGTGGTACCAGAGATTTGAACAAGTGCGCTATACCTCAACAAGATTTTCTCACAAACCATCATAGATGTGAACAAAGAGCACTTCCATCACTGCTCGTAAACAAAGGAGCTGTGTTTCCTTGGCAGTCTGCATCATAGTTTTAAGATCGCATAAATACTCAGCAATGTTGCTTGTGTATAATATTGTTCTCTGGCCAGAATATAGGGCTGAAATGCTATTCACACAGGAAGGAAAAGTTTTTACATTGAAATGTTTTCCTTTGACTAAGTTGGGCTCCAGTGATAGAGCAGCAACTTCCATGCATAAGTATGTTAATGACATTAACATCTTTGCTTTTCATACACATGTTGACATTTTGTCAATAGCTGGACAGTTTAAGATCTTATTTTTTTTGTTTGTTTGTTAATGTTTCATGCTCAAGTATCTAGTAGTTTACATATGACGTACATAGAAAGGTGTAGAGAGTGTGTGTCTTGCTTGAAAGTGGACATAAATGTTGCTAACGTTGGGACTTGAACATGAGTGTTACTTAATATATAAAATAGCAGATATATGTAGTGTACTTAGCTGAAAGGAGTTTTCTAAATTCATGGACAAGTGTTATTCTATCTGTAGAGAAATTTTCTATGTTGACTGGGTATCTTCTTTCTCTACACTGTTATTTACAATCTGATTTGTTCTTTCAAGTTTTTCTGCTGAGAAACATTTTGTATGAGTATTTTCTTAAAAATTTTAAATGAAGGTGAAAAAATGTATTAGAAATATTAGAAGTATGCTGCTGGGTTTACCTGGCGGACTGCCTGGGTAATCATCATGTTAATGAATTGAGGTAATCAGAAATGTCCAAAAGAGAAATGTTTTTTTTTTTTTTTCCATCCTGGTGGCTTGGGAACATGGACACTTCGCAGAACCATAACATTCTTAGGTTGTTTTTTTTTCTCAATAAATGTTTTCAAATTGTAATGGTGTCATCTAGTTTTGCCCAAATATTGTTTGGTGGGATGGAAAATCAGTTTTATTCAAGGTGTGTTGTGTCCACTTATTAACTACTGTCTGTGACAGGTGTAATCAGAGGAGACATAGATATCAAATTAAAATCTGAAATGTCAGGTAGCAGTTCACACATTTATCCCACACAGCCACAATGTTTATTTAAACAAATTTTTTTCACTTAGTGAACCCCCATCTTGCACAACACAAGTCTGCTCTTCCAAGTTCATATAAGTCTATTCAACATCTTTACAATGGGCATCGTGGTCTAAGTACCTTTACACTTGGACAGGCATTGCAGGCACAAACCCAGGCATACAAGAGACTTGCAATTGGAATGAATGGAGCTATGTAGCAAAGAGGTACCTACTCATCTGGAGAGGGAAGACTTGTTTGCTGCCAGTTCCCTCTTCTCTTGGGCAGTTATCGTTGGCCATCAGTTGAACAAAAAAATGATGGTATTCTATCTCATTAGGGAAGACTGTTTGCATGAAGTGTACATCAGATGGCTGCAGGTGCTGTTACTATTTGTTGTGAAACTGGTTTTTGATATGATATGCATGCAAGCCAACAGGCCATACTTGTAAGCAATCACACAATGTGACATTTTCCTGTAAAATATGAATTTTCACTCCCAATAAATCAAAGTTGGAAGATAGTAAAAACACTTGACAAATGCATTATTTCCTAAATCAATTCTTTATTGGAATCCATCAAACATTTTTTAAAAAGTGACATTAATTATTTAAATATGGCATGGAAACAGTCAAAAGCTGCATCAACTAGATATACACTTGTAGGAAAATAAGCACACTTCAGTTCCGGATGCATTTAGAATGCAACTCTTACCTATGCGAATGAACGCCCCATTCAGCACTCTCTCGCTTATGTACCACATAACAGCATTATGTGCTTGACACAGATTTAATGTCCAGTATCACAGACCAACTTGTGGAGAAAAAAATCCAGTATCCTCTGTGTGGCATTGCATTTCTTGGCATTCACAACAATGGAGTTTAATGTTCTTTCACAGTGCAGTGCACACCTGTACAAATTTGATCGAGTGCTTTTCAATCTTCGATGTCTGCTCCAAAAATTCAAAGCAGTCACCCCTAGCTAAGGTTATCAGCAGCATAGCATCCAATGGATAACCCACTTGTACAAGTAATGAAATGTGCTGTGCCTAAACAAAGGGGGATTACGAGTTGTCCACACATACAACAGCAAGACTACACACTAACAGCTGACTAGTGCATCAACTCCCAAGCATTTTTACTACCACCAAGGTTAAGAGAATCACAATAAGAAAACAACTGAATACATGACAATGTCTTATCACTGAAAACTTCCAAAACAAATTATAACTGAGGAAAGGTTCACTGACAATAGTATCTAATCTACACTTAAGTACATTGTGACAAAAATTTATGTTATTCAACCCTACTCAAAAACAACTTTTGGCAATTTACTTAGTGGTAGAAGTTGCATACCAAAAACTTACTTTCAGTTTATTATCTCCCCCCTTCCAACCATAAACCCTTCTTTAGTGGAGTTGAGGATTAAAAAGTCAGTTAACATGCCACTTCACTATCCAAAATCATCTCTTTTACATGACTTGGGTCACCCTTTTTACGTCCAACTTTCTCTGTTCCACTTTCTTCGGTAGCTGCTGCCTTGTCTGATAACTGCTCCATTTCAACTTCAGCAGTGCAAGCTCCCTTTTCTGCACTGCTGGCTACCAGTTGTTCTATAGCCTCAGTTTCCATGGCATTTGTAGCAGGAACTTGAGAAGTAGGATCAAGAGAACTGGAAGCCTCAGCAGTGCTACCCGTTTCCATGGTAGCCCGAGTGGCTTCCACAGTACTAGTAGTTTCCATGGGAACCCAAGAAGAATTATCTGCAACCTGAGCTCCAGTTGCATATGTAGGGATGTGTTGTGCATTGGCATGTGCCTTAAGTTCCAGCAAATCCAGAGCAGCTTCTATCATGCGAACAGCATTTTTTCGGGCCTGACGAATATTCTCATGGCCATTAGCCTCCACAGAATCTAATTTTAAAAGATTACGGGTCAACATTTCTTCCAAGTATTTGCATTCACGGTCTTTCTTCAGACCTTTGAAACTGTTGACATTCTCTTCCAATGACTTTACCTCTTTCATAACACTGTCAATTATTTCAAATGCCCGTTCTTCAACAGTTTGCTGCTTTGGCACTTCCTTCGCTGTTGGAGGCTGCTGCTGGGGTGGCTGTTCAGGTTGTGCTTGATGTTCTTTGGGAGCTGGCTGAGGTGGTGCACTGTACTCCTTCTTTGGGGTTGGAGATGAACGGACATGTTCATGCTTCACAGGAATGGTGTACACAACCTGTGAAGGTGGTGGTGCAGTCTGTCTCTCTGGGGTACCCTGATGGGGTCGAGGTGAACGAGATGAAGTCGGCCTTGGCTGAGCACCTTGAACACCTGATGATGGCTCAGGCTGACTTGCAGGAAATGCACGTGTGGATGTATGATGTATAGGGATTGTGCGAGATCCATCAGATATCTGCTGACCATGTGTTTGAGGCCAAGAAGCTTGCTGTACATCTGGCTGGGGCGGATGGTTGTGGTGCATGGCCCAAGGGTGTCCCTGGGATCCAGCCTGCTGAGGCAGAAACGCCTCTTTCTGCGTATGGAGATGAAAAGGTGGTGCTGCATGCTGAGCCACTGGCACCATGGGTTCTACAACTGGCTGTGGCTGTTTGTCAGATCCATTTTGACCAGGTAAATGTCCAGCAAACTGCTGTCTACTTTCGAAAGAGGGCATTTTGTCATGCTGTACAGGGATTTCAACAACTCTTTTTGCATCAAAAGAAGGGTATCCCATTCTTACACCCGAGAATGGTTGATAGGGCACACTGAAGTAATCCTGTAAAGTGATAAAAACAAAATTTTTAATCGCTTTTCAAGGATGAAACATTTTAGATTGCAAAACATACTTTTATGAGATGAAATATAATATAAACACAATACAAACCTATTTTTATCTTGGGTTTAACCCTCCTTCTCTGTGAAGTTGTTATTAATTTAGTTATGATTAAAGAAAAGTATTCTTAACCCAAGATGACTTTTTGAAATTTTGCTGGGGTTTATGCGCACCGAAGATCTTGAAACAGTTAAAAAACCAGCAACCAGCGACCATCGCATTGGAAAAAAAATCCTTTATAGTATGTAGCATTGTATGTAACTTTATGAAGCATCTGGAATGAGGCAATATTTTCGACCTGAATGTTGGGAAACGCCGAGTCATAGTCGATATGCTAAACTAGCTTTAAGTCGATGAAACGTGATTTTTCTCAAGTTTTTGACAACTCTTTTCCCCATTAGTTGTTATAAGTAGCTGGTGAATAATTTACTCGTCAACACACTCCGCCCCCCTCCTCCCAAAAAAACCCCTAAAAATTGGAAAAGCATCGAGCTAA
This sequence comes from Pomacea canaliculata, assembly GCF_003073045.1. Lineage (NCBI taxonomy): Eukaryota > Metazoa > Mollusca > Gastropoda > Architaenioglossa > Ampullariidae > Pomacea > Pomacea canaliculata. The sequence continues at coordinate 24,890,930 of NC_037593.1, forward strand.
ATAACTATGCAATATTATGTTAAAAGCATGCCGAAAGGGCACCCCAAAGATAATATAACACTTATTTAGACACTAATAATAAATAAAGACTTGTGCCAAACACTATTTGAAAATTTCAATGACATACCATTCTCGGGTCTTGCCAAGTTGTACTTTTAGTATTGTGGTCGACAAAATATGGCCAACCTGAAGACCTATCATACAGCATTTCCCAGCCTGGAGGTAACTGATCGTTTCGCATAAACATTCCGGGTTGTCCGCTTGGATGAAAACTCCCAGCCATTCTCTCCCTATTTATTATGAGCTAACGTTTCTGGAATGATCGACTGAGCTCATCCGAGATTCTCGGGGCTTCGCGAGCTAGTTGCGTGAATTTGCGGGATCGAGAAAGATCGGCGTTGTTCGAGTAGCGTCTCATGCAATCGAGAAGCAAAATGAGATCTTCTTCTTCACTTAGAAATACTTTAGTAATTCTAAATTGTAAAGTTGAAACGAAGCAACTTTTCCGCTGTGATTCTTGTTCAAGAGATTACGGATAGTGTCGGGGATTCATTAGTTTTAGTCAGTTCTAGAGCTATGGCGAAGGGTGTGGAAAAACACGTGTAGTCATCATCCATACATGGTCAAATAGTTGTAGCTTGAATCTTCGTCTTTATTATGTATTTGTGGCATTTTTTTAAAGCAAGCAAATACTTTGTTGCCCCATAAGGCACAAAATACGTCAGTCACACACCATAAACAAATCGTCACAGACCATGCATTTACACACTCACACCAGGAACGTGTAATACAAGTTCGTGCTCCCACGCCCCTTAACAATGTCGTCTGCTACTTTTGTGTTTCTTCCAAAAAACAGGTTGAGCAAGAAAAGCTGAATGAGAGGCTTAAATTGTAGTGTGTTTTGTTCGCAGAGACTTCTGCACGTACTTCAAGATTAACACTGAGCAAACAACATCAGAAAACGAAGCCTCGTGATTAAAACTAATTGTGTCTCCGAAATGATTGTGTTCCCGAAAGTAGCTGGAACACCAGGAAAATAGATTACTTGTTTCTTTATTGACAAGTAGCTAATAAATAAATTAGCCTCCAATACTATTACAACTTACAAGTAAATTCAGTCCTGTCTTAGCATCATCATATTATCTGTCGTACGTCATCGTCGTCGTCGAAATCCTTTTCAGTGAAACTTTGAGCACTGAAAAAGGCAGCAAAATAAATAAAATGGAAAAGACAAGCTAGACTGTTCCTATAATTATTGGGTTTGATTTCTGCTGAGGTAGCTCTTCCGTAAATATATCTATATATAATTCTTCCTTTGGACCAACACATGTATCAATATTCCTATAAACAAAGAATTTTCATATTGTTCAAAACTTGTACAACAGCAAGGTAGCTTGACGTTGGCGTGTGTTGTCGTACGGTTGGTTGTTGGACTCGTGTTCTTACCAGTGTTCTTAGCGACGACTTCAGAATGCAAGTCAGAGATTTATTCGACAAACTTCGACAGTTTGATGCTTATCCAAAGACGCTAGAAGATTTTCGCATCAAGACGTATGGAGGTGCTATAGGTAAATTGAAACTTCCTCAGCTCTATGGTAGACACTGCAGGTGATGATTGTTCAGTGACTAGAGCAACGATTAGAATTTCATATGGAAATAGGGTGATTATATAAGAATGGTGGAAGGAAGCGAGAGATTGAGAAGCTGAAGTGGATAACTTTGGTAAGCCCTATTCCTCCAACCAGCTTTTTTGTTTAAATGTAAAACGTGATGTGTCCATCCAATTTTGAGATTTACACACTGAGCTGATCCTACATTACACGGTTCAAGACGCTGAGTAGAGTCTTTCAGTTTCTTCTTGGTTTTTCAGAGGGAGTAGTTAAATACACTGAAAGGGAGTTATTAAGGTTGTGTGAATAGTGAGTTCTACCACTGCAAAGGTGGCGTTAGTGAAAGAAAGAAGAGGAACTATGAAGACAGTCAGTGCCTTATGTGACAACGATGCACCACCCACAATTGATGGGCGAGAAAAGGAAATGATCCAGTAGCCTGCCAGGACCCCAGTAACCTCCATGCATTTAGGTTCATTAGTGTACGGTAGCCAGGTTTCAGGGGTGAAGAAAATGTTATGTTCAAGAATGCAGTCAGCAAGTAGGTCAGTTTTGCATTGAAATATCTTGGTACGATTATATTGTCTCACAAGAATGGAAGCAGAACTACTAGATCTCAATGGAGGTAGATTCAGTGGTGGTCATTAAGATGAAGCTTCTTCAATCACTGCCCCAAAATACCTTTTTGACCTAATCTTCAGGATGTGCGACTATTGAGGGAAAGCCACTGAAGCAGATCCATGGATACAGAGGAAGCATTAGTGACAAGTGGAGACAACAAAAACTCACAAGAATAACACAAATGAAAGTGTAGATCTAACCTCGCAAGAACTGGTAGAATCAGAATCAAACACATGAAGCACGAAAGTCTACAGCAGGACCAAATGACAAATTAGGAAAAGATGTAGCAGCAGTTGTTGCTCAGCCAAGGACCAGCCATCTTTTACCTGCTTACATGTGTGTGAGATCTGAACCAACAATTCAGACTTCATTTCATGACTGGCTCTTCACCACTGCATCTCTAGACTTATTTTAAACAGGATTATTAAAAAATGTAAACCCATTTATATGGCCTTTGAAATGGTCTCTACCAAGTTTGAACAATTTACTTATCTTTAGTCTTCTCCTGCTGTATGCCAGTCACAATTTCAATAAACTGATCAAACTGCTTTTGGGATTAAATCTAAAAATTGTCCAGATATTTCATAAAGTTATTGCAATTAAGTTATATAGTTTCATATCTTGGACCTATTGGTATGCTCATGGCGTATTACCAAAAAAAGAAAAAAGTACACAGGCAGTATAACATCCAAACATCTATAGAATGCCATATGGGAGGAAGTATATGTAGCCAAAAGTTGCTCTTGGCTTGCACAATTCATCATTTGAAGAACTATTATAATCCATGCAACAAATGCTCTTTTCCACACCACAGTTTCATTCATTGAACAAATCTAATAGGTAGAAGTCTGGGTTTTTTTTTTTTTTTGTATTGCTCAATAGGCTGCCTGCAGAATGGCTTTTTGATAAACCACAATGAGTTCATAAGCCATCAGAAGGGAAGCAGTGCAAATATGTGGATATAATACTTAAAAGATTTTCAACTTTTAGTTTAATTTGAATTGAATTTAGTATGGTAATGAGGTTTATGTTTTAGCAGCAGCATCAGAGAAAACAGTTTTACATTTATTTGCTGTTCAGTATTCCATTTAAAATATTTTTTTGGAAAGCTTTGTTTTCCTAGATATTCGAACAAAAATGTTGTTGTTTCACCATCATTGTCTTACATTCACCATGACACATCTTTAGGAGGACCCATGACATTATAACACTTACAAACCAGAAAAGGTTGCTAAAATTAGGGTTAGGGATTTGGTTAAGGTTAGTGTTTGGGAGATTCAGGTTTGTGTTAAGTTTAGGATGCAGATTAGGGTTATAATTATGTTTTGTCTGGTTCTTGGTTTCTGTCAATGCATGGTGGGTTCTCAAGAAGTAAAATTGTTCTGTCATCTCTAAATAATGTACTTTATTTTAAGAGAATGAAAATTACAATTAATGGATCGCTTCCATTGCAGATTTTATGGGATATTATTACCTATATATATATAAGTGCTTGGTTATGTAGCTTTAATTGAAATAAAATTTACATTTACCTCTTTTGTTGCTAAATTTACCTTGAATTTCAATACAAACCGTAAATTTTGGATTATAAGCTGTGACCTTTTTCCCCAGCTTTAAGCCCTGCGGCGTAAACAGTGATGCAGCTTGTTTGTGTATTTTTCAGATTCCAATTAATTTTTCGATGAGCTCCTTATTAAATTGTTAGCTGTTCACGTTTGTTATAGTGTTAACTTTTAACATTTTAAAATCAAAGCTGCATACAATTGAAGCATTCAGGTTTGAAGCATGCACCCTCATAACACTGAAAATGAGATGAAATGCCTACAATGCAGCTTTCAACTTGTATATATATTTTGCAGCTTATAATTATTACATTTAACATGATAGAAAAATAACTTGGGTTTGTTTTTTTTTTTTTTTTACAATAATAGTCTAGCAGTATATGGGTTTCATTGCATTTATAATATTTATATGTTTTTATGGATGTGCACAAATGTAGGGTTAAACAAAGCTAAAATATGTAAATGATATATAGTAATTCTTATAATATTATTATTCATTAAAATAGTGTAAAATTATCAAGTCTATAAAATTATTTAAGCATATGTATATGGATAAAATCTTGATAATGTGTATGTCCCTATGTCCATTTACAGTAACCTTGCTGAGTGCCGTGATCATGTTCACTCTGTTTGTTTCGGAACTGAATTATTACTTGACAAAAGAAGTGCATCCAGAATTATTTGTTGATACATCTAGGGGCCAGAAACTTCGTATCAATGTTGACATTACCTTTCATCATCTACCCTGTGCATGTAAGTATACCACAGAGGCAATTCTGAATGTGGAAAATTGTAGTTTGTGGAATACAGATATGATGATACTTATCCCAATTCATAATTTATTAGAAATGAGCCCTTCCAAGACTGAAGTCTCCATAGAGTTCATTAATAAACATACAAATATGCTAATGGCAAATAAAGCACTGCCAGGCATGAATCAAAACATGTTCTTGGCACTATCCTTAATCATTACTTATTTTGCCCTTTCAGTTCACACATCTGCATTCTTTCATGTATGCATGTGTGTGAATGTTTTGTCTGATTTTCTTTTAAAAGCAAGCTCTGTCTTTTTTATCAAAACCCCAGATCTGAGTGTTGATGCAATGGATATATCAGGCGAACAGCAAATTGACTTGGAAACAAATTTATTGAAACAGCGACTGGACTCTACAGGCAATCCTATTAATGAGACACCCCAGGAACAGAGTTAGTTGGCAGTTTTTGTTTCATAAAATATTGGTTATAGTCTTATTTAAAATACAACATGCAAACTATCAAACCTCTTGATAAAAAAGAAACAAAACTACATGATAACAAAAAAACACCTATAAAGAATACCTAATGGAAGAAATTCAGGTAATGTACGTAGTGGTTTACAAAATGCAGATATGTTTACTTGTATTTTGGGATACAGAAAAGAAGGGTCAGTTAGTAAACAGTATATGCGAACAAGTAAGTGTATGTGATTTTATTCCTCAGTGTATTATGGCTAACTGTACTAAAGAACACCAAAATATTTGTTTTTAATACATAAGATGCTAAAGGGCAGAAGAAATTACAATAACATTGACTTCAAATTTTTAAAACTGTTTTGTGTATTGCAGAGATTGGAGAACCTACAAGTGTAACTAATGAGGTAAGCAGGCTAGCACATAAATTATATCTCATCTCACAGTTACACTACATTCAGTATGCTGTTACTATTACTGCACCACTCAGGACTCATAGAATACTTAGGACTTGAAAGAAACTACCTCAGATGTCTTCTACATGTCTTCCTGGTCTCTGGTACCCTTCTCTCCCCCATTTTTTTTTAAATGACTAGAAACATTGGTCCACATTTGTTTACTTTTATCTCGGTAGTTTCTCAACTCTTATATACAGGTGCCATTGTTAATATGATCTTAGCCTTGTCATCTTAGGCTATCAAAATGCATTTTTCCATCTTTGCTTTTGTGAAGCCATTTTTCAAGACACTCATGCTTGACAACTAGTGCCCAGTCTCTAACTTACCTTTCTTCGGTTGTTTTCATACTGGCACTGTGCTAGCATAGTTTGATTCCTGTCTGAATGAGTGTGTTTCTTGATGGTTATCTATCAGGTACTGCTCCACTTTACTACAGTGTTTCCCAGAGGTTAGCCCCTGGACCCATTCTGTTTATTCTATACACAAGTTAAGCATCACTCTGCTTGTCGCCAGTCCTTTTGCACAACATATAGCTGCGCTGTCCTAGATCACTGTCAACACTGTAAAGGATTGTATATGTGCTGTAAAAAAATTGGATGTTACTAAACAAATTGAAGCTAAATGAAGATATGACAGAAGTTTCATTTTGCATGAAATGACAAAATCTTGATTAGTCTTACCTACTGATATTCTTTTGTCATTACTGTTTTTTTTCTTCAGTTATCTCTTCATTGTTACTGGTACCTCTGTGTCTTCACTGTCTTTCATAGTTCATTCTCACCATTGTCCAATTTTCCTTTCCTTCATGTACTACATGTTGACCTAGTTTTTGTGTGCCAAGTGCAGGCATGATGCTGCAGTATATAAATTGCAAATTTCTTATTATTGTTTCCTTTTTTTCCTCTTTCATTTCTGGTACTGTTCATGCCAATACCTTATGCTAGATAAATGTTTATAATTATATATTTAATTAATTTTATTGTATCACTGGAATTACTTCAGAAAATGCTAAAATGAAATTTTCTTTACACAGATAACAACAGAGAAGCTAGACCCAGACAGATGTGAGAGTTGTTATGGAGCAGAGACAGATGATAAAAGGTAATTAAGCTGGATAAATAATTTTACTTTGGTAACAGAAATTTAGTTTTCTTTGCATTTGATTAATATTTCATGCACAATATCTTGCTGAAAAATATTTTTATTTACATGTGTCTATGCAGTGTTAGAGTATTGGCTTATGTATTCCAGTGTATTAATTCTTTACTGAGAAAGTAAAAATATTTCACTGGGAAAGTCCATAAAGATTAAGCTATGATTTGTACTCGTTACATGAGCTATTTTCGTTTTTGAATTTATCCACAATCCTGGATTTAGGTGAATTTATCTATCTTGCAAAATATACTAATGGTTTAGACCAGATCACCACGTGTTTTCAGATGCTGCAATAATTGTGAAGATGTCCGAGAGGCATATCGCAAGAGAGGCTGGGCATTTAATAATCCAGAGTCTATTGAACAATGCAAGCGTGAAGGATGGTCAGAAAGCATGCAGGCTCAGAAGAATGAAGGCTGTCAAGCATTTGGTTACTTGGAAGTGAACAAAGTGAGCAGAGTTCTTCCTTTTTTTTCTTGTTTTAACAAAAAACTAAAATGTGTGATTAGTAGACATTAGATTACACTGTTTAAAAAAAAAAGAAGTCGACCTGTTGAACCATTTCAGTCAGCCTGAATGAGAATCATTCAACTGAGACAATGTTGCTGCAAGTAGTAAAGACTTACTATCAGCTTGCAACATAGATTACATCTCCTTTCAGTGCTTGTTCCGTTATGTTTGATACACTAGGCTATGACATCCTACTTCTGCACTTTCATGTTATTTTTGGTCTCTAGCACTGTTTTGAACAGGTTCTGCTCCTACCTGATTGCACCCAATCTGTAGTGCACTGCATCCTCATTTGCTCCCTTGAAGTATGGGGTGCCACAAGGCTCTATTCACTGCTACATTCCATCACTTAGTTCCAAAATTCACCACATAGGCCTGCAGTATCACATGTATAAGAGTGTCTGGTCTTGAGTCCCAGCTCAGCAGATGTACACCTGTGTCCGAGCTGGATTACCGCAACTCTGTAGTTGTTAATCTCCCTAACTGCCCCCGAATTCTGTCAGATCGCACCTTTTAAAGAAATATCTTGCATAATTAAGAGTACTATTCTGCTTGCTTCTCAGTTCTTCATTCATGCATTTGGTTTGTGTTTTTGTCCTGTTTCATGATGTTTATGTTTTTCGCACAGACTCTCAGTTCATTTGTAGGCTGTCATGTACAGCTTTCTGAGCTCGCACATACAGACATAGAATTGCACTTTAGAAATTCACCTTATGTTATTATTACTAATAACAATTAACAGTGCATATAATTTTATAAGACTTTGAAGTCAAGATGTCAACTTTCTTCTTCTGGCTTACTATTGCATGGTCCAAAGAAATTTAAAAAGGGGGGACTGAAAAAAAATGAGGGGGGGGGGGAATTGGTGTTTTACCCCGTGGAAAAAAAAAAAAATGAGGACTCAAGTTGCTGTTAAGCAAAAATCAAACTGGAGATAGATTTAAGCAATATTTTCCTTGTAGTTTGTGCCAGGAATCTTTGGTTTATTATATTCTAGGATAGAAGAAAAAAGAAATAAAAGTGGTCAAGATCATTGAATCAGAAACTGAAGTGCACACAAATCGAAATTAAGTTAAACATTGACTTCAAGTAGGCTTTGCTGAGAAGAGGTCAGTCTGCATGAGACATTTCAGATGGAGAGCAGGGTCTTACTAACATGTGTAATTATGGCATTTGTTACAGGTAGCTGGAAATTTTCATTTTGCACCAGGCAAAAGTTTTCAACAGCATCATGTGCATGGTAAGTACCTACAAACAAGCAGATACAAATGTGGTTTTCCTTAAACCTTTTTCTTGAATAATGGTTTATTACCAATAATGTTATAAAGATATTTCCTACAGATATATACACATATGCACTGACTCAAAAATTTCAGAATGATAGAGAGTATCATTATTCAGGTATTTTTCCTCCCAATCCTCTGGGCAAGGAAGGTTTTTATATTTTCTTATACTATCTGAATATGGCATAAATGTTCTTACACTTTTCAAAGAACCAGATACATTTTACACCTACTATAATTGATAATTGTTATGCAAAAAACCCAACAACCATCAATCCATAAGATTTTAGCTTCACATTTTCAAATGGAATAATCTTCTTTAACCACTGCATATAATGGTTGACTATGAAGGCAAAGACGGACAGATATGCAGATCAATGAATATCAAATGTATCAGATGTAATAACCATGAATATCACAGAAAATATATCTAACTCAACAGAAAAATTTTCACATTGTTGCAAAAAAAAAAAAAGAGCAACAAATCAGGATTTTCAACTTTCACTAAATTTTATCATCATACCTGATTATGAACCTTTAACTGCTTTGTAGAAAAATACTTTTGGAAAATCCGTTTTATATATAAAACTTCTTTTTTCATTCACAAAAATGTGATGTTAATAGATACAGGTAGGAACGGTTTGATTTTGCACATTTTGATAATCATACTTTTAAGCATAATTGTGCTTATATTATTTTGATGTTTTCTCAAATTAAGATAATTTTGTGCACCCAAGATAGCAGCACTAATGTCAAAATATTCTTAGATTAAAACAGATTAGCCTGCTGGCTTGACACATTGTTTCTTCAACTTTTCTTATTTCATTTGATACATACTTAAAAGACATTGTTGTTTCAGTCCATGATCTTCAAGCATTTGGAGGACAAAAGGTCAGTCAGCAATATTTTCTGATGTCAAAATTTTCATGGAGTGATTGTGCTTGTGAGACAGTTTTGAGAAACATGGGAATGGTAGAAAAATATTTTAAGATAAAAATTATTCTTGGCAGCATAACTATTTGTAGTTTAGTGTTTTATTTCTTTATAAACCAAACACCCTTAATTTGTAGTAGTGTGTGCCCAACTGAGGGAGGGCTGCCCAAAACCGGGTCCGCTGGCAAGGTGTTGTTGCAGCCCTATGTTCCTCGAGGAGTAACAAGGAATAAACTAACTAAACTAAATGCAACTTACTGGACTAGGGCTATTTACTATATAAAAAGTTCCATAAACTTAACATCAAGAGAACGGGAGGTGTTATTCATCACATATCTTGGGGCCAGCTCTTGTAAGATCAGTACTCCTTTCCTTACCTTTCCCAACCCTCTGCAGAATCAGATACCCATTCCATAGTTGGATCAACTGAAGGAAGAATGCTACATCACAGAGTAATTAACTGCCAGTGGGTGTGTGCGAGCCTTCGGTTTCAGATGCTGTTGTTCTAACCACAAGGCTATTTTCCCCTTATATTTCTGACTTCTATCACATTAAAGTCGAGTTATCAAAGGTTGTGTGATAGCTACAATCACAGTCTGGGCTCAATGTGAAAAGGAATAAAATGTTTGTATGTGAAACTTTTTCCAGTTTAATGTCACTCACCGGATTAATCATCTGTCATTTGGGCAAGACTATCCAGGCATTGTCAATCCTTTAGATGGACACCATGAATCTGCTTCAAGTTGTAAGTTTTCACTTATGCTTACTTTTGTAGCTAAAGTCCACAAGCATATACCAGCATGCATGCATGCGCGTGCACACACAGATGAAAATCAAATCATTTTCAATCAAGTGGTAAACAATACTTTTATGCAGCATTGAAACAGACATTTCTTTCACACAATTCTGCTCCACTGCATACAAATAATCCTAGTAAAACATCCACACCAACACTTCGCTGCATGTGCATATCACCGATGAATCTTTTATCAGGAATACTTGGCTTGTTTCATTACTATGTAGTGAGGGTGACCCAATAGAGTGCAACACTGAATTGAACAGTCAAATACTATAGAATATGTACAATCTACAAACATATTTTCTTATATGCAAAGATTGCTTTAAGCTATGACTTTTTTTAAAATCTCTCCATGATGGAAATGTTTGCACTGAATTACACTTCACCACCACCACTGAAAATAAAGTTGTATTCTACAGTTCATCCTTACGTTTCTGATTGAAACTATTACTATATCATGTTCATTTGCCCATTAACTTTCAAGCTACCTTCTTTGCCCCTGTGAGATGCCAAGTTGCTCAAAAGTCTGTCACTTTTATCTTTTTAATTGTGGCAGCTACATGCCATTTCAACACCGGATGCCTGTTCCGATGCCCATGAATATTCCAAATGTCCCACCACCCTGTATCATTGTTTTTCCAACAGTCTGGACCAGTTCCCTGCCACGCAGTCCATATCTGAGGAAAACATAAATTAGTATTTGATCAAAACTCAAGAACAATAAGGCGAAAATACTTCTTACATACAAATATGTGTGCAAACATGTATGCAAAAAATTAAAAGCTCATGTAGAAAACCATAAGTCTAAAGTTTGTTATATCAAGATATATTATTTGCTGATTTTGTCTTGACTGCTGAATTTTTCATAAATCTGCTTAGTTCTGATCATACAATTTTAGCCCAACCCCTCCACTAATTTTTGTACAAGATTATGCCTCTAGAATTTTTTCAGTGCTCAGTCTTGTATGGTATTAATATTTTAATCACCTCTGATCACCGTACACAAAACACAAATGTCTAGTCATTCAGTAGTTTATGGGAAATGTTTTTGGTGATAAGTGCACAAAAACTGCCACAAGAATGTTTTATGATCTGCAAATACTTTGAAGGCATATATCCATCCTAATGCTACTATCAGCTGTTGAGCAAAGACCTTCTACGATGAGATTTTTAAGTTCACATTATTTGTCTCTTTTATTATTTCTCTCATCTTAATCTCTCCTTGTATATTAAGGGATAGGCAAACATGTTATCTCAATAAGTTCAGAAGCATCTACTTGGCGGAAGAGCAGTTCCCTTACACTTCTTGTACATGAATCTGTAAAAATGTATCAGACCTTCCCAGAGCTCTGATATCTGCTAACACTGCTATTATTAGCATTTTCTTTGAAGGTATACCTGAGGGCAGAAAATCCACCAAAGATGGCACCTGATGCCATTCCCACGCAGAAACCCATCATGAACCCCATCTTGATTTTGTCAAAACAGCTAGGGCCATGGCCAATGTTGTATCCACTTGGTGGTGGTGCAGGCATGATATACACATCAACTTCTTGCTGCTGCTCGAAAACACACATAACCGTTATTTACAACATGGTTTTTGAGAAGAACTATTCAACTATTTTTAAAAGCACATTAATTATTACATTGACATGAGAGTTGCTGGATATTAACACTATCGCTCTGCAGGACTATTTCTTCAGTTTCGGAAATATTTGTTAAAATAGTAGCGGGATGAGAGACTTTTGGGGTTAAATAATAGAATCTGAAATTTACTTACACTGCACTGGTTGTTAAGGATATTATCTATTGATTTGTAGGAATGAAATGTGTAAGAGCAAAATAGAGAAAACAACCTTTTCGCCTCCCCTACCAAAAGAAGTAGCATAATGTAACTCGCAAATGTAAAGATAATAAATTGAGTTCAAATGAAGGATTCTTGTTCACACTCTCTACAGTTTCAAACATCATGGTGACCCCCTTATCGCAGTTTGAATGATTTCCTAAAAACGCCTGGACAGAAGTAAAAACGATAAGTTATATTCGTTTTAAAATATTAAATAAAAAAATCTTTGTGAACCTATGCTGTTTTATTGAGACTTGGTTTTACCTGTAGCACGAAATTTTTGATAACTTTACTACTACGGCTCGACCTCGAGAAGCGGACGACTGTATCCCACAATTCTCCGAAGCAATATCCGGTCGAAATAAATTTTGTCGTTGTTTTGGCTGATTCTGTTGCAATCACTTTTTATCAAAATTTTGCATTAAAGCCTTTAAAATATTAGATGCCATTAGAAGTAAATAAGTATTCGAAACTAGGGAGTATGAAAGTTATTTTTATTAAGCTTTAAAACGGTAAGTATTTTAAGCGGCCAAGTGGTCTAGGGGTATGATTCTCGCTTCGGGTGCGAGAGGTCCCGGGTTCGAATCCCGGCTTGGCCCTCTTTTATCTGTTAGTAATTTGTTTTTTCGCAAGTGATTGTATTCCTTACAAAAAGGTCATTAAGAAAATGCAAAGAACTTTGATTTCGGAAAAAATCCCTACCTGTTATGCAGGAATTAAATTTTGTGGTGGGGTCACTTTAAGATATTTGAAATCTTTGTACATCTAAGACCTTTAGATTTTGTTGTCTTACCAGAAATATGTGTTTGACTACTATCAAGATTGAAGAAACATGAGTTTATTTTTGCATTTAGATTTATTCTGCATTAGTACTTGGTTGTTACATCATTATCACACTTACATTCATTTTGTGTTACAGTACAGATGATGTTCCAGTATTTTGTCAAGATTGTGCCAACCACTTACACAAAAATCAATAGTGAGGTGAGAGTTTACTATTTTGCTGTCTTCCTGATTTACACCATCTAGCATACCAGCAACGAACTACAGTCAGTGGACGTGATATGCTTGGTGAAATCCCCAGTCCTTTACTTAAGAAAAAGAATTTATTCATTGGCTAATTGACACTGCAATCGGAATGTGACTTGATGATGAAAGAAACAAAACAAAAGAAAAAATAATCAGGCCTATCCTATATATATTCACATACATTTTCCACCCCTCTTCCTTACTTGTTTCGTTTTCCACACTCCCTTTCTATCACAGACGCAGACATTACTTCACAAACTGCAAAAGGACACATTTAACTAGTATTGGTCCTGACACAGGTTATGGCAGAGTTCGGAAAGGCTATCCTTTCAGCTAAGAAACTTTATCTCATCCGGGAAGCTCTAGTCTGGGCGAGTCTATCTATACCTGACCTCAGAGAGCGCTAGACAGAGCAGGCCATTGGCCAGGTGGGAAACATCTGCCACGGTCCTGCAGACTACTCTGGGTGGGGATGGGTGGTAGATTGTACCCACAGGGGGGTAGGTCACAGCCAGTACATTGGCCAGCTGCACACACCACCCAATTATTTCAGGGAGTGAAAGTGAAAGACACATAAAATAGTTTGATAACACAAAGCAGAAAAAATATTGAATGGAAAGGAAACACTAACAACCGCAGTTTTTAAATCTTTAATACAAAAATTAAAAAATTGTATGGTTGGTGAATTAGTAAAAGCTGTTTTGAAAAGTCACTCCCTCTCTACCCCCACTCAGCACCCTATCTCTATTGGTTAAAACAGAAATTTTGCTTTATATATAGACAATAATATGCTAATCTCATTACCTGTTTAAGTAGTAGTTATTAAGAGGTACTAATCATTTTTCCTGTCTCTAGAGAGCTTTATTTTAATAGTCTGTTAATATCTGAGAAATCGTGTGATATAGCTGTTGCTATTTTTCTTTATGTTCCAGACTCTCTACACAAACCAGTTCTCGGTGACAAAACATTCCAAAACAGTCTCCAGTGGTTCAGGAGAAGGTGGTCTCCCTGGCGTTTTTTTCATCTATGAGCTCTCACCAATGATGGTCAAATACACAGAAAAGCAGAGGTGAGAACTAAGTACTGGCTTACCTGGCTGAAGCATTCTTTTTCTTTGATATGCAGATTTGCTTTTATATCATCTTTTTCTTTGATGACAACAATCCCAAGGGGAGGAAACTACAACCAATTTTCTCTAGCTACTTTCATTTTCATATGATACACACATCCAAGACAACCACTAACTTAGTCTGTGTATTCTACAGGTCAGGTGAAGGGAGATTCATTCTCTACAGTCTGTATTACAGTAAAGTATAACCATTGATAAGCTTAGTCAAGCAGATCATACTTTTTTTCCAGATTACAGTGGGGGAGAGGTCATTCAATGCAAAGTAGTCTGAAATTTGTCATATTTAATCAAGATTTTGTTCTATATGCTAATTAAAAAAAATTTTCTTGTCTCTGTTCCCTGTTTGCAGATCTTTCATGCACTTTTTAACGGGAGTTTGTGCTATTGTAGGAGGCATTTTCACAGGTATGTTACCTTTCTCTCTGTTTTCTTTTTTATTGTTACCAGCACATTAAACTAACATCCTGTGGTTTATTAATCTTCACTTTGTGAGAGTGTAAGTTAAGCTTCTATCTTTTCAAAAGTAAAACATTAATTTTCTTTGAATAGATTGTTGATCTGGTTTGTTTTACAGTTGCAGGATTGATAGACTCTGTGATCTACCACTCTGCCCGTGCCATCCAGAAGAAAATAGAACTAGGAAAAGCCTCTTAGTACTCTTTTACTCATATAGACTGTCATTGTATCATTGAGATTGGGTGGGAGGTACTCCAGGGTCTATGTTATTAAATGGAATTGTATGAACTATCACATCTTTTTGGCAAATTCTTTTCTCTTTTCTTGGTGAGAACATCACATACTAAATAAGATTAATTCTGAACACATTGAAATTTTAATGAGAAATGAAAGATCAGAAAAAAGTGATATGTGATGCAACTATTGCAGACATGTAACAAGGTGAAATCCTTTTATTCTGAGAGATTCCAAAAGACTGAGCATATCAAAAAAACTGTATTGCTTTTGATAAAATATTAGCATGGCGTAATAAACATAAACCAATCTCGTACAATGAAAAAAAAAAGTATTTTTATGGTCTGGTCTTGAAAAGTGAAGATAGCTGGTTGTTTGTGTGACCATAACAAGGTCAAAAGTGCATAAAGTAACAAATTATATTCATGTACCTAAACAGTGCCCACTAAACATTCAAAATCAATAATTAATGTGTGTGAATGTTTCTGTCAGTGTGTTTGCATCATCTAAAGATATGAAAATGCTATCACCAAAAGATGATTTTCATTAGTCGATCTAAATATATTTTAAGATCTACGCTCCACCTTTTGGCATTTAAGTTCATTCAATCTTCACAAAGGCATGCATACTATGCTTTATTTGACATAATACAAAGGACGACTGCTGACAGTGTGTACATATGTACAAAGTGAAACTCTGCTATACACTAATTTATCTGTGGTGCCAACCTTCAGCAACATCTTCTTGACATCTGAACTGACTGTCAAAGGCATTGATTTCGGAACAGAAATCCCTTATGTGTTTATATTAAAAAACAAGGCTAACAAGGTTTTCTTTTCACTGATCACATCATTGTGTTGGATCCGGTAGAAAGGATTAAGATTTTCAGCAGTAGCTACATGTTGCTGTGCTGTCTAGATTAATTCTTCAGTATTTAGCTTGAAAACTTTGTTTGACTGGACTGAATAGCATTCTTCACAGTTATTAAATAATCTGCACATTAAATTATCTTTCAGATTGTTGCAATATCAAGTTTTACATGTGCTACCAGAATCTAATTCCACAATGTGTTGACAGTATCGAAACTGCTGCAGATTTGAAGCACTTTTAATTGCATTCCTCTTTATTTTGTTATTGGAATTTTTTAGGGGTTACAAATGACTTAAGTCTTGATTTATTTTGGAAAAGTTACTGTAGATATAAGTAGCTTGAAATACACGCACTTGGATACATTTACTGAAAGAAAAGTTATCATGCACCATCCACTCTGACACTTTAATACTCTAAGATTAAGCTATTTAAAAACTTTAGAAATAGAGTAGAAGAAAGATTTTGAAATGTTAAAAATTATGAATGTGTAGATTATATTTGGGGAAAAATGAGTGAGGCAACAGTCCTTAGAAACATATTTGACTTCTGATTAGCATAGAAGCCAATAGTGTTTTTAATGAAAATTTGCAACCACTCAGTTATAAGCTGTTGCTATGATTGAAATTATTACTTGACATTTTCTCTGTAGTTTTTCCAACATACAAATGTGCATCTATTTAGGTATGTATGCATACATACAGTGAAGACATACATACCTAAACCTGTATGTATAGAAATGCAGACTGAGACTTATAAAACAGCAAAAGCTTGTGTCATGCAGTCTTAACACAGTTTGCTGTGTGTGCTTGCTTCTGATGATTGGCTGTTTTTTAATCCACTGGATAGGTTGCTCTTGTCATGTGAGGATAAGAGTC
Source organism: Pomacea canaliculata (assembly GCF_003073045.1). NCBI lineage: Eukaryota > Metazoa > Mollusca > Gastropoda > Architaenioglossa > Ampullariidae > Pomacea > Pomacea canaliculata. The sequence goes on from NC_037593.1 coordinate 24,907,529, forward strand.
CTTTTGATAGTTTAATATTAATCTTTGTACTTTCCTTCTCATCAACATGTAGGCCTTGGGACAAACAACTACTTATCTTTCTCTTGTAATCAATGCCATCATGATTCTCATGAAAATGATGCGCATGTTTCTGGTGGTTTTATTTTTATTATCATTTTCTGGTTAATTCATGTATTTATAGCTACAAAATGAGCCCTCAGCAGTGGTGAACTTAATATGCTGAAAACTGTACAAAGTAAACATTGATGTGCACTGTAAAACTAAAGTTATAAGAAGTCCACATTTATTTTCACATGGACATGGCTATGAAGAGGTTGAAGAGTTAGTAAAGCCACTGTGATTCTGTTGAGGCTAAAAGTTTAAGTTTGGTTAAGGGTGACACTTTATAGAATTTTGTCTTGTTTTTTGTGCTCAGAACATCTTTACATACTTTAACAGATACAATTTTATCCTTATTTATTTTTGTGTGGCAGGTTTATTTGTTGAGTTTGGTTTATGTAGTTAATGTATTTTAACATAATATGCATTAAAATTTAAATGTACCAGATCAGTAAAACATTATACAGAATACCGATGGATGCAACAATGTTTTCCTTTCTTTATTGTGATGTGAATTATTCAACATAAATCCACACACATACTAAGATGCACGTATGAATTCATATACCCACAAGCACCATGACAATAACAGCCAAAAAATGAGTAGAATATTATGAAATCTTGCTAGAATTGGTTAAGGCTTGATAACTGGTTGTACCTTTAACAGATTCTCCATCACACCCTCACCCAATCCCACTGCAAAGATAGTGCTGTCAGAAATGCATCACATTCTAAATTAAGGATACTTTAAAGTGTTTTATTTCTATGACACAATTCTCATGAGCTTGTGTCTGACATAATTACAAAAACTTATGCACAGATCAGCACACACAGCTTGAGAACTGTTTCATGCACCCGGAGAGGTATTTTGGTTTAGTTCTCATTCTTGACAGCTGACTTCACTGACAGGGTATTTTTTGAAACAGGTCTAAAGGAACTAATAAATGTGTGCTGTTGTTTTTGTATACCATTGTGAAAATAAGATCTAAAGCACCTTGCCAAATGGGATGTGTTATACACACAAAATTTAACAAAAACATTTCCAGTTATGAAAAATGTTTATGATATAAATATGCAGTTTATTTCAAAGATTATACATTTTGTATCACAGTCACATATTTTTTCAAACATATTGTGTTTCAGGGACTTAAAGATATCTGCTTCATGCAAATCATGTAAAACCCTGTGTCCATGATAGTGCTCAATGCCCTTTTAGGTCATTGAGAAGAGACCTCGCTTTACCCAGTCTCATGTGAGGGTGGTACCAAGCTCCTCTCCCTTGCCACCTTACCTTCCCCAACGCCATATGGAGATAGGTACCCATCCTTCATCAATGACAGCTGGGTCAACTACAGAAAATTTGCTGTGCCATACAGATAGAACTGGTGTGCCTCTTGGTTAGAACATCAGTGCTCTAACAATTAGCTATCTACTTCCCCAGACACAGGCCATGTACGTTGATGGGTCAGAAAACAAATGCCTTTTTATCCATTAAAATACCAGAACAACAGATTTCAGATTCAGAACACACAAGTACAATCAAAATTATAGATGAAACAAATCAAGATCCATTTAAAGCTAAAATCATTTTTACAAAAAAGACTTACTTATCTAGTAAACTTTGGTTTAGGCAGTGGTTTAGGACCTGTTTACAGAATCTGTAATTTTCATAATTTTGCAAACCTTGCAACAAAGACACAAGTGCAACCTGCAAATGACATATAATTACACCTCCATACATAACATCATATAGGAATTGTTACTGCACAAATTGTCCAACATCAAAATGCAGAAAAACCAAGGAGTAGACAACATGCATGACCAGAACACAACTGATTATAAGAATAGCTCCTCTCATTAGAACTGTTTTAGTAGTTGCACAATCAGATAGCAGCCACAGTAATTTCATTTTAATATTTTGGAACTTGTGTTGAGTTTAAATTACACAAGATCAATTAAAGGCAGATAAGAAAATTTCAGGATTTTATGGAAAATACCATGCTTCCCCATCCCAACAATCTATTGTGGTGAGATGAGAGATCATTTAAATTTTATGCAAAAAGCTTTGTAGGTATACTCTTGAATATTGTGGCAAGAATGAAGAACAAAATGATAACAGTAAATATAATAAGAATTTTGTAATTTTTGCAGAAAGTTTCAGCCATCATTTTCAAATGATTTTACATAGCTTACTCATGTCTTCCTCATTACAGATTGTGTGTTAATACACTTTGACAAGTTGATTAAAAAAGGTGTTGTTTCACCTCTCCACTAAAAAACACATGTACATAAAAAAAAATCAAAGAAGATTTGTAAGATGTGTACTGTAAGAAATATGAAAACTAAAATGCCACCAAAAGATCAATGAATGTGCCATATTCACTACTGCACAATGTTTTTTCACCCAAATTTTTCATATACCCATGAACACATAAACATGCATAAGCATGTGAGCGTATCCTTTTACAAAAGTATTGATACATCCATACACTCTCTATCATACACACAGATGTATGTATAAACTGGTATTTTGTATTTAATTTCAAGAAAAGGTTTACATGTATAACAATCTCTAAAAATAAAATTAAAATCCAGAGGGATCTAGCCTGAATCAAGTTATCGAGGTTTTATCATTTCCCAAACTAAATACAACTAGTGCATTGACTAGAAGTAAACAGCAACAGAGAAAATGAACTATATGACAAGCCCAGTGTGTAGAAATTAGCCCAATTTTTCCTTCCTGGCTATGCCAGGAAAGTTGTTTTTAAAATACTGATCTGATGGTTGCTTCAAGAACTTCCACTAACTCACAAATTCAGCCCTGTTGTTGGAATGGTTCTAACTGTATTACCTCCTTTGGGACTAAACTTCTGTAGACCTCGTCAATATGTTCTGCTTTGCATCTCAAAAGCCAAGCACTAAAGGTATGTATGGGACACAATTTTCATGTGAATATGGTGCATCAACAAATACAGTTTAGTAACCTGTAGAACTCTGAAAATCTGCAGGCCTTTGATGATTCATCAGGTAGTGGATTTTGTCTGTACAATACCCAGCTTATAGGGGCAAGGACCCAGCTAACAGCATGCAGTATGGAAATCTTTCCCTGAACAATAATTCTTGAGAAAATGAGCAAAAAAAGAGAAAATGGAAGAGTTTTATTTTGAAAAAAAATTTGCTGCCCTTTATCTCATTAAACAATGCAGTTTATAGACAGTATTCTCTTTTTCTATGTATCATTTTTCATCCTCACCGTCATTCATACTAAGATGCTCTCTAGCCCCAAAGCCTATAATCGTCAACAAGTCTTTATCTCATTTCTTAGACACTACTTGCATCTGCTTAGTATTGACTGCCATTGTACTATTTTACCTTGTTAAAGCAAAGTACATTACAACAGCTATGACATTTACTTTGACAGTTATACAAGATGCAATAAAAACCAAATCTCTCCTGAACAGTACATGAATCATTTTCCAACTGCTAAAAACAGCTTTGCAACAAAAGTCTTGCTACAGCAATTAATTTATTTGCATGACTTAATGGATTTTACAGATTAGAGTCATTTTCACAAAGTACCATACATTTTACATTCATTTGAAACCATATTCTCCCAGGAAAGGTTGTGCAAAAATCTCAGTTCTCTCCCATTTCCCATGGACCAGAATGGAAGTTACCAGAAATATGGTGCAGTTCACTTATTCATCACAGAAACAGCAAACGGGGTGGAGGAATGAAGAAAATTCATTCAACACCAAGATTCAGCATTATTTCATTCTTTAAACCTGTTATTTATTCGAGAAAAAAAAAGATACATTTTCCCAATCATACTCTCTGACTTGCCTGTCCTCCAGCTTTAGTATTATTTCAGTAATAAATATGAAAGGCTGACATTAAATGAAAATGCTGACCCAAGCCAAGCATTCCTGGCAGACACCATTGTCCTTCCTAGCGCTCATCTGTTTCTACTACAATAGTGCTGGACAAAACATCGTAAGCTGCTCGGTTGTGTTTGAAGATGAAGACCGTCAGACAAGCAGGGAAGAAGAATGCAATGGTAAAGTTCTTGATGGCTGATCGAATAAATGCACTGCAATAAAGAAGGATGACAAACTGAAAATAATTGTTATTATTAAGCTCAGGTAAAGGTTATGCCATGCCAATCCATAAAAGAAATAGCCACCTGAAATCGTTTGAGCCATCTGCAGTCCAACTGCTCACTCACAAAAAATGAATTGTCAGTGGTACATGTGTGTGATGATGTAGGTGTGCACATGAATAATATCCTTGATGTAAGTTTTTTGTCACTTGCCCATTTTTCCCCCCTTCATTTGCTAATATTTTTCACTGTTGACATCTTCTAATGCTGTACCTTGCAACAAACTTTAATTCTTATTTTTATTTCCAACTTTTATTTTAGTGACTAGAGTACCTTCCCATGTTCAAATTGCCCACTGGGACAAATAAAGTTGGTCATCGTCATTGTCATTGTTAAAAATATGTTTTTGTTTTTTTGTTGTTTATTTTTTACAGTGGATAGATTTTCATGTGCATAAATAATTTATCCAACATTGTGGAGTATGCATGCTTTATTTTCTTTGAAGAGTCAAGATAACTTTTATGCACACTAAAATAAATTTAAATGTACTGCAATGAATGGTCCTGAGAATACAGCCCAGAGTTACTGAAGCTTTTTTTAGAGGCTCCATTGTCGAGTTAAAGAGAGCTCTGCCTGTTAAAGTTCTCTCCCTTAGATCACGCAGCCTCTGTAAAGCCTGCCTTTGAGATTTGATGAGCAAAATGTATATTTATTCCTGGTTGGTTGAGTTTATTGTTGTGATATGTCGGGTACCAATTTTGCTGTGGATTTACACAACAGAAAAAAAGAATAAATCCAAGCAAATTTTACTTTAAATTTTTTGCTTATACTGTCTACAATTTGTAATTACTATAATTACAAATTCTTTTAATCTGTGTCTATTCTGGCTTGTCCAACCATCCTTTTGAAACCAATCCCTTTAAGAAAAGTTAGCCACAAGGTACCAAATAAAATCCATTCTTCTCATAGACAAACTTTTAATAAATTAGTGTAACTCAGTTTAATTATTTAGCCACATGCTTTAAACAACTTTTCCTGCAACATAGTTTATGGTCACTAGACTAGTCATCCTAGAGAATATATTTTGTCAAGAGAGCTCAGTTTTATGTTTGTATGTTTTATGTTAAGCCCTATAAAAGTGCAAAGTCTGCAAGAGAAAAATGATCATGTCCCTAATAAGGCAAAGACAAATATAAATGTGTTCCTGTACCTGAACCAGCCGATGTCGGATGCTGGTGCAACCAGGACACGATTGTGACCAACTTCTTGGATGTCACGACATGATATTACACGCAACCCTAATAGCCGCTTGCCTGGTGTGGCTCCACCAACCATGCCAATTCCTCGCCTCAGACAGAGGGTCTGCAAAAATCATATTTTGAGGCCGTAAAGTAATGCTATTCATGTTTTAGAGATCCACATTTGTCTATGAATCAATGGTGCATTGTGTATGTGCATCTTTGTATTTTGATCATGCAGAAAAGTGCATAAATCACAAATGAGAGCTCCAAAACAAGTAAAGAAGAGTGGAGTCAAAAAAAGTAAATGCTTTGAAGTAAATGCTTTGCAATCAGGGGGTCTGAAAACGTAAAAAGTTAAGGTCCCAGATCTCATGAGGTAAGACACTTTATAACAAACTGAACATGCTGGTATTTCCTTGATACTGGTTATCAAATGTTAGTGGTATAGATTTATACATGGTATAGATTTACACATGGTATAGATTTACATGACACAAAAAAGCAGATTCTTGATATCAGGAATCAAGATAATGTTAACACCAATTTACTAGTGCATACATTTTTTTTTCTGAAACTGGTTGATAAAACTCACAATGCTCATAGGGAAAGGGAGATCTTAAAACCTCCAATATCTTTAATTGAGGGTCTGGAAAAAAAAACCTCATAATTTTAAATGGATGTCCTAAAACCCATAGCATTTTATGGATAGTAAACGCTGCTCTACACATACATATATGCTAAATATGGAAGGATGCCAACAGGACAGCAGATTAACTCACTACAGTTCTGTTAAACATGGACAGTTCAAAAGAAAACACATTTACCCTTTCTTTGATCAAAAAGCTCCCAACCATAAAAAGTAAGAGAATGTATGATCACATCCACAAATACACATGCATACTTCTTTCTCTTATGAAAGCACACACACACACACCTCGAAAAATGTGATAAGCAAACGGTTGATGATTTCCATGGCGATGACCTCTGAAGTGATGGTAAAAGCTCTATCATAGTCAATCTCATCAAGGTTCTCAAGGATCTCATAATCAAAGATGCTGTCCCTGTTCAAAATGAAGAAAACAGGTGTAAAGCAAAATGCATAAGCTTTGTAACATGTTTACAGGAATACACACAAAATTATTCCCTTTTAGAAGGTTAAACAACTAGAGGAATCACATGGAACACAGAAACACAGACATAGATAATATTCTTTAGGCAACATTTGAGGATTTGGTGCATAACTTACATGAAACCCATCTCATGCATTACCATAACTGTGACCACCAACTTAATGTAGAAGAGAATTGTGAAATCAATCAGTTCTGCTGACACTCGTTTCCAAAACGGCGGAACAATACATTCCTGACCTGAGACAGACAAACCATTAGCAATTTTTTTATCGTCCTGCAATTATAAAATTTAACTGTTCTTGAAATCAATATGTCAAACTTCACACTCTAATTAGTGTTTACCATTCATCAAATGAGAGGGGCTTTTAAACACTAGGCTAAGTTGTTGGGAGTTTCAGATCCTCAACTGAAACTGTTAGTTTTAGATCCCAATAATACATAAACATATGATAAAGGGGTGGGGTTTACTTTCCACAGACTGGGAAAAAGTACACACCAATGTACTATGTATCTGCATAAATGTTGTGATACTGGTCCTTGGTCTAAAAAGATTGCTCTATGTTTTTTATGCATGCAGAAGAGTACCAACAAGAAAAAGCGAAATATTAACTTTTATCTATCTGGTTTATTTATAAAATGTCTTATGTAATAAAATTCCTAAACTCTTTTACCTTTTATGATGTCAAATATTTACATTTTCAAACCTCCTTGGAAAATTTTGTTTACATGATTTAGAACTCTCTTACATGAGTTATTCACATTTTTATGTGATGGAATACCCTGTCTAATGGGATAAAATCTACAAAACAAGACTAAAAAGCAATCCATTTTAGTGGGGCTTGTTTTTCACGTCTACCCCAAGATTTAACAAAAAATATAAATCTTATCCCTTCCAAAATCTTCACATAGGTAAAAAAATTGTATAGGGTAATTTTAGACTCAAAAACTGATCTGGGTTGTCTGCAGAGAAAGAATAGCCTGTGACGGTACTGCATTTGCTTCTAGGAGTGTCATTCAAATGACAGAAATCCTTGATGCCCACGTTACAGGCATGTCGATCTAAGAGTATCTTACCTCGAAACCTAGGTACCGGGGACGCATGCCCATTAAACTGTGCCTCGTTTCTAAATATCCTCTGATCCCCTGCTCCTTGTATCTGTTGGCGTCGAGGATCGCCAAACGCTGACGTACGTGGTGCGGTTGTTTGAGGACCAGACTGTAAACAAGGTGGGCATAAAGTCATAATATTATTCATTGCTGTCCAGTACTGCACAGTGTTGTAATACTGGCGCAGCCACGGCCGAAGTGCCTGTGCATACTCTCTGGCATTTCTGTATTGTTCAGAACCTCCTGGATGTAAAGAACTACTTTGTGTAGGCACGTTTTCAGCAGCATTTCCTGTATTTTCATCTGCTGTTTCCATCCGGTTGGTTTCTTCAACACCGGCCGCCATTTTGAAACAAGCCTCCGGTAAAAAAAAAAAAACTCGTCCGACGACGGAAACGTTGACTTTCGTTATCGAAGTCCGCTACAACAACAACAAAAAGTTTGTTGACAATATTTCTCCCATCATAAATAAAAATTAAAAGATAAGAAAACCTGTATTTTAAAAGAAAAAAGTACTTCTTGAAGTTTAAATATCTTTTCATCTTTTATTTTTTTAATTGTTCTGTATCATGGTGTATACATACAACTACATGTACTAGACGGACCGTGTGAGGTTTATTATTAATTTATTTTTTAATGAAAATAGCTGCGCGTACTAGACTTGATGAGATATTTTGGAACTTCATTCATTTATTATGATGCATCTTAAGTGGTATACATATATGTTAATTTGATTTGTGATATGTCTGTGAAGAAATAGTATCATCCTATAGTATCCTCGCCTCTTGATACTGTTGGTTGTGTATTTCAGACATACTTGATCCAGATACAGCATGACTGACGCAGCATCTCTGCAATCACCCAGGTATCCTAGCCTTCAGCATCTGTACACACGGGGTACATTTTATGATGTTGGATATAATGTGGGTGTGACTTTCAGTAGAAATATCCACCTCTTCAAGGCCAGTTCACAGAGGATACAAGAGAAGCTTCTACCATTTTATGACAGTCGCACAGGGAGGGAATATTTTGAGGAGAGCCTCAAGGTAGTTTTAAGATTTGTTCATCGACATTTATTTACATGACTAATATAGACGCGCAACGTTATTGGCTTCTTACCTCCCATTTCCCACCCCTCTGACAATTTATTTGATGGGGTGAATTCCTTCAAACATCAGGTTAATCAGTCTGCTTCATACGTTTCTGCTAAAGCTTTGCAGATTGTCATTTCGAATTAATGGATGAAACAGTCACAAGATGAAAATCTCAAAATATGACTGCATCCCCAAGGACTGAAGGATATATTTTCTTGTAAATGTCTTGACCAGTGATCATAATGTTATTTGGTGGTGCATTTTGCTCTTAGTGTAATGACATAGGAGTATGATCATATTTAGGGACTGCTGCATATTAGCATATATAATCATGGTGTTTTTTGCAGATAAGTCAGCAAAGTTTTCCATACTATGTCTGTGAAATCCAGGGAATGGCTGAAGGGGCAGGTGTACCATTTGAACAAATGTTCCTATTAAACATTTCCCCAGAAGCATATGCCCTACAATCTGAGATTGAAAGCAGAAGTCAGGTCACAGAAAGCACAACTATCAAACCATCAGCTGACAGCTGTGGATGTACCACTGTTCTGATCAACAACATGAATACCAAACTTCACATTCACAATGAAGACAGTGATTCGATGGTGAAACCCTTTGGTTACTTGTTGTCAGCTGACATTGACGAGGATGGTGTGAAAGAGCAGTTCACAGCATTTTGCTATCCCGGCATTCTACCAGGGCGAGCATTTGGTTTCAATATGCATGGGTTGACCATATCTGTGAACTCCTTGTCTCCCCTTCAGGTTTTGAGAGGATCACCAAGTCATTTGTTCCTGCACCGAGCTGTCCTCGGGGGACGTGATGTGCAAGATGTATGCAGAATTCTTGAAAACGGGGGGCTTGGGGCAGCCTATGGGTTCTGCACTAATCTATGCACTGCTGACAAAGAAATGTTTTCGATTGAGCTCGCTCCAGGCCAGCCCAAGCCACATGTGCATGTACACCAAGTTCCAGAACAAAAGCACTGTGATACTAGCAGCCACTATTTCCACTTTAACTGTTATGAGCACCTCAAGGTATGAAAACAACTTAAGTTGAACAAAATATACATTTCTTGTGATGTTGTGCATTAAATTCATAGTTTATTTTTCTCTATGTACTATATATTTGTCTGATACCAGAAACACTAACTGCTTGGCTCATATATTTCTCACACAGAGAAGGCATTATTATACTGTAATGTGGAACCTTAATGCCAACCAGTGATGTGTATCCTCTTGCGCTGATTTTATTACCCTTGGAGTTCTACATGTAGACATATATAAATTGATTGAGGTGTTGATTGATTACATTTATTAATTTATGTTATAGGAAAAAATAAACTAGTATTTGTTAATCAAAAAAAAAAAATTTTTCAATCAGGCAGATTATATAACAATTCACAAAATCCAAAATATATCTCATTTGAGCCATCTCCAGTGTTAAAAAAAGAAAAAGGAAAGAGCAATCGAAAAGAACATTAAGATGAGACATATACTTCATAACAGTGTATGATGTAACTTAGAGAGAAAGAGCAGATAATTTGTAATATTCCTTTTGTTACACCTATCTTTTCCACCTTCCCTTAATGTTGTCTTATTTGCTTTGTATAGATTGGTGTCCAGTCACTTAATCCCCAGACACTTCATCCCCGACACTTCATCCCCGACACTTCATCCCCTAGACTTTTAATCCCCAGACACTTCATCCCCAGACACTTAATCCCCGACACTTCATCCCCAACACTCAAGAACAATTTTCATATCATATTGTTGAAGAACATTAAATTTACTAGCTTATATGAACTTTAACTAATGTTGTTGATGTTCAAATGACGTTGAAGTTAATAGCATGATTTGAATTTGAATTTCAATTAAATTTTTCGCTGACTTCATAATTTTTATAGTTAAGGATTTAGTTTAGGGATTAAGTGTCTGGGGATGAAGTGTCTGGGGATTAAAAGTCTAGGGGATGAAGTGTCGGGGATGAAGTGTCGGGGATGAAGTGTCTGGGGATTAAGTGACTGGGAACCGTATAGATTATGTTTCTTAAGGTTGCAGAAAAGCAGAGTGCCCTTCCTAGTTCCACACATCGAGCTAAGAGAGTTCTTGAGTTCCCTGCTCCTACCAACCTGCAGGAAGCCTTAGTTATTATGAGTGATGCACATAACTACAAGTGGCCAATATTCCGCAGCCAGGGCACACCTGGTTTATCAGAAACAGTGGCCACAGCAGTGTTCGACGTAGCACAACGATTTGTGCAGGTGTACCAAGATAAGCCCTCAGAACCAGGCAATGCACCGATTTATACTTTGCCTATGTACAGGTGATTTGTGCAGCTGTTAGGTGCTGTATAACAAAGAACAGATATGTCAGGAAAAAAGTACATAAAGGGAGACACTAGAAACAGATAACTGTTTGTCAAAGACAGTTAAACAAGTTGATGAAAATGAAGTATATTTTGAGAGAAGACTCTAATGAAAGCAAATGTTATTACAGACAAAGCAGAAGCGATTTTTGCTATGACTTTCTCCTGCAAGCTATATACTATAGCAAGTTGTTAATTGGCTGCTTGCCTGTTGCCAATACATAATGATGCATTCTTTTGATTCCTTCAGTAGCAGCACCATTTTTTTACAAAAAAAAAGAGAGAGTTCGTGAGAGGGAGAGAGTGTGCATGTGTATTTTCAGCGTTCTTTTTGGGTTTTGTAGGATGTACAATTGAATAAGACTATATCATAATCATTGTCATTGTCTCATGCTTCTGTATCCTCCTTACTCAGGGTTACTTCCCTTGTCACATTCAGAGACGGTGTGCATGTATGTCTCGAAAATATTTTTGCTCAAGAACACCCTGTACGTTATTGTAAAAAATAATGAAACAATAGAAATGACAAATATGTGAACGAATGTTTGATCCGTGTAATCAAGAACTATCTACTGCAGATATTAAGAAGTAATTGAATTGATATGAAAATGTGTGTGACTGATCGAAATGATGGCTAATAAACCAATATCACGAAAAGAAGTAAATATATTTTTATGTGCATAAACATGTGCAAATGTTGTGTAATGTTATGTTTCTAATGCTGTTTGAAGTTGCCACGGCTGGAGAAGAAAAAAAATGTAAATAAAATGAAGCAAAACGTACTAGCAAGCATCGCCTGTTCTACTCTTGAAAGATTTATAATGACCAAAGAGTCTAGTCTTATTAATGTTGACAACAATTATGGCTAGAGTTTTTTATAACAATAGTAATGACATAATTATTATTATTATGATAACATTAAGAAATCAATAAGCCTGAATTTTACACCCTTATATTTTCAGGTCTGCCGAAAAAAACAATTTTGACACTTTCCGTTATGATGATGTAGTCTTATAAAGCGCTGGTATTCAAGTACCTCAAGTACAAGGACCAATATTACGCTTAGGGCAAAACTAAACAACTGAGGTGGCACCATTGCAAAAGAGAGAAAGGGACACAAAAAAGAATGAGGGTCGTGCGCATGGTGGTGTTAATGGTTTATCAGCTTTTAAGCTGCCGTATTTGACCTTCTTTCAGAAGACATCTGAAGCATCAAAGGAGACAGTTCCATAGCATAGAAGCTACACTAGAATGTTTTGGCCTCAAAACACTTTTGTTGGTGTCTCTTGAAGCAGGGAGGCAAAGAGGTCGGCCTAGAGAAATTTGCATACTTACATATTATATTAGGTCAGTTCAAGCCACTTTACTCGTATTACAGCCACTTTTCTGGGTCATATTTGTAAGTCAAGGAATCACCCTACAAAAATTTCCATTCACTACCAAGTTCTTTAAAGGAGACGCCCAGTGCTAGCATGTTTTCAGTGGAAGTTTCCTTCACGGTGACCCTGTTACATTTTTATTCCGAGCGTAAACAAGGGCGGTTACCGGGATTCGAGATGTGACGTCAAAATCAGCGGCCTTGTGCGTGCGTTGGGAAATTCCTTTACCATAAATGGGAATTCTCGTTAACCAATGACAAGTAGCTAAATAATGAACAGCGATGTGACACAGTCGGGAGCGTTCGGTATCGCTGGGTGCAAATAGGTCGACCAAATCTACAAACAAGATGTGCTGAAGTAGTTATTATTAATCAACAAAAGAGACGCGTTTGTAAATACCGAAATAAGTCTGTCATGATTAAATGCAAGCAATGACGCAACTGCTTCATGTTAGTTTTCGTCTTTACGGCACAAAGTTTCCATCAAGGTGGTGCAACGGTCAACAAAAGTGAGGCAAGGCCCGCCGACTATAGCTGCCTGCACGAGCCTCGGGACAGACAAGTGAGACCTTTCCGGGAGTCTTGCATTAAATTGTGATCCAGAATACAAAAATGTTCTTACATGTCGATTGCTATTACCAACGCAATATATCGAAAGGGAACTGAACTACAGCCTACGTACACTATACATATTTATCACGCGGTCAAAATTAGCGGGGAAATGGAAGAAAAATTAAATAAAGTTTTTAAAGCTGGTACCCAAGCCAGTATATTCATTGTCTTATCCGTTAAAAACTCGAACTATTAACACTTAGCGGGGAAATGGAAGAAAAATTAAATAAAGTTTTTAAAGCTGGTACCCAAGCCAGTATATTCATTGTCTTATCCGTTAAAAACTCGAACTATTAACACTAAGGTTCAAATCTCCCACAACCACCCAACGTCCCTCAAGAAAAGGCTGCTACGCACCCACAGCAACGTGCATCAATCGTTCCTTTCATCAAATAAAATAACAAACGAACGAAACGTAACGCAACAAAGAGCTGTCCTTCTCGAAGCAACACGTCGGTCACAAACATTAATTTTTTAACCGCCAACCCCTCTTCCAAGCTTCCTCCCACGTCCACCCAGCTTCTAGCGTGCAGGATACTCTATATGCAGACAGGTCTAGCGTCGAGTACCACTTACACGCTGCCTGGGCCTTCTGTCAGACCCCCATCAGCACCCTGAATACTCGGGGTCCAGAGGAATTCCAACAACAATCGTGTCCAGCGAACGTGATGGCGCTGCTTAATAAGCCCCCAACCCCCTCACACACCCCTTGCGCCAGTCCGCCATTTTATTCCTTCTCCACTCCTTCTGTCGGGACTGGAAACAGTATACTGTTGTCTTGAAACTTGCATTGTCCAAATGTAATGCTTTGATAGTTTCCCCTATAAAAAATCGCAAAGAATTTACAGGGGCGTCCCCGGGTACTGCAGCCCCTACCCCTTGCCCGTCCCTCTCGTCGGGGCTACAGTAGAGTGTCATATGTCGGCTCAGACACCTTGGCACCTCATGTGACAGGACAGTCTACTGGTCTGTAAATTGGTTGCTGACTCGACACTCACTCTCACACACACACTACCCATGCATACAGACGGGATATCAGAGAAACATGTGCCTCTAATAATTACAGGCAAAATAAAATTATCGTTATTAACACCACCATCATTATGACTGTTGTTCTCATCCTTCCCATCTCTCTCTCTTTGTTCATAAACTGCTGGGTGTGTGCACGCGCCTGAGTACGTACACACGCGCTCGATCGTGTTTTTAATGTTCGAAAGACTACTATTATCCAACCAGGACCAAGATGAGTATCAGTTTCCGTAAACTCGTCAGTACAGTGATACTCTCGCCCACAGCCTAGCTGTCACGACACTTGAGCTGAGCGAATAAACCACTCAGGGTGCTCGCATTAAGTAAATGAATATCTTGTCTTATTCGTTGTATCTGCTGCCAGCCGCTAATGACGCGCGCGCCGCGTGCCCATCGCGTCAGTCAAGCAGCTGCTGCAACATGCCAAGCGGACGTTATTTGTCGGTGTTTGCGAGTCAAGCCGGAAGAAAATTTGACGAGGAGAGGAGAGAGACTGGTGACAAGGAAAGACAATAATTGAATTACGTCCCGTTGGCGTCGTAATGGCTTGTGTACTTGTCGAGAACCTTGGCCACAATTTACGCAAACCGTGACCTGGTTCCTTGTTGTTGGAGATGAATGAAACGGACGTAGCAATTAACTTGGCTCCCTCTTCCTGTTAAGATAATGTGCATAACATTATTTGTTCCCCACCATCCATCACCTCCCCCACCGAGGCGGTGGGGGGAGGAGAGTTGGGTGCATTGGGGTAGCTAGGGGGTCTATCATAAATCAACGCAGCAAACGAGCCCCGTCAGTAATTATTAAAAATAAAGCATTTATGATGAATGAGTTGGTATTCCTTTAGTGGCCTAGTCATGTATTAAGTCAATGACAATGACCAACTTTATAAATGCCTGTGGGCAAATATGTTACTGTTATTTGCAGCCATCTTTTTCGCCTACTCTAATGAAGTCCCAGCATCTTTCCAACGTTTTACACACACACTCTCTTTTTCTCTCACTCACACCCCCTCGTGATCTCTCGCACAAACATATAGGGAATTTATCTTTCTATGCATACATAGAAACATGTGTACGCACTCATACTCAAGCGCGCAAACCTCTCTCGCATATACGCACACGTAAGCACATTCTATTTGCGTGCGCGCGCACACGTACTTTCATCTTCCTTCATTTGCATACACACAAAAATTTTTCTTCTTGGGTGTGCACGCAACTTTGTTCTCTTGTCTCTCTCTCACACACACAAACACACTCGTTACGAAGATTTTACAACTTCCTCATGACGTCTGAACGTCCTCCCCGCAAAAAAAAACAACGCCTTTTCAACGTCCTTACGACGTCATCAGGAGCTCATCACGTTATCTTCATCTACGTCATATAGAACCACCGCAGCAGACGACAAAGGAATGTTGTGAACAGACAGAACCACTCTGTCCTGGGTTCTCCTTCTATATCTTTTCAGCATTTTCTTGTCCAGCTTTTTTTTTTTTCAGGACCTTGGTATCATCTTTCAGAACTTGATCTCGGTTTGCGAGTGGACGTCCTGCTGACCGCGACCTCACAGTGACCTTTGCGTACGATGTTCGCCGCGGTGGAAGCTGGCAGTTCCGGAACCTAGTGTTTATAAGTGCTAGAAAGCTTTCACAGAACCGACAGTAACTTTCCATTTACTGTACGCAGATATAATTGCTGCAGAAAAGTGTCTAAAAATATACCCTGCATCGACTTTCTTTGTCTAATGTCCAGGGCTCTGTTTACCCTTCACCTAGTTTCCTAGTTCTGATGATACAAGCGGATCAGTGGGACAGACATTGAGGTCAACACAAGAAATGTTTGCCTCGTGAATTATCCAGGACCGGTTTGGTGCGCAGTGATGCGGCAACTCGTATGTTCGGTGTTTGTGTGTGGGGAGCGTGCTTCGCACTCTCACACAAACGCATATATATATATCGAGGGGTAGGTGTTATTACTCGGCCTCACAGTCAGTCCTACCCTCACGCTTTCCTTGTTACCCCTAAATAAAAACAAGCCAATTCCCCAGCGACCTTGTTGTCCTTCAGGAGCAGACCCCACAGAGCATGGTGTGATCATCTTTCTTGTTTGGGTGTCCAGGCTGGAAGTCGCCCTGACAACACAACCTCATTTGCAGCCACAATATTCTTTTGAGTTATCACCAGTTCGGATATTGGAGAGTTATAGGGAAAAGGGTGTACATGGTGTCTGTTCGTTAGTGAAATAGATTTTCCTTACTTTGACAGCTCGTTCTACTAGAGTATTTCCTAATCCTATGTCCCTTTGTGACATCAGGTGATGACATCTACTTAATCACGTGTCATTTTCTTACCATTCACTACACAGCAGGAGCCAGGGTGCGTGATCCTTTGCTCTACTTATTCGTTCTCTTGTCTTCAAGCTACTCTGGTTTTCAATTCAGAATGTTGCTGAACTCACAGCAACTCAAGACTTTCAGTTATCACTACTGTTGCAGGATTAGACCTCCCATAACTCACTCCTACCCACCGTAAAACAAAGCTCTTCTGACCTTTATGAAAACGAGATCTTGCCCCTTGCAGTTTTGTGCTTCAAGCAGTTTAACGATCTGTAACTCAATCTTGTTCCACTTTTCTACATTTTTATATTTTATAGTTGTTTTGTTTGAATGACTATTTTGTTTAGGGTGAGTGTTGTTCCAATGTTGGTATATTTATTTGTTTGGGTTCGTTTCAGCTTTGGGCTCGGATGTTTCTGGCCTGCAAAGCTCTGGGGATAAATGGTGCCATTCATTCAGATATCGAATTTACTTCTGACGTCAGAGCTGTTACAGCCATAGATCATTCTTTACTTACACACACCACGAACTAATACCTATACAGTATACGTCCATGCACACACACACATGAAGCCAGTGTGCCTATGCAGATACAATAATGCTACAATAATGAATGGTGTTAGTGTTGCTTTGTAGCTTTATTTTATCTGAAGCTTTGTCATCTTCCTTCACTGTAATCACATTTACCGTATTAAAAATGGCTTTAGGGGATCTAAAGATCTCGGTAGTGCTACTAGATATGGACAGGTTTCTCCACTCGGCGAACCCATTAGCTGGCGGCAGCCATGTTTGTTACTAAGAATAGTTTAGGGACGGGGACTTTCGTTTCTAGCTCAATGGTGTACCCATGGACATGTATGGGTGGACTGCTGTCTGTCAAGACCAACGCTTAGCCTCTTGCGAAGTTCTCCACTGTTAGTCTCGGCGAGCCTAAACAATGAATGTGACTAAACCGGAAGCTTTGTAGCCTAGTGCCTCGTTTTAGTAAGCTGGAAAAAATCGTCTGCCAGTGGTCCAGTAATACAAGTTTGTGGTGTACCGAAGCCTGTCTCAGCTTTAACTGTTGTTACAGTTTTTACCATGCACAAGGGACTGTAATGAAGGTAACAAACATAAGCTGAATTTATTTGGCACAAATGTATAAACACATAAAATACTACAAAATATGTATAAGACTTTCTAAACTTCTATAATTTTTTATCTCTTGCCCGTCGACGGCCATTGAAAGGACTCAGTAAATGTAAATATCGCCGTAACATTAGGCCACCCAAGCATATCATCTTCCCACTCTTTTACTTGAGGAAGATTAGGAAGACTGGGGAGTAACCTTTCCGCTATTCTCAGTGTACTTTGATGACGTGTTCGTTGTTATATTAAAGTATGTCACTTGAAGCCAAATAATTCTTTTGGTTTTCGTGGTCATGTTGCCGGTGACAGTCGAAATAAACCTGGACAAGCTTACATTTTTTCTTCGGCTTAGTATGATTAAAAGCTGTCCTTAACTGAACAAATATGGACATATTTGACAAGGTATGGGGATAGGTAACAACTGTGCTATACTTGGTCAAACGTTCGTCCATGATTTGTTTGGCGATGAGCTGCCTTCAGGCAAGGACCAGTTCTATTTTTAAGTCAACTAGTTGGTCATATAAGGTGCTAGTACTCAACATGGGAAGTGTTTGTTCTATGCCATACAGCCTGCCAGCCAGTCAACCACTCACCCGCCCACCCAACCAACAAGTCTAAGGAAAAACAGGACTATGCCGAGGGTTGGTTGTTTCCTCAGCAACTGCGAGAACTACATGTATGCCGAAATGAGAGTGGCATGTGACAATGTGGACAGTGTTGTGATATCAGTCCTTTGATAGTTTGTGACTCAAGGTAATAACATGTCCACCATCATGATCAAGAGCAGTTTTCTAATACCTTTGATGAGTCGTTTGTGTGAGGCAGTTATTGGAGACTAGTACGTGAAGGTCTCAAAGGTGCTTGTGTGTGTGTGTGCGAGAGTGTGTGCGTGTATATGTGTGTGGGCGTGCGTGTGTATGAGTGAGAGATACTGTGTGTGTGCGTGCGTGTGTGTGAGTGAGAGATAGTGTATGTGTGTGTGTGCGCGCGCGCGCGTGTTACTTCGCTTCAAAGATGAATGGACATGTTTTAATGTGCAGTGTTAAAAAAACTGAAAAAAAACCCTAATTTAATGTTGTACCCTTCTGACACCGAACACATAAATTTTTCCATCAGGTGTTATAACCTTTTTTTTTTTTTGGTGGGTGGGGCTAGTGGGTAGGGGCTGTATGGCACGACATTTGAGTAGGGTCATTGCTGTCATGGGAACATAAAACGCTACTGAAATGTCGCAGCACCACGGGAGCGCATGTCAGGGGGGGTGGAGAGGTAGGGGGGTGGGACCGTTTTTCACATCTTGTTCAACCTCTGAAAATACATTATGGTCCCCGCCGTGTTGAGAGATCCAAGAGAGATCCAAGGTGTTTTGCTGCATTAGCGGAAGGCAGAGTGCGATCTACCCTCTCTCCCCCTCGCACCCCACCCCTCACCTTCACCCTCTGCCCCAAAGGAACATATCGTCAGCGTCTTTGGTTTCGCGATTTCTCGAGCATGCGCAGTGAGATTCTAGTCACGCTTCGGGCACGTGGAGCTCTGTGGGCGGTTCTGAGAGGAGAGGTTTAGTTGACGGCCACGTCAATCAATTGCGCCTGCGGAGTATGGAGTAAGTGGGCGCATCCCCCCCATAACCCATCTCCCCCCCAACCATCGGAACGTCTATTGATGAGTGCACCGCACCAAACACGGGCTAACCCGGCACAAACCGGTTCGGAACGGTACCGTGACGGGTGCTTGTCAAGGTGACGGGTAGGCATTTTTTATTGTGGTTTTTGAGGGCAAAACATAATCGTTGAAAAAGGAGGCTACCCGTATCTCAAAAAAAAAAAAAAAAAAAAGCAAGATGATATCATTCCAATGCAGCGTGGCGTCGGTATAAAATTTCTGGTGGCGTGGATAGTCGAGTGGTTTAAAGCAGTTGCGTTCGAGCTTGGAAGCTCGATACCCACGTGACGCAGCATCTAACCCCCACCCACCCCTACTCCACCCCAGGTGTTGAGACGGGTACCTGATTCCGTATAGAGTTGGGGAAGGGGGATGAGAGAAGACGGGCACCGCAATTAGAAAAGCTTATTCCAAGATAAGTGAGATAACTTTAACACCATTCACCACACAGTAGCAGTACTTAATGAAGACTGTATTAATCCTTGACTACCTGAACCATCGTCACACACACACACACATAATAATATATAAACACACTCTGAAAACGTCTGCCTACAATTGATAGTTTCAAGCCCACACACTGACCATGCCACTCCTGTATAAGAACATGAAAGTAATCACACACACAAGAGGCTCCCAATATCTGAACTTAGGGGAACACGGAGTATACAGTCCAATAACTTGCAATTTTCTAAAATAATGAACATGTGTTAAGCGCATTACCTAGTCTGACCTCCCGTCCGATACCTTTTCTGTCATTAACTAGTGTTTTAGGCGATATAACTATTGCTAACACACTCTCTTCACCAGTTTCTCTTCGCCATAGACAGAAAGCTATCTCTTGATGTTTTATGAAAGCATATTTATGTCGTTTTAGTCTACCTGTTCATTCACATCAGGGAAAGAACCTGTGGAAAAGAACCAACCAGAATGCCACTAGCCAAGACATCAAAAAGCTCAAATGGGGCTGGATAGGACACACCCTGTCACAACCAGCTGACACCATTGCCAGGCAGGACCTTGACTGGAACCCTCAGGGGAAGAGGAGAGTTGGGAGACCAAAGCAGACTTGGAAAAGAATAGTAGATGGCAAGACAAAGGACATCCAAACCACATGGGCCCAACAGAGTAGGGGCTGCCCTAAACAGGGTCCGCTGGCGAGGTGTTGTTGTGGCCCTATGTAAACTCCTCGAGGAGTAACAAGAAATAAACTAAAATATTGGACTCTTTAATTATATGGACTTGGCGCGTCGTAGTTTAGTGACACTTGGAAAGCCTTTTTTGTAGATAAATATAGGATATTTATGATTCTTTTATTATAGGTCATGTGACGACCTTTCACCTATGCAATCAGGCCATCGATGTATCTATACCAGAGACATAAAAGTTTGTGATCCATACTAAGAAAACCATAAGCAGGGGAGGGCAGGCCCGTTCTTAGCCCCCGCGGGGCCCGAGGCAAAGGGCATGTGCGGGGCCCTCACGCCACGATCACACGGTTTTAGTTGGGATCTAAAGTCACTTTTTTCCTCAGGGATATCTCGTCTTTTATCATTGACAGCACGCTGCATACACATTACAACATAAGCCTACGATTAATTTATTTGTAACGTTCGTCAATAGCGCGGGGCCCTAGGCAGATGCCTCGTCCGCCTGCCCCTAAGCACGGCCCTGGGGGAGGGTAATACAGTTTGGTAAAATCACAATGAACAGACTTCTAAACATTCTAATTCTAAAAACCCTCTACCTACACACAATGATTGCTACTTATAGCAGTTCACCTGTCGACAAACAGATGACTAGAACTGTCAACAGTTAATCTTTTACCGACAGTAGACGGCTTTTCTACCGTGCATCACTCAAGTCTAAAAATAGCTTCCACGCAACCTGCCACACAGCTGTTGCCAGAGAGAGAGAGGTAAATAAAAGTTCAATAGAGAGAGAGAGGTAAATAAAAGTTCAATAGAGAGGTAAATAAAAGTTCAATAGAGAGAGAGAGGTAAATAAAAGTTCAATAGAGAGAGAGAGAGGTAAATAAAAGTTCAATAGAGAGGTAAATAAAAGTTCAATAGAGAGGTAAATAAAAGTTCAATAGAGAGGTAAATAAAAGTTCAATAGAGAGGTAAATAAAAGCAGGAAAGAGCAAAGACCGGATTCGTAGCACTGAACAGTTATTTGACTGGCTACAGGACGCACTCTAACCAAACCTACAAGGTTAGAGAAGTCAGTAGTCCACCCTCACCCTCGTCCCGCTTTCTCCTCGATACCCGTTGCCACGCTGCCCTTGTCTGGATAAAACCGGTATGCATCATTCAGGGTGCTGTCATGCACCTCAATGTCGAAGAACCAAAGTCAAGTTTGTTTTCATTTCCTTTACGAATGAAAGGGAATTTCTAGCTGCGGAGATAACTTGGATCTCACACGACACGTGCGCGACCAAAAAAAAAAAAAAACTTCGCATTTGAAGTGTGCGATACACGGACCTACATTAAATAAAATCCGTGGTGCGCTCTGTACACAGAACCATTAACATCTCGTCCGGAACAAGGCAAAAAACTGTATCAAAGAAACTTCGCAGTAACTGTAAGGTTTTAAAAAAGAAAACCTGTGCATGATTGTGAAAAAAAAAATGTTTGGCTGTAAGGAGGCGTGTCCGAAAAGAAAAAAAAATCTGGAATACAGAGAAAGAGAGAGATATAATTCTTTTATGTCATTTTTATATCGTTCTGACATTTGAGATAGGGGGCGAGAAATAATATTTACAAAGGAAAGCAGAATATAAAAGCCAGCATGTCAAAATATCTTCGTTCCGTTGGAATCCAGGAATATGTCTGTGACCATCAGGCATTTAACTCCAACTGTAGACATATAATCACATCTCCTTTGTAATACCATATTTGTTCAATCCACTATTCTTATGTGTGCAATATCATAGATTAATGCACAACATTGCACAAATAGCTACAACTTTTGTCCAGTGGAACTGTTTTTTCTATTGAAATAATAGGATCTTCATTCTTTAGTCAGAGCCCTATTAATATGTATATAAAATGAAGAAGTTTTAAGGAGTAGAGGAGTAAAAAGAAATGTAGAAAAAGAAAAAATTTAGTTATTTCCGAGAGAGAATAAATTGCCACAAAAGTGAAGAAATGAGTACAACAAAGGAGAAGATACAAATGTTGCAAAAGATATATGAGTAAGTAGAGAAGATATGACCACAACAAAAGAAGATATATATATATCTCCTGTAATGCAAGCTTTCGAATTATTTCCTGCACGATGCATCCTGCATGCTCATTGACACGCGCGCGTGCGCTCACTCAAGCCATCCTCACCCTCACCTCCCCAGGCTCCCCTACCCCCCTAATGCCTTGTGTGCTCTACTCACCTCAGGTAACATGCGCATTTGCTGTACGACAACTGGTGTTTTATTCTATATCACTGACAGCGAACAAAGAAATGGATGTGCCTCATTTAATCCTGGCGGTGTTGTGTTGACATCTCTGACTCCACCACTGCACTGTGAAGCTGTTTGTAATCCACCAGATTTAGCCAGACAATCGCCATGAGCCGACAAAGTTCAGTCTGCATTTTGTTTTTTAATTTGATACCCGACGACAACGACAAATGGAAAGGGAAACATGTGATGTTATAATGGCTAACATTGTGTGATGCTGTTATATGAAGATCATTCATCCTAAACTCTGTTTTCCAGCTTCATAGTCTGACAAAAGTGAGGAGAGAGAGAAAGTCTCAGTGACATCACCAAAAATGAAAAGCACGGCAAGAAATTGGGGAAACCTAAACAGCATCCCAAACACTTGTTCTGAAATGTTTTGGTCTTCTCTTAGTATCGGCCAGCAGTGTCCACGTTTCACATCCGTAAAGCAGAAACGGTTTACGATTAGCACAGATCGTACTTTGTAGTAAACCTGTAGTAAACCTGATGTTATGCCTGCGCCAAACCAGGAACAGTCTCGCCATGGCCGTTGTTGCTGATGCGATCCTGATGTGGATATCAGTCGTCCCAGGAGAGAGTGGCCTCCAAGTGATGAAAGCTGCTCACCTCCTCCCTACTCCGTTCATGCATTTGTCTGCTTTGCCGTGACTTTACTTCTTGTCAGTGTTGTCTCCTTTCCACATATGTAACTGTAAGTCTGTTGGTACTTCTTTGTTAATGTCTGCGTGATGGTCGTGAAGGGTTTCATGCCAGAAAAATGTTGAACAGAACAGGTGATAGGGGGCAGGGGGGCAGTTTGTCGGTCATCTACTGTTGTGTTTAAACAAAAAATCCATCCGGCTATTCAGCAGTTTTTTTGTTGAGCTCTTATACAACACTTCAGTGATTGGACGAGACTCTCTTCGATAATGAATTTTCACATCACAGTCGTGGCAGACTGCTCATGTGGGTGAAGTTTTGGTAGAACCCGCTGATGATGAGGATGCATCTGTATCAGCAGACGACAGCTCAACTGTGCTCTTACCTGTTCTTGTAATTCGTTGGTTGGTTTATTTAGTAGGAAAATGCTTTCACCTTGAGGTAATTTAACACTGTTGGGGGGTAATGGGGTAAGGGGAGAAAACTGGGGTACCCGGAGAAAACCCTGTGGTCAGGTGTCACATACAGAGAGCGTCCCGAGACGAGAGCTGAACCCTGATCTTCTCACTGCAGTGGTGACAAGCAAGTGTTTTGACCACTACACTAACGGGGATTAAGCTTACAATTCCTTAGCGGAAGTGCTTTATGTATGATATATATATTCATTAATTTAAAAAAAACCCACAGGAGTTTTTATCTATTTTTAAGATTTAATCAGACCAGATAATATGGGATGGGACATTAGTTGGCGAACTGTGAAGATTTAGCGAGCAGCTTACAATGATCATCATCAAATTAAAAAAAAAATCCATGAACCTTTTAGCATCTAAGTGGGAGGGGGACTATTCATTGCAACAGACAGCTTCGCTGATTTTTACGGATAATTAAAAGGCAACGCTGATTTCGCAATGAGCGAAACGAGATTCTGTGGTAATAAAAGGAACTTTTTGCACTATCGAACCGGCGGCATTGAGTGGAAAGAGTGGGCGTGGAGGTATCTGTGACCAGTTTACGAAATATCGTCTGCTCGCAACGAGGCTTACATCACGCGACAGACGCCAGACGGCGGACATTGAATGTGCGCGCGCAACCAGCCGCAACCAGTAACGACCGGCTCTTTTTCGTCAGCGGCAGCGTGCCCCACGACCTTTGAACCACGCGAAAGGGGCTCACGCGGGATTCCGCCTAGGTGACGTAGGCGTATGACGTAGGAGGAGACTTTGTTGTTTGTTTGTTTTTTAAAAGTATTTTTAGCCCTTCGAGCAACTTGCTTGGCAAGCTCTCGGCCCTCTTTTTCATGCGGGCGCACATTCAAAATTTTCTTCTTTTTTTAAAAAAAAAAGTTTGGAGACCGAACTTCACAGCATTCATTCACCTGTACCTCCCACTCTGAACAGCTGATTGGGATAGATGTTGTTAGTACTGACCAAAACTGTTAACCGCCTTAACTGATGCTTGCGATCGGATGATGTTCAGCCCAATGTTGTAATAATTAATCACGAGAACGGGATGCTGTATACTTTACCCTACCTCTCCATCGTGTCAGGAAAGACTCGGGTACAGAGCTGTAATGGGACAGGTGGGCGTGGAAGGGTTGCTCAGGTAAAAGTTGTGTACCCCCTAGCATGCGATCTGGGTAAGGGGGACGGGTAGGAGGCAACAACGGGACTGTATGGTTTGCACCATGTCAGAGTAAGTTAAGGACACCTGCACTGTTTGATGAACAAATCGACTGTAACACCTGTAGTTATGTGGCCTTAACCTGACGCCTGCCGGTTTCTTTGTGAATGCCGGTCGACGACTTTGAGGTCCGCATCACGTGACACAGGTCACCTTAGTAATATAATCTAACCTCTGTGAACCGTTCTTTGTGATTGTTAGCGTCTCTCTTTCTTTCTCTCTCTTGAATTTCTATCTCATTTATAAACACCCTAGCATTTTTCTTTTTTTTCCCCCCGGTGTTTGTGTGATTTAAGGTCTTCTTTTGCGTAACCAAGCCATGTTGAGACATCTAGCTGTGACTCTGTTTGCTCCGGTTGTCAAATATCAGCCCAGGTAATGCAACTATATCCCTCCCAGTTAAATTTTAATACTTATTTTTTTCTTTATCTCTGACACTCACCCACCCACAAACACACACAGCCCTAGGCGACTAAGCTCTACTCAGTAGAATGACAAACAATTGCAGAAGAAAACTCGTCATCTTGGTTGGTTTCTTAAATTTCTCCCTATTGTGATTAATGCTATTGTTATTGTTGTTATGATTAATGCCATTTGTAAACCGCCATGAACTTGCTCATAGGGCTGGGATATAAATATTATTATTAATGAAAAAAAAGCAAAGCATAAAGTTAATTAAAGTATCAGCGATCCTATGGTTGCGAATGACCGTGACAGTCACCTAGCTACTCGAGTTCTTGATCGGCAGCTGGCATCGACTATAGTCCTCAAAAAATGAATATAAAAAAATATTTTAAAAATATTTTCTTTCAGTAACGGTGACTGGCCACTCACTACTAAAATATCCTTGTACAGCCATCGGAGGGTAGCTGTCCTCCATTCGAGGTAGACTGCAACAAATGCAACAAATGAATTTTCATCCTTTGTTATGCGTCCTGGAAATTTTCAAACATTTTCTCTGCTGATTACTTATTGTTACCTGCCGAAAACGGAATTCAACGGACTGTGACCGTGTACATTTGTAAAACACCACCATGTGTGTGAAGTTGTGATAGAGATCCCGCTGATGTCGAGGATGCATCTCTATCAGATACGAGTAATTTGATTTTACGGGAGCGTTCATGCTCATTTATTTCATTTATTTTGAAAGGAAACAAAACCTACATTTACCTGGTGAGCAAGTACAGTATTATGAATGTTAAACCTCCGAAAGGACTAAATTCTTTGTGTTGATGCGATGATAACTCATGACTCTCATGTAATGGTAATCCTCCGGTCATGAAAGGCACGAGGACTTGTGATGTAACCGCGAGGGAGGATGTGGCGTTTCTCTGCGTGACGTACGTGGGCTGCGGCAAGACGACACTGCGACAACGTGTGCCCCGCGCCGCCGACACCCCAGTGAGGTGTTTGTGTCTGCGTGTGTGTGTGTGTGAGACGTGTGTCTGTGGGGGAGGGGGGGGGTGAGAGAGAGAGAAAAAAAACCAACTATCCTTTCACTTCACACTGATGCTAGCTTTGCTTTTAAAACATGGCGTTTGTACAAGCGACAACATTTTAATACACACCCTTCTCCTTTCTTCATCTGTAAGTTCGTACCTGAAGACTACGCGCACGCGTGTTTGTCAGCCTGCACAAAATGCATTAAATTAATAATTCACAGGCCCTAATTTGTCTAATGCCTTGCGTGGCCATGATCTGGGGCGTGCTTTGATTGCATGGCCCTGATTTCGGACGTGTTTGCTCACTTCAGACCGTGGTTCCCAGATACTCTTCACTGGCACTGAACCTCACTCGTAAACAAGGCAAGCAGCTTTCAGAGACTATGCTCTGCAGGAATAAACACGTCAAGGATCAGTTCTGCCACATCCGCCCTGAACGACCTGACCTGGCCATCCACATCCTTCTGCTGTTGACTGTCCGTGGTGGACGTGAGCAGAGTCCGGCCTGGCACGGATAAATACTTCCTGACTGGATCCATACATCACCTGATTCCGCCACCAGATGAGCCATTGGAAGAGACGTTCCCCCACTTTGACATCACATCCTGCTTAACTGCCAGATAACTGAGGGTATGTCTTGCAAATGTAGAAGGAAATGAGCAGTGAACTCAACATTCCGACTCAACTAAAGCACAGACTTACACACACATACACGCACGCAGACACACTAACACACGCATGCACGCACAGATGCAGCTACGTTACACACGTGTGCAAACACAGACGCACACCCTCACATAGGCACACTGACACACACACACACACACAAACACACACCATCTGATAGGTACACTGAAAGACGCGCGCTCACACACACATATATGCAAACACACCCAAAAGAAGAAGAGAGGAAATAAGAAAAGACAGCAGCTATTTGTTTTTCTTGCCGGAAGTTCTTGAGTTCACTCGATTAACTGACTCCTTATTTACCTCCCATTTCCCAACTCTCTCTCCCTCTAGTGCCCTTTTTCTCGTTCGCTCTTTATTAGTACCAACTTCCTGTCCACGGGTCCTGTTTTCCTTTCTATCCCCTTCTAAAATGTTCTCTCATTGGCTGACAAACTTTGCACTTCACGGGACTTCTATTCCAACAACACATCTTCCTTCGTACTGTAAAAGGTGAACTCTGCGAGGTCAGATTAATTATCAGACAAGAGGGTTCAACCCGCTCAGAAAGGACAGGCGAAAGTGCTGTGATCAACTAATTAACCCAGCAAAGAAATATACAGACATCCCGATCAACGACTATGTCCTTCATATGTCAGGCAAACTCTAAGACATATTTTTTACTCTTAGTGTTTAGGTTTCTCAGAACTTTAGTTTCATAGCGGCAACATCAATAAGACCTACTACGATTTTTTCTGCTGGTAGGCATCGGCCTAGTGGACACTGTCACCTTGTCATCATTAGCTGACCTTTTACAACTTCCGGGTGCGCACCAGGGACCGTGCTCACAAAAGAGGAAGCTTGTCGTCTCTTTGTGTCCATCGGATGTTGCTTTACTCCTGCAAAAACATCGGCAAAGACGCCTGGAGTAAAGTAACGAGAAGCAACATCCACGAGCTCTGGACATCTTACCTACGGAAACTATATTGCTTGCCCTTGATTTCATCATTTACCTCAGGGGCAACAATTTACCCTTAACTTATTCCTTATAACTACAGCCCCTGAGGGATACTGATTGGTCAAGGGTGGGTCAGGAGCGATTTTTGGCAGTGTTGTAAAGGAGCCGACGTTTCGTTGCAGAATTTGTTCTAATTTGTTTTGAATTATAAGGGTCATTATATGATAAAGATGGTTGACTACTTCCTTTTCGAATTGAGAGAGAGAGAGAACAGAAATACTCATGTAGGGAGAGTGAGAATTTTTTCTTTCAGTCTCCGAATGCATTGTTTAAAAATGTTAGAGTTGGAGACAGTGCGCTGTAAACAGATGTTAAACTAAAATTGATAGAAACATATTTTTATAGTAAAAAATATAAACATTTTAAATTTCCTTCTGCATCTTTTCACGGATGTTAAAAGACACGCAGCCTACAAACATATCCAACAACCGGATGAAAGGTGGTTATCTCCCCACTTGTCTCCCCTTCTGCCAAAGTCTATCCAGTGCGCGACATACAAAAAACGTTCGTGGAAGAGGACGAACCTAGAAAGTCATAATTGCTGAGAAACAGCCAACAGTAGCCTGAGAGAAGCGGAAAGGGGACGAGATAGAAAACTAGCATAAATCACATTCTATTTATTTTACAAGTGGCGTAGGTGCAGCTCCATGAAGTGGCAGCCTGCAACTAGACACGTGATTTGGAGGATTGGCTAGCTTTAGAAGCGAGCGTTCATTTCATTGGTCACTGGCGTCACGTGACGAAGGTTCAAGTCTGTGTTACGAGAGAGCGCGAGGCACCGTGCCTGGTACTGAGGAGGCCACCGCACCTCTGCCATGACGTCACGAGGTACTTATCTCCCCTTTGCGAGCCCGGTACGTTGCGTCAGCAGCGATGACCGCGAGCGGGCACTGCACGTGTGGTCCGACATGATAGCATCGTCTGATCTCGTTAACTGTTGACTTCCTAGCGCGGCTTGGAACAGGACACACTTGATCAGTTAATCGCCAAGTGGACCGATCGTGGACTTCCGCTTTGCCGGTCGTTCACCCTCGACTTCCACGTGCGATTCCGATAAGTCTTGTAGCCGCCATCAATAGAATGACGTCACTACCGTTCACATTTCTTGTTATTCTCCTTGTGCTTGTTATGGTGCCTGGAATTGTGCATGTGTGTGCCTTGTAAATAAATAATGCGTAAAAGGAGCCAGGCATAATAATATCCTTATTCTTCTCATTAGCAGAAACATCATCAACAACAACAACAACAAGCAGCATTGTTTGATGTCGCCGCCAGCCTCGCAATAGTTATGTCACGAAGCCCTCTTCTGCCCTTTCTTCATCTCCGCTCTAACCAGGTCTGTTTTCACACCAAAACAAGATTTTAACAGAAGAGTACAGTGGCGGATGTGGTAGAATATGATCGAAGTTGAGGAATTGCCTCAGTTCGATGCCACATTACTCAGACGATGTTATTTATTTATTCTCATAATTGAAACAATTTTTGGGCGAAGTCCCGCCTCTCACTCTTGTGTTAAGGTACACACCACATCATCGCCCTCCTTGCGTGGGTGGAAGTAAACATCATTAACCGGGTGGGTCGGGTTTGGGCCCGTTTTTCCTCATTATGTCATAAAAGCAAATGAGGATGGCCCACTTTGGAACAGCCCAACAGGAAGAGCTGGTGCAGTTTTTCGTGTTCATAAAAAGAATTCGGTCAGCACTGCAGTTGCCTGAATGTGCAAGAAGTCATCGACCCCGACCCGCACTACATGTTGATCGGCTGGCCGTGGTCACCCGCCTGGCATGACGCACACCGAGGCGTGGCCAACAATGCGTCAACACCACCTCCGCCGCAAACCGATTTATTGTACTCTCTTCCCTAATGACCCAGTTTTTTCTTTCCGTGATTAAGAAAAAAAAATTCTTTCCTACCTCCCCTTTCATTCATTCATTTTTAATTCTTTCTGTCAGCTTTTAGCTTGAACTTGCTTCTCACGAGGAATATGTGCAACTTTTGTATTCTTTCCCCCTTATCTTCCGCTTGTTCTGTCTCTATCCATCTGGTTTCCGCTTACACTGTCTATATTCGCCAAGTTCCCGCTTATAGTGTCTATGTCAGTCTTAACCTCCGAACCAGTTCATATGCCATTCGCTCCTTCTTTAGTGTTATCACGAATTGACTTCTTTAGTGTCATCTTGAGACCGACTCACCGAACCCCTAGGTTCGATCGAACCTCGTTAAGAACCACTGATCTATGTTCATTTTTCAGTTTATGTTTCCAGCTTATACAGTTTATATTCATTCAGTTTCGTTCGTGGTATTCGTCTTTCTAATTCTTCCTCCATTTGCTTTTGTTTTTCTGTCTGCCTGTCTCTCCGTCTGTCTGTGAGAGTAGTTGCGAGTAATGCGGTTGTCACGCAGTCACATCACGTGCCTCTTGTCACCGGCCGAAGACTTGAAATGATGAAGTCAGGGTGTCTGCTGATACTGAATCACTAACACGTGCACAGCGGGACTTTGGAGAGCAGTACAGGTATAAATCAACCGACAGGTACATATCAATTTACCTGTCGCACCATTCAGCATGTGTCAGACTAATCTCTCTCATCAGCACGTGAGAGTAAGTAGATTGTCGCGTTACGAGAGAAGGAGCTCTGAGGATGAACAATTACAGGTACCCGCTGGAAGTATCCAATCACCTGTGGTGTAGCGAACAATGTGTTTTCTAAGCTGCTGATCTTACTGTAAACCGTTACAGACACGTTGACGAACGCATCCTTCCCTCCCCTCACCTCTTCCACCCTTGAAGCACGGGTAGTCGTCTCTAATATTGTCCATTTCGCCCTCCTTACACCCTATCAGTCACGAAGATGAGAACCCGAATAGTTTGGATCTTTTTAAAAAATTATTAGACTCGGGTTAAAGAATCCGTTTGTAGTTGCTAGCTTCACTAAGGTATACTTGCACTCTCCGCATTAAGTACATACTACCTCAACGGGGACTGACGTAGTCGCACTCCTGCGGTGCAGACGTTCTTTCGTAATCAGGAAAATAAAAACGGCTTTAACAGCTTTAGAGATGTGTGTCTGATAAGACTCACACACAAACAAACACCTCTTTCTCACACGCACTCAGAAAAATGAACTATATGAACTATTGTTTGCTTAATATTGCTTGCAAAAGGTTAATTTAATGTTAGACTTTTCACACTGACAAGATAAATGAGGTTGATACGATTGTTTGAGTATTGATATTTTGTGCTTGGCTTTAACTGTTCATTGTCTCAGAAAATCATCTCGCGTGTTTATGTACTATCTTCTAATGTACTTATGTGCTAAGGTTCTGAGAATGATTATAAACGAAATGCTTTAATAATTCCAGAAATCACGGGTTACTCTGTTTTTCTTTTTCATTTTCAGCCTTTTTGTTGGGTCTCAGCAGTATAGTAAGAAATTTTAGTCATTTGGCTAAGGAAAGATAACTGTAACCATCTTTCCAAATTTGCTTCTAAGAGTATCTGTGTGTCGAGAGAGAGAGATACACCCACACAGACACCCGCTCGCATCTGTTTTTTAGTGTGATTATGTAACATGACCAGCAATTGCATCATTGGAAAAAATGTGTCATGACTATACACAGAACATATAGCCACGACCCCATGGTGGTTGTACATAAAAAGGTTTACTTGGTTACGTAGATCACATAATTTGTTTCCTTAAACTGATAGATTTTTGAACAGGTTTTCTTGTTTTCTTCCAGAAAATTCTTCCCTTTAATCAGTCGTGGTAAACTTCGTCCGCATGTACTGCTAACATAATGCTGTACATATGTACCTATAAATTACATACGTCACACTAGCATGTCTCTGTGAAGCAGCATCACAACATGTGTAAGAAGGACCCCCACACGCGCCGGAAACACCAGGAGTTTCTGACCTTCGGCACCGATCGACCTTTCACCACTTGTTGACGCTCTCACTACACCATGGTGACGTAACAGTGTATTACACAGATTCATACAGCTTTCGAAAATATTTACAAATCAATACGTTAACCACATTCCTAACAGCACTCGAAATGATTTATATATATGGTAGAAACAAAGCATTCTGAAACCTACTGCTAAGAAGACTCGGCGATTTGTTTCAGGGACTTGATTTTTCTCTAGCCTCGACCGCCCTAGAAGCTTCCTCACTATTTATAGCCTTCTACGTCACAGTGTTTACTCCACGTCTATTGGCTGTGTGCTGGTGACGTCACACGGTCAGGAGTACAAAACAAGTCGACCTCGAAAAATATGCCTGATCACTTGAGTTCGACGGGCGGTTGTACACAAGCTCTGTTCTTCTGAGTAGCAATTACTTTCGGATACTTATTTCTGCACAGAGCATATGAAAAGAACATCCAGTGAGTCAGAGACAGAGAAACCATCGACCTCGGTCGCCTCGGGAAGACCAGACGAAGTAAGTTCAGCTTGTTTACCTTAAATAGGGCTTTTCCGAAGGTCGAATCACATGTTTTGCAGCTGTAGTAGTTTGAACGTTGATCCCATCCAAAATCTTCAAGGCCATGTCTGTTTCCGCATAGTGCTAGCTAAAACATTTGAAATCTCTCAAAAATGAGTGCTAATTCAAGGTTTGTGCAGTTAAGAGAACTCGCGATCACCTGAGATAAGGTTACGTACGTAGGTTTGACGATCAGCTGATGATATATCATGTATACTTGAACAAAGTACTCAGGTGGTATATTTTCCGTTTTAGACACGCTGGGGATAATTAACCCATTGTGTAGTTGACATAGATGCGAATCTGTAAACTTAATCACCTATAGTAATCCAGATAATTTTGGTAGGTGAGACCCATAAAATCTGGCTTTTATCAGAACGTACGTGAAATTTATCAAGTTATTAACTAACAGGGCTGACATAATGTTGTTGAAAGTCTACGAAATGTAACAAATTTCTGTTTCGTAATTACCTGTTGTTTTGTGTGACCTTTGTATTGTCCCAGTTACACGACACGTACACCATATACTATATATGTCGCAAACACTGCAATGTAAAGATGCACTATATAATAATAATCATTTAATTTCTGTATTAATTGTGAGAAGAACAAATTGCTTCTTAATAAATATCGGAATACTACAATGTTTGGATAGTTTATACACGCATATATATAATGGTACGTGAGAGCAAGTTTTCATAGTTAAACAATTTAAGTCTGTAAAATAATTTGTAGAGACTGTAGAGGAATTGTTTACGTTTACTATAGTGTAAATGAAACCACTCGTAAAAATAATATATCATTATTATTCAAAGGGACGTTCTATTCGTTAATCAACGGTTGTTCGTGAGGCCGAACACGTAAACAATGTCAGAATGAAAACAAACTGTCTGAAGGATTAGAAGGTCCCCTTCAGCGAACAGAGAACCTTAATTGCCTCTTGTTAGAGCTGAGAGATTAATAATTGAGCATAAAGTAATTTTTGGGGCCATAGTCATTGAGAATTGCAACCGAGTTGCTGTCGACGGTTTTCGAAATGATTGTTTTCGCGTGATGTTTACGGAAGCTGTTTCTGAGGTCAGGCCACTTGTTCAGTGCGCCTGCGCAACTGTGTTAGCGTCTTCCTGTTACTGACGCTATGCACTGTTTGTGTTAACGGAAAGGATATTTAGATGGGCAAATATTTTCAGTACTTTCTCATACTGCATCCCACAGTAGTCACTTTCTAGAACCTAAATTTTCTTCATTCTCCATCGTTTTTAATACTGTGCTAAGTAGCAGTTCACAACCCGAAAGACATACGCGTTGACAAGTGATGACATTAGAGACGCGTCTCTGATGAGATGAAACAGCGGACTAAAAGGTCAAGGGTCGAGTTGATAATCCCGTGAAGTTTGATTGTGACCCACCCCGTTCCATTTATCAACGACGACGCCAATGTCCTGTAATACGTTAAGGGTGCAGGATAAGCAGAAAGAAGACGAATAGCTCACCATCAAGTCATAAACTTGCAAACGATTTCGTGCGCCAAACATCAACATAGGAAAATAGTTTTTCACAGAGTCGCCCAGCTGTACCGCGAGCTGCCAGTTTCATCCAGTTTTTGCCTGCTGGGTAAAGGTATCCACTCGCATGGGTGGAAGGTGAGGGGAGTAGTGTAGGGGTTGGAAGAAGAACAGATGTCGAGCGGGTGGCTGGGTGGACGCCTTGCGCGTCGCCCGTTGGGACAGCATGAGACGCTCGCCCCGCGTCCCCTTGTGATGAGCCCTCTGCACCCACCCCCGGGCTTTATGTAGCTGAACCCGGTACCAGATGGAACTGGCTTGAGCGTGTAGTGGCAGTATGGAGATTTTCTTAAGAGTAGAAAAGCGCCGAGTAGTGCAGATTATCGGCACAAGTTGCACGGGGGGGCGATAGTGTTGATCTCCGATCTCTCCAATAAGAATTATGCTTGACAACCAACTTGAGTCTCTGGCGAAGTGCTTGCTGCGTCCTATCGCAGATATGGTAAGAGTGGACGCGTGTGCGTGCACGCCTGCGTGCGTGTGCACGTGTGTGTGTGTGAGAGAGAGAAGGTGGGAGGGGGGTTACACAAGTTGGCGAATTAGTAGGTGGAGGGGAAAGGATGGTGATGAGCGATGGAGACGCTACAGGGACGACGTCACATGTTGAGAAACAATCGTTTCGAATAACGAGAATCGACTATATAAATTTATTAACGGTGAATAAAAATAAGGCATGCGCTAGACTCAACACGTCTGGATAGTTTATTTCACCAGACACTCCGTTGTGTAAAAGAAATGGCAAATACAAAATTTTAACACCTGGAAAGATTACGCTTCAACCACTGTGTATATATAGATTAAAAAAAAAAATACAGTTAACGGATCTTTATTTCCGAAAAGCGAAAATAAACTCGTTTCCATATCTGGCTAAATAGTGATTTTTTTTTTTTTTTAATTTCTAGGTTCATACTTCAAAGATGGCACACGAAAAAGCAACAAAACGTGTTGGAAAGAGACCTGGCCGAAAGCCGTCAAAGATTGACGTGAAAGCCAAGCTTGAGCGAAGTCGGCAAAGCGCTAGAGAATGCCGCGCGAGGAAAAAACTTCGGTACCAGTACCTCGAAGAGCTGGTCAGCCGACGAGAAAAAACAGTTTTCTCACTGCGTGAGGAGCTAGAGAGGGTGAGTATCGTTTTGCGTATTTTCGCTTATTTTTTGATGTGCTGCTGACTTCCAAAACAAATTAAATCAATGTAATGTTCGACTGCGCACTGCTGCTATCGCATTGCCTGCTATCTGCTGTAATAGATCCTCCATTATATTTGTTCGATACAGAAGAGTTTGTCTCTGAAGTTTTCATGTTGTAAATCACATCGTTGGTGTCTCCGTCTGACTTTATAACGATCTCTGACGTGTATCGCTCTAAAAGGGAAAGAACCAGGCACAAACTCCTTATGCTTTGAGATTAATTTGTTTTTGGTTATCTCCCTTGGTATGAATAGCCCGTGCAGCCACCGACCTATGTGCAAGACTATATAATAAGTGGTGCAACGCTATGGTAAAGTTGCATGCACATGATTTCTATAACTCCGACCATTTCTGTCATGGCATAGGTGACAGCAAGGCTGTAATGCATTTGTTTTTGTTCTGATGTTATTTGTTAAATAAAGCTTTAGCATTTTCCAAACTACTACATTATCCACTGAGACCAGCCATGCATTTAAGTGGGCTATTATACAGATATTTCAGTTAAAATTCTTCATCTTTGACAACAGAATGACCTTTTAGGGTGGCGAGTACAATCATGCACAGAATACTTTTAGATTTTGCAATTGAGGCAGAGGGTAGAAAGGTGGGGAAGGAACGTATTTTTTCCCTTTATTATTTGCATGCTCAGATGTATACTTCCATACATGTGTATTATATATTATATGCATCTTTATTGCCACTTTTGCATTGTCTTATGTGAAAGTTTTTGTTGATGTTTTATGTTATGTTATTTGTGAAAGGTGGACCAATTTGTCTTAAATACTGTTTACCGCAAAACAAACTTCTGGTTAAAACATCATAAGCAGGAGGATTCAATTTTTGAACTAGTTTTGCTATGTGTGAATGGTGAGTGTGGTACTGGATTTTTATTTTTGTTTTAGATTATTTTTAAAAAAGTTTATAGAAAACAGATTTTTGATTTTCCCCATAAAAATTACGCTCTCCCCATCCACCCCTCCCCCCCCCCCCCCAAAAAAAAAAAAAGAATACAGGTGGGTATAAATTTTGCACAATTCTAATTTCTGAAGGTCCCACTGACCTGCATCAAAAACAAAATGTACAGCAAGACAGTATTTGAAACATGTTGTAAACTAATGGCATCATCTTTTAGAAATTTTGAAAGGCGTTTGTCTTAAAAAGAAAACAAGAATAATGAATCATCTGTTTTTTGAGTAGATACAGTTCTGAAATCAAGAATGAAAAGGTACATATACAAATACATTTCTGTGTATGTGTGTGTGTTTGTTCCCGTGTGTTAGAGTGGGGAGGGGGTGTTCCAGGAAAGCAGCATTCACTACTGTTACAGATGTTTGATGAC
This sequence comes from Pomacea canaliculata, assembly GCF_003073045.1. NCBI lineage: Eukaryota > Metazoa > Mollusca > Gastropoda > Architaenioglossa > Ampullariidae > Pomacea > Pomacea canaliculata. The sequence goes on from NC_037593.1 coordinate 24,944,291, forward strand.
TTTAAAAAACCGAAATGTTAAACTCATCACTGAGCTGTTTTAAAGCAAACTTTTAATTTATGGTGAGAAAGAATGGTTCAATAAGGGAGATGAAGAGCACTTGTGGTGCCATTGATTCGTTTGTAATTTTTCTAACACACTTATCTTCTGAAAACCACAAATCTTTTTTATGCATCACCTAAAAATCAACATTTTTATAGACTGCACCAGCATGTCTATGGCACCATATTGTGGAAAAACTGGCAGTGAAAATATTTAATCCAAGTCCTTCTCTTCTTGCCGACATTTGAAGCACTCATACATCCGATGTATTCTTTATAGAAACATAACCTCTGTGTATGCTTAATACAGTGGCATGCATTCTTCTTGGGAAAGGAAAAAAAAACCCCTCTAAATAGGATGGTCATTACCACCTTTCCATTTGTGGATCATTCTGACCTCAAGCTGATGCCATTGTTTGCTCAGTTCAGGAGAGTTTAGCATTATAATATTGTATTTTGGTAATGCCAGTTGTGAGTGTGGATAGCTTTGCTGTTCACCACTCCCAAATGTTATGTTGGCTCCTCTTATCTTCCTGTAGTACATGGAATGGTGCAAACAGCTAGACGCTGGCATCCTACCCCAGCAGCTTGTCAAGCACGTTGTAGCGGGAGAATCGAGTCAAGCAGAGGGACCCCTCAGCATGCAGAGGCAGCAGCAACAGCACCACGGAATAGAGGAAAATCTGCAGAGTAACTTCCCTACCATCCACCATCAGTTCTTCTGACTGTCAGCAGCAGCAGCAGCAGCAGCAGCTCATCAGAGACATCAGATGCATCCCCACATTCTGTGTACCATAGTGACAGGTACTCTAACCTGTCTACCGTCACAGGAGGATTTTCACCGTCGAGTAGCTACACACTAACGTCACCTTCAAGGCTGTTACCATCGTCTCCTGCTAGAATGTCTCTACCTTCATCGGATTATTCTTTGTCTCACCCTTCCACTACAATTTCACCTTTAAAGACTGATTCTAGGCTTGCCTTCCACACCTCTACAGTTCCTCATTCTGCTTCAGGAGAAAGAGGCCATTATCAGACACCATTTCTTTGCCAAAAGGCAGGCAGTCAAGAGCAGAATGCTTCACTAATGTCAGAAATGAGTGGAATTCAACGAGCCTCAAACTGGATACTAACTTCAATGAATAGTCAGACAGCTGGAGGACAGCCTGCATCGTCTCAGAGGAGTTTGTCCTCTACTAACATTCACGGACTTTCATCTATTGGGAGTGCCACACAGGATGTGTCTAGTCTGCCAAAAACACTGTCTCTGCACCATTCACCTGGATCTTTTTTGCCAGGTTTCTCACGACTTATGGGACAGCCACTCAAATTGTCAGGCAACAACTCTCAGGCTCCTGGACCTTCAGAAACCCAGCATAGTGTACCAGAATTTTCCAGCAGTCGAGTGAGTGATCAGAGTGGACTTATTTTACCTGCTTCTAAGGCAGGTCCATCAGGAGAACCCATAGCAAAATTTGAAGGTAGAGAATCTATTCCGATGTTGGATACAGTGTCTCGTCCTGCTTTCTTGGACAGCGTCCAGACATGCATGTCACTGCCAGTTATCTCGCATGATTCATTTTCCATGGGCACGGAACTGACAGCCAGCATTTCTGAGCCCATTCCTCACTGGTACTCATTTCTAGACAATCTTGAAAGCGCAACAATGTCCTCTCGCCAGGGTGTGCTTTCAGGTTCAGGCACACCTTCCAGCTCGGTCAGTCGATCTAGCAATGCAACACCAAACAGAACTGGAACACCAACTTACACATGCTCCCCTGCACCATTGACTTCTCATACATTACAGCAAGAGGAGACAATTAATTTAGAGGCCAATATCCCTACAGTAATCAGTGAGCTCATGAGGCATAGTTCACCTTGATGATGTTGACTTGAATCTTTATAGTTTGTTTATGCTTCATGTTCAGCCAATAATGGCTTTTTCACACTGCCTCTTGAGGACTTTGCTTACATTATGAACCAAACTGGTAATGCTGGGGTCTTTGAGTTCAATTTTTAAATGTGTCTCTTGGGATTATCTCCATTGACTGAGCAAAAGGTATTGCCACAAGTTTTTGTAAAACTGTTATTGATCTTTTGACTGGCCAGTTCTACGCAAATGTGAGAAAGTCAGACCTTTGTTATAAGTTCTTCAGTAGTAGTGCAGCAGGATGTTCACAGATTGGACTGGTAAACAGTTCCTTCAGCTGCAAAACGATGTACACAGTAGCTCAAGACTTTCTATTTGAAATCCATTTGAAAACTTTGGACAGTTGACTGTTCCCACAGTAATATTTTGTAATTTGGAGGCCTTGAAAATCCAGCTTGGTGTGTGTGTACTTTAATGACAATATCAGTTAAGTAATATATAAATTAAAATTGTTGCTATTCAGGCTTCATGTTGACATGATAATTTCTTCGCAATGTTGCACGTAAACTAAATCAAGATGTGTTCAATTTATTGACTGTTTATTATTCATAATTTGGAAACTTTTTTCCTTGTTTGTTGCATTTCTTACATTTTGCTGCTGGTCAGCTTAAAAAATAATCCTTTTTGTTTTATAAAAACTTTACCAGACTTAATTTTATACAAAAGCTGCATCGTTTATTTTGAGGAACATTTTGGATTAATGGAAAGCGGGTATAAAAATATACTTATAGACTCTGATAGGTTAAATAATATAAATCTGTATTAAGTTTGTCATGGAATGCATAAATTTAAGGGAAAAAACCTACTTTGGCCAAATATATATGGTTTGATTTTAAAATTCTAAATTGCATGATGTTACAACACATCCAATAGTCAGTGTAAAGGCATCAAAAAATTATTTCAGTAAGCACTATTTCAACATAGAACTGGGGTCTTGACCCCTTTACAAAAAGGTAAAAATGTTGACGATAAAGAAAAATTTTATGAAATAGTTATTTCTAATGGAAGGACAAAGAAATGGATATTCACACTCAGGTTAGTCAATGAGATAAATTCTTGTCATCTTCAGCAGAAATGTGGCCTTTTTATTGGAGTGCATTTCTTGCCTTATTATATACAGTTACATTTAAAAGTGCATTTATTGTTCCCTTTTGGAGTTTAAAAAATTTGATTAGATGAACAGTTTGCTGATATTGACTTTTATATGTCAGATAATATACTTTGTCAGATGACTTTCTTTTGTCAGCTCAAGGTGCAGGCACTTTAGCTGCTGTCACAGATAGTACATACATTGTGAACTAGTTCTTAGCTTATCTTTTGGTTATATTTTTAAATAAAGTGGTTTTGAGGGGAGAGAACAGTTTCAAATGGTAGTTGCAGCTGCTGACGACCCTGTATAATGACCATGATGTAGACACTGTATTCTAGATTTTCATGTATCATAACTTGTATGATAAAAGTAAAGACTTGTGCTTTTTTTTAAAACTGTACATTTTTATTAGAACAAGAATTTCTTTTTTGTCTTGTGTGGGATGCTATGAGGGTATTGCATATTTTTAGACACCCTAGCAAGAAATGTTCTCCATGTTGCATTTTCTGAAATCAGTCTTCACTCCCTTACACTTAAATTGCTAAATAGAGATTACATATATATATGCATGTATTTTTAAAACTTTTGAGATTATCTGTGTTTGTTTGTCTAAAGCACTAGTAAGAATAGCTTCTTGTGTGACATTTTCCACTCATTTATTTTAGAGTGCTTCCATTTTTGTCTTCCTTGTAACAAGAGAGTGAAACAGTACTCGGTACTATGTACAGTTTTTAGGCATGTCTTGCAAAGGAAAAGACTTTATAGACAGCCTTACTCTAAAGAAAACCATGTTTACAAATCAACATTCCTGTTCAGGTGCATTCATTTTGGATACAATTCACACAATATGCTTGGACAAAATACTCTGTTCATTTTGTATACTTTTTTCTTGCAAAGAACCGACTGGTAACAATGGCAGACATGCTCCAACAATTTTTTTGGCCATGTTTATTCTATCAAAACTTTGTTAATGCAGCAGCAATCTCAAGTTTTTATCTCATGTTCTACAAAAGTTTTTACCTTTCAAGCAACTAATTGTTTACTTGTGTTGGCATGAATTACCTTGTTGGCTAGTCACAGTAAATAAAGTGCTATATTTTTTTGTTACTAATGGCGTTGGTTCTATGTTTCACAAGTCCTTGGGTGTATCACACAAACTGGATGGGTACATGTGGGTGCACATACACTTGTGCACTCTTGGTTTGAGTTGTCCCTATGTCTACGAAGATTCTGATTGCCTGGTTGATCACTAATTATGGTTTATTGTAATTTATATAGCTGTCTATGTTTTTGCATGCTTCATTCATTCAGCCACGATATTACACTGACATCACAGGTTGGGGCTATCCACCCTTGCTTGCATGCTTGCTTTGCTTTTTTGCTTTTGCTTTTGAAATCTGTAATCATGATTTTGGAATGTATTGTAAAAAGATTCATTCACTTGAAGATTAGTTCACTGTGCTACCAACCATGCAAAGACATTGAAGTTATATAAAATTTCTCATTTTATTATCTTTATTAATTAAGATGCCATAATATCTTTTACTAATGTTACCTAGAGTATTTCACTGGAAGAATCATCAAAATGTTTATTTTTATTATTAGTTTCAAACAGCTGACATATAACTCATCCATTTTCTTTATTTTAATCTCCTATGTATCAGAAGTACACTCAATATTAATTTTTGTGTATCCTGCTTACCCAAGTACGTTGTCCCTTGTTGCTGTTTTACAGTGGTAGGGTTAGTGCCATCAGCTTTTCTATTGTCTTTGAATTTATAGGATTCATCTACACAGAAATATATTTTGAAACTAATGTGTTTTGTCCATAGAGCCAAAGTGGGTTTGGTCTGACTGGACAAATGTTTTCCGGTGATAGTTAACACAGTGAAGTGCGTAGCCCTAAGCTTGTCTATTTAAATGCTACAGAGATAATTTAATCACACGTGTTATTGCTGAACGATGTTTCAATCACATGTTGCAAGAAAATGGACATACCACAAAGAAAAAGTTTATTTCCAGGTTTTGGCTAGAAGTTGGTAGGTGAACTTTTCTGTATTTGCTCACACACTCTCCCTCTGAAACACACACACACTTCTGTCCACATGCTCAGAAGATTCAGAGTTCAATAAGTATTAGTCTAAAGCTTTTCAAGATTATATACGATAAAAAAGATGGTTATAAAATTTGTATGAAGAGGTACCTAAAATTCCTGCCTACAGCTACCAAAGAGAAAAGTATCTTTCTCATGCTCAGTAGGTTTACTTAAAATGTCTGTACATCAATAAAAATATAAATGTATCTTTTATAATAAAGCATTGTGTGATTGTGTGTATGTGGTAGTTGAAAATTTAGTACCATTTGTCCAATTCTCACCAAATTTGGCTGGAATGTTCCTATTGATAGTGGTCATGGGCTTTGTTTAGTTGGTTATGTTACTTCAGAATATCTTCATTTTCATTATTTTCTCCATTTTAAGACATAACTGGTGACCCCAAGTGGAAAATACTATGCAAAAGGAATGGCAGTGTACTTTACCATGCAGAATAAATGGGCACTGAGTGTTGTAAGCATAGTACAAATATGTCATGTCTGCAGAACATAGTTTTGAACACATCAAAAGTAATGTTACATTTTCACCTCTGTTTTCCTTTGGCCAGCTTTTGTGTTAGGATGATGTCTTTTTAAGTCTTTTTTAAAAAAAAAATGATGAGAGATGTTTAAAATATTTAATTTGGGTGTCTCTTAGGCTATCCTCTCTCTCTCTCGCTGTTTTTCTTTATTTCACTTGTTGACACTGCTGACTGCTTTCATTGTTATGAAACCAATTACTACATGTAAAAGCTTCATAAACAGTATTCTTAATGGCTTTGTTCTCTGTTGCAGTATCGACGCTGGTGTCAGAACGTTGATGATGGTTTTGTTCCTGATGATCTGCGGGAAAAAATTGTGGTGTCTGACAGTCCTGTCAACTCCAAATCCTCACCTGCTGCTGTTCGCATCAAAGATGAGACATAAGTTGGCGGACTCTGCTCCGAGGGTTCCTTCTGTTCGGAAAACTGGGGATTGGTCATTTCATTATGACCCTCATCTTTCAAGTTTTATCTTTTCGCATTTTGGTCAATCCCACCCTCCCGTCTGTATTAAGTGGAGGTGTGATCATCTGGGCACGGCCCCATCAAAACTCAGCTGCATGCTACCCCTCCTTCCTAATTCCCCCATCCTGTCACCTATACAAAAATCTCTACGAAATGAGAGGGGGAATCAAACCATGCAGAAATAAGGATACATTTCTGTTTTCTGCCTAACTGGAATGCCTTGGGGTATCACATGCTGACAAACTGTATAAAATATCCCTTCTATGGCAGTGTCCATTAACTGTGAAATGTAATAGCCATGTTAAAAATGCATCGAAGCATTATTGAAACCATCTCCTCGTAAGGTGATATCTTGAAGAAAAATTGTGGGGTGTCCCAGCCTCAGTCCTTAAACAATACCACAAAGTTTTTATATTGCTTAGTGGTTAGCATTTTGTTCCATGCAGTGTATTTTTATGCACGCCTTCTGACAACAAATCTACTGAAAGCCAGACCATACCTCCATGGGAAACTTGGTCTACAGAATGCATTGGGACCTCATCTGTTACAGAAGGGAAAAGAATGTGTAAAAGTGGATTTGACTCGCTATCATAAAGCAGAAAATAAAATTCACTGGACATGATATTTTTTTAATGCATTAATAAAGGTGCAAAAACAGTGACGTAAAGAATTTTAAAAAATGAACACTTACAAAGGCACTCGTTAAAGGCTGCTTGTTTGAAAACTTGAATTAGGTGTTTTGGAGGTTTATTAATGTCTTAAATTGTAAGCAGTCATTGAAAATGCTGAAATTTTGCATTTGCAATCCTTTCAATTTAACCCAGGCAACATTCCTTTCTAATATAATGGCATTGTTCTAGATAAATAAAAAGCAAAGGAATTTTCAAGATACAAATTTGAAAATGTCAAACGAGCTCTGATTGGTGAGTGAAATTACTGGGTCCCCACTGTAGCTTCATGGAATGTAATGAAAAATCAGCATACAGCTTGTTGGAAGCCTGCTCATTAATTCTTGAGGTGCCATAAGAACACGAGTTTTGATGCCACAAAGGGAGATGAATCAAGGAAGAGAAATTATACATTTATATATGTATATGGAGACAATGACTATTGCTGTCTTTGTGGACTGATTTGTCTCCAAAGTTTTTTTTTTTTCTGAAGACCCTACAACATGTCTGTATGCACACAAGGCATTGTACTTCCATCAATGCACACATAGACTCGCCTCTTGCAAATGGGTATGGAATTGTTTGGGATGTCATTGACACTAGGAAATGTTATTACCAAAAAAGTGGGAAACGATCGATTTTGTGATTGAGGATTGGCTGCCAAAGGTTACAAGAAGAATTTCAAGTCATGCGGTATAAATTGGCCTCCCAAATAGGGTACCAGAAATGTTCTTTGGCCACCAACAGGACTTTTATGGCTGTGAAGTACATCCACGCTTATTTGTGGTCTGTGAATTTGAAATTTCCTTTTTTTTTTCTTGGCTCATCTTCAGATGAAAAAAAATTTTGATGTATTTTTTTTTCCCAGTTTTGTGAATGCCAGACTGATTATATTACATTAGTACATCTATATGCATTCTGTAAATCCATTCCATGCAAAAGCTTTGAGATATTTTGAAATATGGGTGACATAAAGGTGGATTTATGTTTTTACCACTTTTGTGAAGGTAAAAAATGCTGGGCTTCCAAACTTTATCTTCAAGAATCTGCAAGCTTGTCAGTTTCTTAGAAACAGTATGCAGGTCAATATTTTTTTTAGGACATGAAAAGATTCTGTTTGTGAAATTTGAAATATATTGGAAAGTCTCATAATAAATAACTAAATTTAATATTTTGTCATCGTGACCAGGTTAATGGCTCTGTCCTCTGTGTGTATATATATATTTAGAGTGTAATGATGTAAGGGGTTGGAAACTAGCATGAATCTTCCTTTTTTTTTTTCATGGTAGACATCGTAAGGTATCTTTCAAATTACATTTGGTGTGTAATCATTGCAAAATTAGATTTGATTTTTTGGGAGTCATACATCAAAGTATATAATTATTTACTAAGCCACCTAATGAAAATGTAAACATTTTTCATAAAGATTAAACCTTTGTATGATGTGTAAAAGATTAATTTTGAAATAGTGTTAGCATGGGAAGTTACTTGATGGGGTGGAGGTAAATTATGGTTTTTGACATTATCTATGTAAGGTTATTCAGAGCAAATGTTATTTGATTTTTCTTTTCCTTTTTTTTTAAAAAAACCTTTGTTGGCTTTTTGGACACAAAGGTGTATTATTCTAAAAACCAAGGAACCATTATCGAATGGACTCCTGGCAGATTTCTGAAAGGATTAGCAGAACTGTTGTGCTTTTGATTTATTGGCCCTAAACTGTCAGGACTGGAGGCAAATGACTTGCAGTAATAAAAATATTTTCATATTTTAACAACTTACCATTAAGTCCATTGTTAGCATTAAGAATTTTGGTGTGACCAGTCCTTGACTTCCTGAATTTTCAGATGTTAGCTTTTAATTGGCCAGTTTGACCTTACAGTTGAGATATGTGTTGGTATTTGCAGACTGCCAGCAGCCCAGTAAAGCTTTAATTCTGGCATGTTAACTGACACCATTACAGACCACATTTACAGATTAGCAAGGAATTAAAATGGATGAAAATCATTACCTTGACTAATGCAGTAATGGTCAAAACCGCTAAATGATTTTTTTTTTTTGTTTGGGTGGGGGGGTGGGGAAGGCGTAAAGGTGTTGTGACATGGGAATTTTAAAAGTTAAAAATTTCATACCTGTGATCAAGCCGAATGTTAAGTGAAAAGTGAACATTGAAATATTTGGAAACCAAAAAAGTGTATGTTCATAGTGGTTACAAAGGTTAAGAGACAAATGGTAAAACTTGCTTTTGGCAAGTGTATTTTACAACTCTGACGTAAAAGCTTTTATAGATATACAATCACATGGCTTTTTTCCATGCAGGTCTAAGTTTTAAGAATTTAGTTCCACTATCTTGTTATTTACCTTTAATTTTATTTTCTGGAACCATGGCCATCATTTTTCAAACCACTGATGTCATTTGACATGTTGAACACTTACAAGTTCACATTTCTCTTTTGTATCATGTGCATACCATATATATGTACACTTCATTTAAAACTAAGTCTGCTATTTTCTGAGACCACAAATTGAAGACAAGCTATTGTCCATCCATTCTGCAGAATATTTCCACTGTGCTTTGATGACAAAATAGAAGTGAATGACAGGTTAAGGGCTAAAACATAATCGTTTGAGATGAATCATTATTAACTATGTAATCATGCAATAGAGAGTAATTGTAATGGTAACTGTTTTTAGAAAGTTTTTATATACAGGGTAGTGACTAAGGGATGATTAGCAATGGCAAGGTTGCAAAGGTTTCTCTTTTGAAATAAATTTATTTGCTCTAGTCTGTAGAAACCATGATTGCAACAATGATGTTTACTAAAGTAAATAAAAAATTGTTACTTTTTAAACCAGTTGCTTTTGCTATGTTATCAGAACTAAATGTGTGTGCAGAGGTTGTTTTCATATAATTACTGCTATGTGAACGTAAAGGTACTGTATTTTTGAGGTTTTAATGTGTATGCATATACATAAATGCATGAAACTTTTACATTTTGAACTGGACAAGCTTCTTAATGAAACTAATTTTAGTGTAGCTAAAACTCTTCTGCATATTTCAAAGTATGATCATTTATGAAGACAGATTTTTGTTTTTTGGGAGATGTTTTGTGGACAAAATTTTTACAGACTACGAATTCGGGTAAGAGGTATGTTACAATTTTATTAATGCTGTAGTCTACACGGTAAGGTAAATAAAAGGCTAACCTATAGTCTAATATGAAATTAAGTCCTAAGTTTATGATAAAGGAACAAAGCATAACACGACGATAAGTCTTTGTGATTTAATTTGTTTAGATCAATTTTTTTTTTAGGGAAGCATATGCGGAACAGTTATAATAATGATTAAAAAATGCAAAATTTTTAAAGCACATACACTCATAAGGAGTATGATCCTAGCGCTTAAGAACAAGAACGAAACATGGACAGCATATACAAGGGACAGGAAAACAACATACAAACTATAAAAGAATAAACAACAGTACTAACAAAGAATAAAATCAAATACAAAAAATGCAAAGAAAAAGAATAAGAGCTTAGAATAACATGATATTGCAGTTATCGTTCACTCAGATTTGGTACTGAATTAAACCTATTTATTTGAATTATGCTTGGTTTAGTGCTGAATACTGAATAACATTTTGAAAGAATGGCATGATGTTTAGCAATAATCAGATAATTTAAAAAAAAAAATGGAAACAGAAGTGGAGAAACAAATCAATATGTACTAAATTAATAAACCATGGAGGGAAACATGCTGATAACATACAAGTCTGGTGTCACATGGGGCCACAATTGATGTGCAAGAAACAAGAATTTGTATGACAAGAATAAAAGATGTAAAAGGAGTATGTACCACATTGATGTAAAAGGAGTATGTACCACATTGATTAGTCTGCAAAACGATTTTCTCAAAACCAAAAACACCAAACGATTGGGTCAAATCGGTTCTTACAACTCATCGTCAACGTAATGGTTAAATTAATGCAAAACACTAATGGTGTTGCCCAAGTGACTAAATGTACATGTGCATGCCTCAGCAGGGTATCTCAAGATCATGCATATCAGCTGAAAATTTAATGCCTGGGAAGTGAATCATTCGATATTTTAGGCAAGCCTAGTAAGACAGCGAAAGGAGTACTCTTTGATGTTAATGCGTCACTCAAGGTGCAATCGAGGTATCGAGTACTATCCAGTTTAACAAATAGGCGTGAACTATGAACAAATCTTTATTTATGATGGAAACAAAATAAGCAAACGTTATGCCTTTTTTCACATCTAGCCCTCGGGCTACTTAGTGGAAATAAAAAATATTACGTAAATTCCGAAAAAGATGATAAAAAACAGAACAATTATAACATGTACAAACATCATGTTGATAGGTTTTGTTCTAGCAACAGGTGGTACATGTCAACTTTCGTCGGTATGATTAAGCAGGGAAGGGCGCTTCTGTAGGTAAGAAAGAACTGAGTGTAGCGTTAAGTTGTTCCATTAGTAAAATGCCTTTAATAAACAGCGTAATAAGGATATTTCAGGTTTTTTTTTCATAGATTGTTCCATTTTTTCTGTTCGATCCTTCTGAATGCTAAGAAAAGGGAAAGAAAATTTCAGCATCTTTGAAAGCATAAAACTAATAAAAACTCCTCTTCTTGATTACTAGCATGCTTACAAAATTTGTGGGCGTGTAGTCAAAGCTAAAGGTGTGGCATATTAGTCACTGTAAAGTGTAAACTGATATTACGGACGTTGGAGCTGATGCTATCATGGCGCAGCGAGTTATCTGCGTTGGTAAGTGAGAGTGATCTCCCCATTATTCGTCAACATGGGCAGGAAAGGGGAGGTGCGAGCACGTAAAGCAATGCCAGACGTCTCGGCATGAAAATGGACAACTGTTTGACGGGAGGTGAGTGAAACATTAAATAAACATCATCAATGCGCTGGTGCTTACTTTACAAAGAGCGTTCACCAGAAGCTCATAAGAGCATCGCAAAAGATGATCCTTGAGTATCGGGTTTGCTACTCCGCCGTCTGCTATTTAATTCTGCCGGATTTATATTAATTTGAATAGAGATTTAATTACTGTAGTCTTGTAGCGGCTGTGTAAAATAATTTGTCGTACTTAGATTTTTTTAGATTTACAAACTAACATTTTATCTAAGGTTAAGATCGATTGTAGCTACTTGTGATTGCATTTTTTTTCCCTTTCGCCGCAATCACCGTATCAGTGTCCATGTGACACAGATGCAAGCCATCACTTACACTTGCGCCTCGATCAATGCGAAGACAACACTTGAAACTAAAAACTAGTGTTAAAGATTTTTTTTTCTTGGCGATTGGCAAGAGGCTTGGCAGTATACACATAGAAGCGCTCGTATTTCTGAAAACTATCAACTGCGCGCCGTGAATTATTCGAGCGCAGACGTTCAGCGATAGGTGTTGGCACAAATAAAGTTGGCACCGCGAGACTGTCTGGCAGCCGACAGGCGCAGGTTGGAATCGCTGTGGTGGGAAGCGTGTAAGGAGGTCGTAGAGAAAATCCGGAAAAAGGAGCCAGTGGCATTGACGATCGAAAGTGTATAAGGCATGGTGATTTGGTAACCAGGTGCCAGAGGTACTGGGTAGAAGCAGATATACAAGGTCAGTTAATTTAATTGAAATAAGAACTGAAAATTACACCTTGAAATTTTAGACATGTATGTAACAATACTACAAGAATTTGAGCAGGAAAGGATTCTGTTGGAAGATAGCGCATAGGCAAAAAAGTCTCACACCATATGTTAAATGTAACTTGTTTGTATTTATGTGTAGACATTAATGCACACAGGGAATATATATCTATCTTTGCAAGAATAGACCATTGTACAGACCTACATAAAACAATATTTAATGTGATGTGGATTTGTTCTACGTGATTAACCCTACATAACAAAGGTGTCATACATAAACTAATACATTTATGCAAGTCATAGAATGTACTAAAATGCACACACATTAAATATACACCACGATAATAAATAGAATTATGAAAACAAAGTGTTATGCATAAAGAATTTTCAGATTTTTGTTTTGTTTTGTAGAATGTTGATTTCTTTCAGACATATTTATGTAAAGTTGATTTTGCCTATTATATGTGTATTTATGTGTGAACTAGTAGGTGGAGAATCTGAGCAGTTCTTTTGGGGTTTAAAGTAACAGTCTTATACCCAAAGGCTGAAGAAGTGGGTGAGGAAAGAAAATACTTTTTTAAAGATTATTTTTATTGGTCATATGGCTGTTCATATAATCAATACAGTTACAGGCTAACAATAAGTGCCGAAATAAGTTTTAAACTCAAAGGTACTATTGATGGGTTACTTAAATGTGATGCTGTTTTGATTTGTCACAAAAATGCAAAGGGATCTACAGTTTTTTAAGGGCTGTAGAGGAGAGGAATGCATAGATTTACCAAAATTGAAACTTCTGATGTAATGGAAAACTTCAAGCCATTGTGAGTACATGCAGAACATTTAATGAAATATTTCTCTAGCCATGATCAGCCTGTTTTGTCACGGATATGTCTGTCTGCCAAGATCAACGCTTAGCCTCTTGCGATCAAAGTTCTCTGGTGCTTAGTCTCGGGGAGCCTAAATAAAGAATTTGACTCAAGCTAGAATCTTTGAAGTAGCATGCCTCATTTTAGTAGTTAATCTGAAATGTGAATAAACTTTAAGCTTTGTAGTAGCATTCCTTGTTTTAGTAGTTAACTGGAAAAAATTGTCTGCTAGCAGTCCAGTAATACAAGTTCATGATTTTGAATCATCATGGGCAAATGAGAGTTCAATTTTTTTTGTTTTTTTTTCCAAAGCTGTTACCTGTAGTTCAGAATCTTGTGTCACACAAAGAGAACCAAGTTACTTGCTTAGAGAATGAATATCATCTAATGAACTTCTTCCAGTCATTTTGAAAGACACCAAAAGCATACTGCTAAATGATTTTTGTATTTTTTATGGCTCTCTGAAATTGTTAAAGTCATTAAAGGAGCAGCAAGTACCTGCTGGGAAAGAGCCATAACTGACTTCTGAAACCACTTAAAAATGAAAACCACCCCACCCCGCAAAAAAAGTCTTATAGGTTGTGATAGATCTCAGGAAAAGTCACGATGTGTACAAAAGTAATTCTTCAATAATAACATATGTTGAAATGAAGCGTACATAACATTCTTTTTATTGTGGTGGGAGATAAGCAAATTATATTTTGTAGTGGTTCTGTTGCTGAAATTATTTTTACAAAATGAGGTTATTCTGATGGTATGTAAAGCTAAAGTACTGTAGATCTTGCCAAACTGAAACACTAGAAAAAACTTGAGATTCAATCTGTATTGCTGCAGCTTATCATCCCATTCAGCTCATTGCGTGCATGTGTATCCTGCCTGTATTTTTTAGTGACAGGAGCAATCTGGGATCACTAATGGGATGTGCATAGCTGACATTTACTTGCATTTTCATTTACTGCACTGCCTTAAAATGTAAGAGACAGTGAGAGCTAAGTTAAGGTGGGTGCTGTTGTAGTAGTGATTCACTGTCAAGGAATTTGGAGAAAGGGGGCCAGGTGTGTGACAAGTGATCGAGGGTTGTCCTTTCCATTGTCTTGTGAATATCTGACAAACATTATAGACAAAACGCGTTTCTTTAACTTAAGTTAAGATTATTCTGTTTTATATTCTGCTTGTACATTGACTGTTTGATGAAGAAAGTATGGGACACTGAACAGGGGTATGAACGCACAGGTGGGTACACATACATGCATATATATGCATGAACTCATTTATGAATACGAGTTTCAATGCTGTTTTAAGTGAATTGTTAGATTTCCTGTGCTTTAGATGTGCATTTTATTTCAGAGTATTTTAAGTTGAATATATAAATGAGGTAGTTTTGTTGATATTTCTGGAGAAAATGAAGAATAATCATAACAAACACATGACAAAGGTGTGTTTATTTTTGGTAAATGTGTCATGGTATCCATAAATATTTTTAATCTTTACCCACTAAACACATTTTACTATGTCATTCTGCTATGAAAAAGGTTTAAGTCTTCTATCACAAATAATAACAGCAACAACAACTCCAAACAGTTTTAACTGCAGGTCTGAAAACCTTTAACAGTTTTAAATGGAGGGCTCTTTGCATTTTATACATAGGAAATCAAATAACAACAGCAGCAACAACTTCTATAGTGCATGTTTTAGCATAATAAATGCTATAAGTGCTGTTAAGTATTAAAATATGCAAATAATGAATTAGAATACTATGAGTATGGGAAAGATGTTTTTAAAATTTGATCTGTATTTGCTAGAGAGATGCATCTTAAGTGCACACATTTTAAGACTATGCATGACAGATCTGAAAAGGAATGGATTTTCATTTATTAGTTTTGCAATACAGCAAATGTTATTAACTTTGAAAATACTCTGCTACAGCTTGCCCCTTCTAAAATCTGCCTTCTTGCAGCAGCTGTACACAAGAAAAATGTAAATGAATTGTTATTAACTGCTAGAAACTTGAAAAGCAGTTGCATTTTCCCAACCATAATGACTTAAAAGTGGCTGCCATGGCAAATAAAAATGCAGAAAACTGTTGCAAACATTTTCGATGATGATGATGATGCTTTTATATTTGCATTAGGCAGCTAAACGATGAGATGTGAAAAAATTTGCATGTAATGCCAATGTAGCAGTTTGTGTGAATTTCTAAACCTTTGGCTTTCTGTAAATTTTTTTATGTTTGTTTTAACATAGGCTGTGATTGACCTGTGTGTTCAAAAAGTAGCATGTCCTTTTGAGTAGGAGTAATGTTGCAAGTTTCACCAGTACTCATCATGAAAACTTAAATCTTATGTCTTCTTACATTTGTTTCTTCTTTCTTGCTTTAGGACTAGAAAGAATGCATTTGTGGTGAACTTGTCTAGCTGGCCTGGACACGGAAATCTTCTCAAAGATAATGGAGGAAGACCTCAAGGCAGAGCTGACCTGTCCTATTTGTATGGACCTGTTTGAGGAGCCACGTCGCTTGCCATGTGGCCACGTGTACTGCAGAACTTGTCTGCATGACATGTTGACCCGCAAATACCTCCATGTGCGTTCCGGGGAATGCATTCTGTCATGCCCAGAGTGCCGACAGCAGTATGATCTGACTTTCCGACATGAAGGCGTGGATGTGTTTCCTCGTGACTTCAAGTTGGTTCGTTTGGTGGAGCTATATCAGCGCCAGGTTTGCACCACTAGTGCAGCCGGTAGTGCTGGAATTGATGAGGATGACCAGACAGCAGTTAGTACCCTTTAATCTTATGCATATTATGTTTTGAGTTTTATGAGTTTGTTCATTTAGCTTTTTTTGTTCTTTATATTTGACAGTTTACAGTCTGTTTTCTCACATAATCTGTTGTACGTAACATGACCTGCATAACAAACCTCAGCAAAGAATGTAAAACGGGTATGAAAATTTAGTAGCCTATTAATACTAGGTTGTTAATGCAACAAGCAATGGATGTATCATTACACGGATTCGAAGCCAGTAGTCGAGTTGACTAAGGGTCCTGAAGAAAACAACTTGCATGTGGTCACATTGGTCTGTGGCCTTCACAGGCATCACATTAACTTGAGAATTCTTGACAATATGTTGCAATTGCTACCTAGTCAAGTAACAGGTTTTCATTGTGTTGTTGATTGGTATAGTGTGTTTTGCAGTGGTAGGATTTTAATATTCCTGATGGGAGATTGTCATATTTAAATATGTAAACTTTAAAATCTACCCTTGTTGCATTCAGTTTTTAAGTACAAATTTCCTATTTCATCCTGCCTACACTACATGATTTACGATTCTTACAGGTCAAGATTCCATTTACTGCTGACACCACTCATCTTCCTTCAGCATCTAGCTCTGCTGATAGATTTGCCACTGCCCATCTTCCTGAGAACCAGGGTCCTCAGCAGTATGTGGAAAATGGACTTCCTTCTTTGGAGAGTCCGGCTCTAAGTCTTTCTGATGACTCTTGGATTTACTCTGCAGAGGGCAACCATTCTCGCCCGGAAGCAGCCTATATTTCCCATGAAAGAGGAGACGAGAGCTGGCTGCTTCCAAGCAGTCCTCATCCCAGGTTTCCAGTTGATCTAGAACATGAAAGGAGGAGAAGTTTTCACACACTTGGTGGACCAGCATATGCCAGTGTTATGGGAGTTGTTTCTGGGACTTATGAGAATGGTATAGATGAAGATTCTAGAAGATTGCCAGGGGAAGATGGTGTCACCCACACAGCTCATTTCTGCACAGTGGCAACCATAAGCAGACGTTCACCAAGCAGTGATGACTCAGAAAGCGATTACAGTGACGAACGTGGAGATGATGGGGAGGTCAGTGAGTCCGAGTCTGAGGATAGCACTCAGTGTCACAACCGCCGATCTCGACTTACACGGTTTTTCCGTTCTCTAGTGGTCTCTGACACGGATTCAGATGTTGATGAACTTGAAGAAAATCACCTCAATACGACACATCCGCACTATCAAGCAGAAAGCCTGCAGCAACATCAACAGCACTTCTCCAATGGGACTGCTGGAGTGGTTGCATACCAAGAACACAGCATGGCATTTGCTGCAGGGAATCCAGCTCCCAACATGAGCATCAGATATTTTGCACCTGGTGGCATGCAAGCCATACCTGGTTACCCAGGAAGCGCAGGTGATGAACCTCAGCAGATGTTGCAGTCCATTCCAGATGAGAATGCAGGCCATACAGGCAATGGAAGCAGCAGTCAAAATGATATTTTCCATCCTCAAGCAGTGAATGAAAACTACATGGCAGGCCATTCCTCAAACATCTTTTCTGCCAATCCGGAAGAAGCAACTTTGAACCATCCTGACCCCATGCTAGTGTTCAATGTTGTCCCTCAGTCTTTGGTAGCTGGAGGTGGCGATGTGGCACCAGCAATGTCAGGAAGACAAGTGATCGAGGTTGACAGTGATGACTCAGAAGATGACTGTGAACCACAGACATCCATGCTTCGACCACGACGTAAACCTTCATCTCGGCTAAAGAAGTTCTTCACATCTCTGCTGTCCCTTTCATCATCGGAAGATGAGGAGTCTCCAGCTGTACCTTCAGTACAGATGCCAGAGTGACATAGTAAGTACTAACGTGCGTGATTAGCACCAGGTGAAATTATACATTTCTTATGCTACTCAGTAATAAATTTTGGGATGAACAGAGCTACCATGCAACATTTTTTTAGGCACTGGCCTCTTCTGGAGAGAAAGATTGAGAAATTATCATTGCTTCCATGACATTGTGGATGAGATTTCTCTTGATGTAGCTGTCTATATGTTAATCCTATATTTCACCAGGTTCTAGCTAGAAGCTGTTCACTGCACATAACCCTGACCAATTGGTCACCCAAGTATAGACTTTTACTTTTGATTATGGTGTCCGCAGGTTTCAACGATTTGCCTGCAAATGATTATGAGGGAGTGCTTGGTTCTTTGCAGTTGTATAACAGCAGTGCAAGAGTTAGGTCATCCTGTTGTAGGGTTGGCGCTAGTCCGTAGGTGCAGCCAACACATGATGGTCAAGTGCTACCTTATGCTATTGCCCTTGAACATAATAATAGCAGTCATTATCATGATAAAATATATGTTGGTGCAGTATGTTGACCTCAAGAAAACAGCAAGTGAGCTATCAAGTAGAACTTCAATGATACTTTCTGAAATATTTCCACTTACAATTTTAGGTTTGCAGAAGAATGTTTCATCATTTTTGAAAATCAGGACTGGGACTGTTTATAAAGGATGGCATTTTGTATACTTTTTAACAAAAGAAAACTAAATTGACCAATGTTCGTGACACAGATGCACCATTCAACAAGAAAAGTGTTGAGTAATAGTAGGTGGTTGTTAACAGTCTGGCTAGCAGAGTTTGTATTTATAAATTGAGGGACTTGTAGCTTGTAATGTGTAAAGCACAAAAGATAGCATGCAGTATAGCATTCAAAAATGAATAATTTATGGAAAGGCTGCAAACACTTGTCTTGGTTGTGTTCTACATTAGAGAAAGCAAAAAGCATGTGAGCGACTGGCTACATTTGGAGCAACATTGGGTTAAAATAAAATCTATTTACAGTACAACCAGAATCAAAATAGTGACAGAAGGTTTGCAATGACAAGTCTTCAGCTTTCTCACACAGATCACTGGGCTGACTTCTCTGGCAGCAATTTCTAAATCAAAGCATCCAGTTAATATCTTGAAGCTTACTTTTTTTTATTCTACATCAGTGTTAAGTGTTCTCCAGTTTGCTCATCTTTCCATCACTGTGCTTTGATTCAAAATTTTATGTATGATCTTCAAATCCAAACTGCCAGCATTTTGCATTTAGGAGATGAAATAAAGATTTTAGTGAGATCAACACATAAGAAGCAACAACAGAACATGGCTGCTTCCAAGTACCAGCCTGAAGTTGTGCTGTAGATTCAATTGAAAGTGAATAGTTCCTTATACACCTATAATTTTTAGCAGAAATGATTCAGAGAAACTTGCTAGTTGATTGAAGTGTTTCTTTAATTAACAATCAAGATGCACAGCCTAATGTCCCAAGTATCAGTCATACTCTGAATGGAAGATGCAGCTTACCTTAGAATAACCAAACAGAATTTCTAAAGCAGCTAGCATTGTCTACAACAACAAATCATGGCTTTCAGTTCTCATTTATTAAAGGTGTCTCCCTGGCCGCATGTGTAGTAAACTACCGTGTTCAAGGACTCAGAACATGTTTTATTCACTTGATGAACAGATTTAAGCGACAAGACATGTACGAGCTGAAAAATGTAGCTTAGAAACATGATTCCCTCCTTACACCATGTTTTGGTATTTGTCTGCATAAAGCCAAAAGCTCTTTTGATACTTTGATTTGAGAACAAGGGCAAGTTTTAAAATCTGCCAGTCGTGCTCATTGCTGGCTTCTGCTCAACCCCACGTCCACTTGTTCTTATGGTAGCTCCCATTTCCAAAAGCTTTTGCCTGGTCCACGATTTAAAGGTATTTTCTTAAAAATAGTTTAGCTTCTGCATATTTTACCATCCTACAGAAACAGCCTTGGGCTTACAGCTCAATAACAGAATGGACGGATTCAGGCTTCATCAGATTTTAGTCATTTCTCTTATTAATTAAGAAAATGGAACTCCATTGACTGCAATCTGAACCAATAGTACCCTTGCTGCAAACATGTCATAAGACAAAGCAACAGCTTATGAAATGGAAGTGAACAAGCATTATCAGAAAAAGAAAATCTAGGGGTTGTAAGACTTTGCACATTCTATGAGATTTTACTATTATCGGTGCTTGCAATAAATACATCGCTTCTTTCATGACCATCATTTAGTGGCCAAAGTATTTTGTTTGCAGATATATGTTAGATTCAAATGTTCACTTTTATAGTATTCTTAAAAGATTTTATACAAGACTATACTCATACTTAATTGTGAAACCCTTGCAAAGATCTATTTAAAATAATTTATATTTTTCAGATGGAGACGTAAGGAGCCAGTCTGAAAGCTACTGGTCAAGAATGTACAAGACTTTAAGACTAATTATACAATTCAAGTTGTATAATTGATTCTAGTGTCATGGACCAATACTTACTACATACAATAAAGTTGTACAATGACAAGCTGTGATGAGGATGTGTTTCTAATAGCCAAAAAGATGTCCACAATAGTCTGCATGCTATTTAAACTATATTCAGCTTTCCCCAGTGTGCTTGTGCTGGTGGCATTGTAGGACCACGGACAGACTCAAGCTGTTACAATAATTTGGCACCTCTACTGCTCACTGCGTGTCATGGCCTTGTTACCAAGCACTGCTCATGGTTGATCAAGAATGTGCTTCAAGTCTGTGCAGCTCCTACCTGAGTGCTTGTGTCTGCCCAACTGTCAGTTTCTGGTCTGCTTATTTGCTAGTGCTTTTTGCACATAACTGGTTTCATTAGTGAAATTGAACCAGCTGGAAAATTTTACCTTAACTTGTGGGAAATTTGAAAGCTTTAAGCCACCTGCCTGAAGCAAAACTGGTCTCTTTGTACACAATGCATCGTTTACAGATCATATGCCAGTAAACTGTTTTTATAGGTACAGAAATCCAAATAGTGTCATTGTTTGTGGTTATGGCTTTTTGGTGCACGTGGATTAAATTGTCAAAATTGCACAAGTATTTAAGGCTAACAATGCTACTAGTAGAATGAAAGAACTGTGTTTTACTAACAGCATACAGGTGAAATATGACCCCATTACATTGCATAAAGTCTCCTACCTGAGTAGCCCTAGGTATACAAAATGCCCTGAAGAAATAACTACATACAGAAAAACAGCAACAACATCAGCTCATGATTTGCATACCAACAGCTAATCTCCCGGCCCCTTCACCATCTCCATCACAGATCTGGTGCAATCACAGCTCTATGTTTACTCTCATTCTACTATTAGACGAAGCCAGGTTATGTCTTAGGTGTCACAGGCAGCGAACCAACAATAAAATTCTATCGCAACACACAATTAAGTAAGATTTTCACACAGATCATTCATTCCACAATCCACTGATAATCTGACGTGATGTCATGAGCAAACTGCTACATGTACAGTTTGAAGTCAACACACTTGTGCCAACGCATATGCCAAGCTGAGGAACTCAATCCTTTAGTCACAGCATGGATACATTAGATCTGCTGCCTGCACTAGGCTGCCCAAGAAGGAATGTCAGAATATATCAGGACAAGCTGTCCATGATCGTTCAAAGTAGTGGTTTGTGAACAACCAGTCGTCACTGGAAGAATTGTACTTGAACCAGCTGTAAACAAATATCACAACAAGACACTGTGGTAATTACATCTACACATCTCACAATATTTAAAACGTAATAAAAGTTATTTCATAACAATGAACAAATATCTTAGAAAAAAAACAATAACATATTTAATAAAATTGCACCCCTTTTTAAATCCTCAAAAATCTAACAAAATTATTGATCAACCTTTTTCACATGTACTTAAACTTTTTTTTTTGTGGCTTTTGCCCTTACAGGGAAAAAAGTTTCTTTGCTTTGAATCATCTGACCCTGTACTTTATTTGGCACTTTTAACAATGAGTAGACAGAATTTATATTATTAAAAAAAAAAATCTTCAAAATGAGAAGAAAAGCTTACAGAGGCATCCACTCCTGTTTGGATTTTTTCTTTTCTTTTCTAGCTGCACGTTGTTTCTCTTCTAACCGATTCTTTTCTTCTGCTGCTCCATCTGTTACAAAGAACATTTATACTACAATCAATAACTACTTGCTAAATCATTGCATATACACATATTATCAGGAATAAATATCTTTAGAAATTGATCAAATACTTCACACTAAAAAATCCCTGACCCAACCACATATCATACATCTTGGTTCATACTGTAGAAAAGGAGGAAAAACTTCCAACATCTACATCTGTGGGTGAAAATTTCAAACTCTCATTCAAAAGAGAGCTGGATAGACAGAGCAATCTCTTCCAGCCATGACAAACACATGCATACAAAGAGTAAAAGGTTTCAGTTCCACAGGTGAAGATTTTGAACTGACCAACCTATATTTCCTTCCTCCATCAGCCGAATATCTGGTCTAAAACGAGCATCTGTAGGGGGTAAAATGGCAGCTTGCCCATCCATTAACTGATTGAGCGACATCGCAAATGTTGTGAAACTGAAGTACTGCAACATAACATCCACTGATTGAGGGACACCACAAATTTTGTGAATCTTGTGTACTTACCAATGTAATAAGATAATAATTTGTATAATACATGCAGCCTCAAAAGATTGTTTCTTTCTCACTGATTTATCCAAAAGTGAAAACATCTAGAAGCAAGGTTCTACAAATGTCAGAATATTTGGCACTTGAAACCCTCACCTGTGCAGAATTAGGTGGTCTTGGAGTTGCCTGCCACAAACACACCTGTGAAGGAATGTTTAGCTCATAGGAACCAAAGGCCACCGCTGGCAGAGCGTCATCGTCACTGGATGCTTCTGTTGGTGAGGTGCCGTTCTAAAACAAGAAGATTGATGAGGCGCCATTCTAAAACAAGAGTACAGGGTGAAACTCCATGTCCTTTTGGACACAGTAACAGCCACAAAATTTTGCCCTTAATGTGATTTTCATTTGCCTTATATTTATAACTAAGCCATGAAAAAGTGGGTGAAAAGCTTGATAACGTATGGAATACATGGTTACTTTTAAATTAAACTTATTAATTTCAGTGACAACCCTGGACCGATTTGTAAGACTATTCAGAGAACGAATCTTCCATATTCTTATTTGAAAATCCATGTTTTTCTTGTTTTTTTCTCAAACCAAAATTTACAAATCTATGCCATAAAATAAGTTTATTTGTTTAAATAGGTACAAAAAAAACACTTTTAATATAACATTTCTTCTTTGTTCAAACAACATATCTAACTTTTTATCAAAAAAATTTGATTTGTTCCATCCACACACTGGAATATCTGTTTTGTGACAGAGTCCAAGAATATCTGTCGCCCTGTTTTGGTGAAAGGTTAGTAGTGATAGCAGCAAAGATGTGAACTGTGGTGACACAAAGCTTATCCTCTGTTTACTCAAAGGCTGATTCTTGTTTGCAAGTGATGATAGATGTACCTTCACCTATATCTTTGTACAGCATGTAACTCTTTTTGTGTTGTACAGTGCCTTTACAGACCACATGTAAAATGTTTGTATGAAAAGCTGCAGCTTTTTAACTTCAAAGTGAATTCTCCCCTCCTAGCTGATTTTACTGCTAAATTGTTAGTGGTAGTTACTGCAACTTACAAGACAGCTTCATTTGACTATTCCATTGATATATTTGAACTTGTTCATCGTGGCAAGGGAATCGCAGCTGTCCTCTACCAACATCTTATTATAATTACTGACATTTTTATAAGGTAAAACATCTGAAAATAGAGAACCATTCACTAGAAAATGCTTGCTGAAAGGAATTCAACGCATGACCAGAATTTAAAAAAACAAAATCAACTGACTTTATTCAATGACTGACTTGATGGTGTACGTGAAGTCTTGACGTAACTGTCATACTCATCGAAATCTGCAGAGTAGAGACCGAGCACCCAACTGCCATATAAAGCACGTAGTTTTTCCTTGCTGCAAAGAAAGACGAAGCACCAAAGTACTTGGTAAAAATCCACGCTATTTTATTTCTCTTCTGTTCCACCAACATTTGAGATGACTCTTAATACAATAAACCATGAAACACACAAATTCCCTTCAT
Organism: Pomacea canaliculata; assembly: GCF_003073045.1. Taxonomy (NCBI): domain Eukaryota; kingdom Metazoa; phylum Mollusca; class Gastropoda; order Architaenioglossa; family Ampullariidae; genus Pomacea; species Pomacea canaliculata. Next base: position 24,968,443 of record NC_037593.1, read on the forward strand.
TTTGTCCATTTAAAAAATGCCTATACAATATGAAAAGTGAATGATCTTCGATTTGAAAAGTTGCCTTTTCATCCATCAAACTAAACCAAAATGGGGATATTGTTAACGCTTCACTTAATACTGGGCAAACAAGGGTCCAGGAATTAAGAAATCTCCCATAAAAAGTCTACTTCAATTAAGGTGTGTGTGGGCGGGTATTAAAACTCTTCAAGTTATTGGCAACCTTGTCTGAAAACTAAGTAATCAAACTAGTTCAGTAAAAAGTATTTTTCGAAGACACAACAATACAACTGACATTAGAATCAATTATAATGGTATAAAATATGACATGCACACGTCTGTGTCCTTGGGAATCATAAGAATTTATAAGAAGATTATGTTGGGCCATGTTCAGAGAAATCCCTTAATCTGTTAATATGTACAAAGATTGCAAAACTTTCAAACCCACATACTTGGCACTGTAGATGTAACCTTCGACTTTATGAAGGTCTTTGCCAAACCATCCACACTGCTTGAAGTTCAGCACTGTTTTGAGCCCTGATGAACATACAATTTCCATGGTGCCCGTCTGCCCACAAAAAAATGACAATCATTTTTTTTTGCAGCTGCAACTAGATTTTGGTTTCCACACTGAATGATGCCAGCAAGAAAAGAATGTGAAATAAAGTGTATTCCACTTTGAAAAAAAGAAAAGTGTAAAACTTTAATTAGGAAATTGTATCCAAAAGGTTATTTTACACAATCAACATTTCTTCTATGACCTGACTAAGAAGCCAAACATTTGGTTCTTGTGAGTCTGGGTGCATGTTATGATAAATACAGTTTAAACATGTCCACAACATGAGGTATTTTGCAACAGCAAATGTTCCTTTACATAGCTCACAAGCCAACCTCTTGACTTAAACTTACATGCTCAACCCAAAGTTTCCCAACAATAACATTGTGAACGCAGCAGTTAACATTGTTCCAAGAGTACTCCTCATCAAATCTGAAACAAGGCAGTCAACAGTTTATCAACTTGTGTACAAATATACACTATCTGGTACTTTCGTGGTATCATGAATAAATGAACATAGCATTTTTATAAAACCACTGATATTTATTTTCTGGTCAATCCTGTTTGAACTTGAAGGTTAGTCCTATAAAATTTTTACTACTGAGGAGCGAAGTTTTAGAGACTACATTTATCTTGAACTCAACTTTTGTTGTGTGTGTGGGAGGCAGTCTTTCAGTCATTTGCCTCTTGCCTGGTAACTAAACAGTCGGTTGAGGGAAGCACATAGACAGAAACAGAAGAAACCACAGCCACTGACCTGGAAAGGTTGAGAGTGAGTTTGCCTTTAGGGTTCACCTCCACAGACTTCCCCCAGAATCTCAGCTTAGGCAGGACAGACCCATGCATGCTATAGTTGTCACCATCCACATAGAAGGCACTGATTGGTGGGTGATGACTCACCTGTTCTGATACCAGGTGAAAACCTAGGTCTCGCCTGCAAAAGAAATTTGACAGAAACACGTGTTGAAGACAACCACCAGGGATAATGGAGACTCCAATGTGGTCAACCTGCTTAATTAGTAACAACATTATAACACCTGATATCATCCCACTTTTTATAACTACAGACATTTCAGTCTCTTTAAGTCAGTCAAGCAACAGTTCAATAAAATGTTTCATAGTTAATAATGCCCTCTCATTAAAAAAAAGAAATAACTTAGTTATTAGGTTTTGAAAGTTGAACTTCTTACAGAATACTACTGATTTTAGCAGTTCACCTGTCTAGGACACTATAACATGGAATTAATCTGTAGTCTCATCATTATCATCATTAAAAATAAGATTTTTTGTGCATCCAGCTACCTCTCCAGTTCATAGGTTTCACCCAGCAAAGGGTTGAAAGGTTTTCCTATCCGTTCCCAGTTGGAGGAAATGGCTGACACAGCAAATGCTGCGACATACTGCAAATAAAAACAGAATTATTACAAGAAGTGTAATAACCAAAGTCTGAACAGGAAGAAACAAGGAAACACCACTGAAACAACAAACAGCTTTATGGAATTTTCTGTCATCTTTACTGACATTGAAAGGAGAAAGTTAAAACAAGTATGTAAGATACATATATATAGATTCATGGAACATTAGTCCCCAGTGACTGTTGATACAGTGAAAGCAGTGTTGTGCCAAACTTTATGTTCATTATTTCTTAAGTTAACCATCAAGAAAAGAACTTTCTCTCAGGACTGAATTTAGAATTACAGATCATTAATAAATAATAATAATATGTCTTAGATAGTAATAAGGATTAATTGATGCATGTTTACTAGGGGATTATTGTTAACATTTTTAACATTGTAAACAGTTGCTACATGCAGAAAAGAATAGCGTCCCCAAGATGAGAGCTGAGACCAGAACAGACAGTCCTCACTGTATTGGCGACAAGCCCTAACCATTGGCACCACCAAACTGCTTAAATTCTAGAGGGAATTTCCTTCCCATTAACATGAAGTAATTAATAAGAAAGGTACATTACATCGTAGCATCTCAAGCTAAGCTGGTTATAAGTAGTTAAAACAACCAAAACAGAATATTCTGAACATCTTTCTTAAAACATTTAACAATTTTAGAATTAGAATGCCTCAGATTTTATGAGAATATTCAAAACTTCAATCACCTGCATGCGTAACAAAGGGTCACCAGTAACAGCAGCCTTTCGTAACAGGTCTGCATATTCAAAGTACTCTGATATTCGCTGCAGGAAGCTCAGAGGCTCGTTGAATATAACAGGCATTGTGATCTTGGACAGCTCCTATAATAGTAACCATCACAAACACACAATCATATGTGAACGTGCACACACACACAAAAGCTCATTGGTAGCTTTAAAACACACAGTTAGTTCTAAATACTGTATTTTATCTCCTGCATCATTTCCTTCCCTAGTTTTCAAGCTTACACTAAATGCCTAGTTTGATAGATGCCTAATGATATGTTATCATTCTGTATGGCACAGTAAGGGTGTCTGCATGAAAGTTGAAAAAAAAATCTGTAAAAAGTATAGAAAATCAGGGTTGTTCCAAATGGCTCACTTCATACACAAAAAAGCTTCCATTTGAGAGTGTTGCATTGTCCTTTCACCACGTCTTCATTAACTTCCTATTTTTAAACTATAAATATTATATGAAGTCATCAGATAACATCTCTCTGGAAGAAGACCAAATTCACCAAAGATTCAAACATTTATAAGCCGACAGGCGCACCTGCTGAAATTACTGAAATAGTTTCCTGTCTGATCATTCGCTCACAAGTAACTTCAAGCATGCTTTCCTTTTTGTTCTTTGTGATTTAGCTTGTATGTGACAAAAAGTCTCTTCTATCAAATTATTTTGTGTGTAAGGTATACTTACCCTGCCAATGCATTGTTTGAGAATACTCCAAACACTGAAATCAGCACGTGAGAACATCGGTACAGGAAGCTGAGTCCTGAAAAAAAATATAATTATTCCTGGTGAATCATAGATACCTTGTTTGGGAAAAATAACTACTGTACACCAATGACAAATCTGGCCTGGACTTGTATGAGAGATCTAACTTAAGTAAAATATTTGAACCCAATTAAAATGTCTTCATTCTGTATTGGACTTAATACACAAAGGAGACAAAATTGTTACTACAGTGGATGCTGACACAATCTTTCCTGAATATTGGGATCTCTACTGAAAAACTTACTTTTAAAACTCCAACCCCACCCTCAGAAACAAACAGCAATCACTCTCACAGTGAAGTCTTCTCTTGATTTATTTCTTCAGAATTCATCATTTTTAACTGCTACACCTGCATCCACACTTTTCAAAACTAGCATATGAACTCGTCATTAAGCAAGTTAGCTCAAGACATTCTGATGTTAAAACCTTTTCAAAACCAAGATACCAGTGGGACATGCACAATACTTCTCCATCACGTATGAGAAGATATGAGAATGTAGCGACCACATAATACATCAAACCATGCATGTAACTAATATCACATGACCTTTGGTCACTCCATGCGAATACAATAGCAGTCATTAGATCACCAGTGTCCAGTGAATTCAATGTCAAGATGAATGCTATCTAAATACCATCTGCCACACACAAGATTCATGATGACGTCAAAGAAGAAAAGAATACCAAAATACCATTTGCTACACACGCCCAAGTCAAGATAAAAATTACCAAATGCCACCTCCCACACATAATAAAGTCAAGCAGCTTGTGCACATTTGTTTAAAAAAAAACCCCAAAAAACTAAACAACAAAAGCAAAACAAAAAAATCCCCAACAAAACAACAGACAATTCCATGTAGGACATACACGTCTCCCTTGAACTTTGATGGTACATCTGCACTGTAATAGAGTTCATTTTACACCTAGCCCCTGCCCTCAGCCTGGGAGTGCAAATCGGCTTGAAATGAGAGACAGCCATGACACATATGAATGCTTACATTTGAACACACATTTTTTGGCACAGAGGAGTGACCAGCCCCCCAAAGTGCAGAGTATTAAATATTTGTCTTACAAAATCTAAATGCAAGACACATTTGGTTTGTTTCATTGACTGCATTTGATTCTCTTCTCAAACAGAGTATTTCATTTCAAACAGCAGTGAATGCAATATGAACACAATTAAATCCCTTCTATCCCAAATCTAGCCACAAAAAAGCAAATTAAAAATGGGATTCTCACACTAGAAAGAACAAGAGAACACTTATTTACACAGATCATTACACAAACAGTTAACACTCAATGCACCACTGGCTGACTGCTACATGGTCATCTAGCAGTTGAAAGAGTCAAGATTACTCCAGGTCTGGATCTATACCCCCTTTGCTAGCTTTATCAACTGCAGGTATTGATCAGCACCACCAGGTTCAATATTACATTTACAGTACATCATAAAAAAGCCAGGCACACATTCTATATCTGACAGTTCATAAAACCACACCCTTTGCTGGTTTACCTGTTTTTAGATATATTTGTGTCAAACATATTTGTATTTAACTACAGCATACAACTCTCACATTTGAGAGTAAATTTACCAACATAATCTCTCAAGAGGTGTTGGGAACTGAACACTACTACCCACTGCTGAGAAATCTGCCTGAGAACACCAATAATAACATGATTTTTAAAAGAATAATAAATTCCTTTCCACAAGATCCCACTTCAATGAAAACAATCTCAAACTGCTTTGACTCACTGCAGCATGTTGCCATTCTCTGCACTTCATATTACAAGGCTAAGAATAAGAGACAGATGACAGTACTAAATTTTACGCCCCCTCCCACAAAATTACAAATCTTAATAATGGACAACTTGATGCTGCAGCTAGACTGGTTACTGCAAGAGGCATTTCCAAAATAAAGTCTTTTGAAGCATGGAACTGGTTGAATGGCCCCAAATAAGAATGTTAGCGAGTTTGGGTTCAGAATATATAGCTTTGGTTTTAAGCATAAGAATAGTTCTGCTTTCTGGTAGATCAAGAACAACCCTGGTTTTACAATAATGATTTATCTATCTCTGTGACATCAGCTTCCTTTATCAGTGAATAGCCAATACAATGCATGCCTTCAGTACACATATCTCACTGTCAATTCTTCTGAAACTTAAAACTAAGCAGTGGCTTATTTCTTAGCTAGACTTAGGTGGGGAAATAAGTACCACTATGTAAAACTTTTGCACTGGCTTAATGTTGCATGTATGAAAAACACCTGTAAAAGTAATGGCCCCTCTGTCGCAACTCTAGTGGCAGTGAATGAGCAATATATACCCAACTGTTCACCCACTACAGGTGAAGGACTGAGAATTTATCTACACATGAGAATATGAGGAAAACTGAACAGCAGGGTGCCAGTCCCCATTGCTTCACACTGTTCCTGGATTCTTGACACCCAACCATCACCTGAATTTATCTCAGTGGTACAAGCAACACTTTTCAGCTTGTCTTTATGTTATGCTCTGCAGTCCACAACAAAGTAAATATAATTATGGGTGTAGTGTTACAAATATGTTGTTTGAAGGCAATAATTTACACTGAAGTATTGACGTCAACGCTATCCTTGGTCTATCTAGTGTAATGAATCTTCAGACGTCAGATTTGCATTAGTGAACTGAATAATTCAACGAGGAGTGCACAAAGCAACTATGCGACGCAGGCAGAATAAACACACCCACACCAAACTAAAACGGTTCACATTCAAAACACACCACTCCTTAACTATGACACATAGCACGAAACACTGTGTAGGCAGAAACTTTCAGCATTTTTTCTCAAACATTACTAACAGATTTGCTTTTTACACACGGGAGTGAGGAACTTACTGAGCTACTTAGGAAACAGCTAATCAGCGGTTCCGAGGTAATTGATTAGATTAGCTGACAATCCCCCTAAAAAGGTTTCTTTCCTTCTGTCTTGAACAAAGGAATGTCTTCAAGTCCACTCACCGATATCCATTGGCACTGACGTGCTTGTCTTTTTTTTCGGACTCCTCGTTCATCGCTGCGCATAGCTTTTCCACAGGCATGAAGTTTTCATTCACAAACTGACCGAAGCCTTTTCACAAAACAAGAATGACCAGCGTATCTACGACGCACTTCATCTCGAAACGACAAGCGGCGACTACGCCTTTCCGTGGCCTGAGGTCCGGTCGAAACTCGTGAGCTAGAGGTTTGGCTATAGTCCCCGACACACTCCGTTTCACTACGGTGTCGCTACAGGTGTTCCCGGCATTGTGCCGCGATGTATTGAATGACACAAGTCGTGTATTGAAGTGACATGGACCGTCTGCCAGCGCAAGGCGGTTACAAAATTCGGATTGGCGTGTGGCACCGAAACGAAATCCTTCACAGCGCCCCGACCACAACAGAAATATCACAAACAATAACAGCTGTCTGCGTGGCAAATGAGAAAGGCTTTGAACCGCACAACGGAAGATAAATTAATCCATCTCGAAGAGTACGATTAATAAAATATTTCGTTCTTCTAGGAATTAACATTTGAAGAAATGTTTGCATTATTGCTAACGATCTTTTTTCTTTTTTAAAAAAATTTATAAAAGTTCTGTTTTTTAAAAAATCATCATCGTCTGAATCCCTTTAATGCTGTTATTATTACAAATGGCCTGTTCACGTCATCCCCATTTATGGCGACGACAATTTAAAAAAAAAATGAACCACACCGATCGATAAATATATAGGTCACAATCTGTGGCCTTAAAAAAAAAATTCCTTAACGTTTTTACTTCTTCTAATAAAGCGGACTCTCTCTAGGGCTCAGAGAACAATCACTAAAGGATTTTTACTACTTCGCACTAATGGAACGAAAACAGAACAGATTGCGATCTTGAGCATTTTTTTTTTTGTTTGGTAGTCCACATACCTGCTATAGTGGTGTACGTGCAAGTTTATCTACATGGTGTTGAGGACATCTAATAATCAGATTGACCGATCTTTCACCTATGTACGAACTATATATGTGACTTCCTGAGTTTAAAGGACCAAATGCAGTTTATACATTCTGCCATATACACATCAATATAATGTAAGCCTCAATGTTGACAGTATATATATACTGGTGTGTGCGTGTGTGATAGCCATTCAAATTTAAAGTTTGTCCAACTCTGATCCAAATTCGACAGAATAATTTATATGTCTACAAGAAGGTATATATAGCTGACAGTATTTGGTTTGTGTATGTTTATTTGGGAGCATGTAACCAAATAAGGTCAACAAATAAGCGAGCGAAGGTCGTGACGTGGCGGTTGGTACCACTTGATCTGGTCCGCAAAGCGCAGCGAACTCTGAAAGCCTGTCAGAGACGATACACCACTGGTTCTCCTTCACTCAAAACGACGTGACCCCATTGCCCTCTAGTCTGAATTTTATACACTGAATGCTGGCCATCTTACATGTTTAGATTGCTGTTGCATCAGTGATCACAACAAATTTTGAAAATGACCTGTCATCCTCAAGTTAACGAAGAATAAGGTAATCAAGGTAGCAAGTGCAAGAGTACAAAAGATTCGCTGTTCCCTAAACTGATGCCACGACTGTTGATTTCTGAATTCAATGAACGTGACTTAAGTGATGTGGTAGATCGAAAGTTGACAATAAATCGCAGCTGGAAGAGCGCCCACCTGAAAAATTAACGCCGGCAACGCTAGCTATTGAAAACCGCCAACCAGGTAATCATTAGCTACATATATCTTTGAACTGCTGCGTAAACAGCGGACGTCAGTTGTTAAGCAACAACTGTGAGCACATGTCACCCTGTCGCAGTACACAGAAAGAGACTGCAGCGGAATAGTAGGCGGCTGTCACATCGTGATGATGACTGTACAAGATGACGACATCCTTCCCCAGCATGCACCTGAAAAAGTGCGCATCACTGCAATGACATCGCCACCCGCCCACCCCAATCCTTTGCAAACCCTTCGACTGCGAGAGGCCCCCGTCCCACCCTGTCCCACCTTGGGTAAACATTTGACCCAGTATTGGCGGTAGTAAATTTTTTCGTGTCTAACATTTCCTGAAGCACCCTGCTCGCGTCTGGGTAGAATTTTTTTCGCCACCCACTTTTTACATGGAGCTAATTAAGTTGCAGTAAGTGGAAGATTTGAAGAATGCGTTCTTTATGGTGCATTTTCGTAGCACTTCGATGTGATTCTAAGCAATATGCGTGGTAAGAATGTCGTGCTAATTGTCGTTCACATTTTGTTTTAGCTTAACAAAAATTTTTTAGGTCAATTTGCGCACATATAGCGCTCTGGTATGACGAGAATTTAAAACAAAACAAATGTAGCCACAACTATATAGACAATGCAGAAATGTAAACGCTGATACAATGTTGACTTTAAAAAAAAAATCACGATAATGATTTTTAACTTAACCGAGTAATCAAAGTTATCTACATGGTGCAATGTTAGAAATAACTGTTAAATACATTTCATTTGAGATTTTATTCCCACTTTCAGAAAATAGACTTCACTGATATAAAAGTTTTGTCATCCTGAACTGCGTGATTGGCAGAAACCCCAAAGGTCTCCTGTAGACAGTGTGAAACACGCTAGGTAGCACGTCCCCAGTATCGTTTGTGTTACCTTTATCACAATCTTAATCTCACACCATGAGTGTGATTCGTGCACTCAACAACACCATGATACGCTAAACTTCAGAAACAAAAACTAGTAAACATGTACTGTTGATGTGTATATATAACGACCAGACCAAGGACAGTACTGTCGACTGAGATTAATGAAGCGCTCTGCGTGATTAGCATTGTTTTAAGGCCAGTATCACGCGGGCTGACAAGGCCGCATGATTGTACCAAAGATATTATTCAGTAGAGTTCAGAAAGGTTCCCTTAAAATACCTGTCAGTGGTGGGGACAGGACTGATAGTGGTAGTGGTGGTGGTGGTGGTGGTGCAAAGGAATAAAAATCTTCGTCTGCCACGAAAATTCGATTCCCTACGGACCTATATTAAATACAATTTTGGTTGCAGATGCCCACGTCAGCTTTTGTTTACTTGTCCCGGAAGCCACCTTGCTCGAACCCATCCTTCAACCACCAAAGAAAACACTTTCCTTCACGTCTTTTTTAAAATGAAGATTCAAAAGTTTTGTTTGTTCATTGCCCCGTGCGTCAGTCAGCTGTTCTACGAAACATAAAAGCAGAATATCATTGTGCTCCCTACAATAGCACGAGAGGTCAACAGCACTTAACGAATCCCTAGGTGGGCTGTGAAGTCAACGCAAGGAACAAACAACTGACGGTATAAGGACGAAAACATCAAACACTTGTAGAAAAACATCGCTAGATGTATCTTCAATGATACACAGCTTGCGGAAACCGCTATTCACTGCGTATATACGACTTACATAGTACATCTACACAAAATAACACAATGTATCAATCGATGAAAACCCAGATGACAGGAACTGCAAAGATCGTGTTATTATAATATTTGCATCGATTAAGCCGATCGATATTTGATGATCGCGATGTTAAAATCCATGGAATAATGAACAAAGGGAACCAGAATGTCGCTTGTTACACAGCGTGCGTGCGTGCGTGGCAGGTATGTGTACAGATAGGAATGCGTTCACGTTCCGCTTTGTGACTGTACACTAGCGAGTGAGAATCTATAGATAAATCTCAAACCACGCCCATTGCCCTGGATTAGGGATTCACTTAAAGAAAGTTAACACGATGTTTAAAAAAAAAAAAAAACCCACAAACTCCACACAGCAGGTATCATGAAAAAAGCGTCAGGTTACAGCGAGACGATTGTGCTTGTAGGGCAATATTTTAAAACTTTACAACCACTGGGAGATGAGAGGTGACAAAGTCGGTCTTAACGGCCCTTCTAAATGGACGAACATTTGACCAGTTATCTAGATAACCGTCATGCAAAGACTCTGCCAAACTCGGTTAAACGTTCAACCCTCTTGGTAAATAACGGGCCCTACTTCTTGACACGGTCACATTTCTGCAATATGTCCCATAGATGTCCCCCCAAACCTGTCGACCACAGAACAATTTATCAATCATATAAAGTCCCATATTTAACATGAGGCACCTGGTTTAAAAAAGGTTTGAGCATAGCAGATGTAGCGAGTCTTGCCGATCGCAAAGAAACCTAATATCATGTCCCCGGAGCACTGACTGCGTTCCAGATGACTGCTTTGTGTCCAGTCCACGGGCGTTGTCAACACATAGTCTATACGTCCTGCACTCTCTTGCTTCACTCGGGACAATCTCTACCCTTTCCTTTCTTCGTGCCCTCATTCTTGATCAACCCATTTCAGTTTATAGCAAACGAAAAAAAAACTTTACTTAGAACACTTTGTTGCTCCATGTCACTGCAGCTAGATGTTTCTTTCAAATCAATCAACAAACTGTTTCATACGCCATAGTGGTTTTTCGGTGGCAAATTACATCCGAAGCTAGCATTTCAAACTATCGTAAACCGTGTTTCAGAATGTTTGATGGTTTGTGTTTACGCCGTGCCAGCACCTAAGGCTATATCACGACGAGAAAAGGAAATGTATTAAAATTAAAAAGGTTGAGACACAAAACCCCCAGGTGATATGATAACATCCTTAACAACTCCAACACAAAGGAACAAAATTATAAAATTGTAGGTAATATAGTAAAAAAGGAGTGCTGTGGCATAAAACCCCACCCTTAAAGCAGAACCTGAAACCAAAGTCTAACAGGATATAAAAACCTCAAATATTAAAAAAGAAAGAAAGAAAGAAAAAAAAATGGTTGACGATCAGATGGACCTAAACAAGAAAAAAAAAACAGTCTGCTGTAAAAACACTGCTGGCGGATATTATGGAAACCAGGACAAGCAATTAAAAACTGCACAACATATATAAATTTGTATAAATAGTATAAAAATGACACTAGAGACAAATTGGTGGGGGTTCAATTCGTCAGAGGTGCGACTGCATGGTATAGGTGTGTCCTAATCTTAGAGAACCACCTCCTCCCGCCGTACAGGGCAGCATGGAAGCAGGCGGTCAGAAAGACAGGGAAGGATGGCGTGTAGCTTGTTCTGGTCCAGAGAGTCCCAGTGGCGTTGCACAAGGACTTAACATAGACCGTGAGGACAGTCAGATGACATTAGTGACTGCAATTAACCAGGAGACAGGTCCGCTTGGACATTGCCATGAATGCCAGCATTGGCAGGGGCCCAAAGAATGTTTGTTGACATGTTCACTTTAAAAGTAGATGGGAGCCACCAAGGATGCAAGCTCAGAGAACAGACTAGAATAAACTGACGAAGAAGAAACTTCACTCTGGATCGGTAGAGGCCCGATCAACAGCAACCGCGTCCCATCAGCAAGCTCCAGGTAGGGGGCAGCGAAGTGTGGGTCAGTGCAACTCATTCATTCCACGTGCCACTCACTTGATTTATTCTACTGGCATTGGCCTTGTTAGCGTGAGATGACTTAAGGTCATCAACTTTATCTTAATTGTTGTTGCGGCGTATGTGTGTATATATAGTGAAAGAAAGAACTTATTTAATTTATTGTAGTCAACATGTATATGTATATATTTAGCGCTAGCATAAGCACTGCCTGGAATTGCCATTGTGGATTAATAAAGTTGTATCAGACGCTAATATCTAAGCTAATATCTATGGTAGAGGTATAGGATCGACTGCGTAAACTTTGGTCACAGAAGACTGACAGAGAGTAGTCTAAAGTTATAAAATTACAAAAAGAAAAAAGAAAAAGAAAAAGGATGCAGCTTTTTCGCGCGTTTATTAAAAAAAACAACCCCGACTGCCTAAGCAAAGAAAGTATAAATATGGAGATAAGTATTTAACAATTACGTTCTTACCTACACACGCACGCACACATACGCGCACATAAATTTAGACAGTCTAACCTGGCTAAGACGGCTTGGTCGGGAGAGTTTCAACTTCCCTCCTCCATTCCTAGTACCCCTCCAATCCTCCTTCCCCCAGACAGCCTGACATTAGACTGGCGGGCCCCATACGTACAATATACCGTTCATGACCTGTCAAACCTGTAATTTCGGGCATGACCCCACTGTATGATACGGTGCGACCTCATAAAAGTACATAAGGCAGACACAGACTGGTCGCAGCGGGTTTTTTTTTTCCAATTGCAGGTGAAGTGTTGGTGGCTTGGTGTGGTTGGTTTGCATTTTACGCCGTGCCAGCAACTAAAGCTAGTGGCTATAGGAGTGGAGCGGGAAGAGAGACAACTACCAGGCTGCTCAGTGACTTTTGGCATGAGATCTGACCATCACTGCTCGTAGCTCACGAATGGCGCCGAGCCTTTCCGTCTCTTTCACCTTAGTCTCTTTTGCACCATCTCTCATCCGAGTTTTCTCCCCCCAACCCTCTTCCGGAATGAGGGAAGCGGATATCCGAGTCGTAAGAGCACTGATGTTCAAACTCGGAGGCATGTCGGTTATCCGTGAGGCGCAACGAACTCCCCACCCCACCACCCCAAAGTCTGTGGGAAATGGGTACTTGACTCCACAGAGGGCTTGGAAAAGTGAGAAGATAGGCACCACCCTCATTAAATCCTGTCCTCAGGATGGGGGACGACCAACCTCCATTCTGGAGGCCCTTCCTATAAGTATCCATGGCATAGAATTGCTGACTGCTGATAAGACACTGGGAAGAAAGTTCAACTTACAGTAAGTTAGGAGGATTCACCTTAGCTCTGAACAGATAGACAAACTTCTTGTGTCATTAGTTATCTCCCATGTAACGAGCCATTTATAGCAACCAACTGCCTGTCAAAATCTACAGCAGCATCAGACATTACAGTATCATTCAACTTATATTCCATGCCTGAGGGCACTCCTGTATCTTGTTCATGGTGCGCATATATGTGTGTGTATATATATTTTACATACACATACCCTCTCTCTGGAGTGAAGGCAGGACATTGCTGCCCCCAAATTATCGCACGACTGTTTAAACGTTAGTTGAAGCTTAAAAGTATTCAGGGCTTTTTGTATTTTTGTATTCTCAGGATCAAAAAAAAGGATTTAAGAACACACATAAAAAATTTCACTGACCTTCGATGATCACCATCAACATCATCATCATCATCACGAAAAACCAGGTCATGGGAAAGTGCATCTGCAAAGCTTTCTGGGATGGGGGATCCTGCAAGATAAAGCATAAAATATGAACAAGGAACAGATATCTTCTTGGTACCATTCATAAGAGAAATTCAGATTCAACAAATTGCCACATATTACTTATGAAATGCCTTCCCCCCACCAAACTCTCTCTCTATATAAATTGTTTACCATAAATTTGGAACATTGATTTGTTAGAGTTTGGCTCAACTCTAGGGTTTGGAGTGGGAGTCAGGATTAGGGTAGAACAGCGGTTGGGGTTGGGAAAGGGGTAAGATTAGGGGATAGAAAAAAATGTGGGGTGCTTATGATGGACTAACTCTAAGAACTGAGGACCTCCAAACTTTAAAGTCGGCACTTTGTAATAGGGGCTCAGGGTGAGACTGAACAATTGATTCTGTAATGTTTTTTTTCTTTGATTAGGAAACATGGAATCCTATTCCAGTACAGTCCCCAGTTTGTAATGTGTAAACATAAATAGCAACAGTTTGAATAAACAGTATCTTTGGTGTACTGGTGAATATAAAGAAAGCAAGAAAGACAGAGAGATGAGGGGAAAAGGGAAAAAAGATCAGCTTAGGTATCATCACAAAACTGAACTACTGGTGATCTAAGAGGGGCAGTAAACAGCACAGTAAGCTAAGCTCTCCGACCTAACATAATCACAGAAATATTCAGGAATAGTTATCTAGAAAGTAAGATTACCATAAGTATCATCATCACAGTCATAAAATTCTTCTTCTTTGTCAGTCAGAGTTCTTATAGATCGAAGTGAAGGCCGCCTGTGAAGGGAACGCTCCAGCTCATGATGCTCAGAGGCCAAAGCATGTAACGACTCCTGCAGCACACGACATTTCTCTATTTGTTCCTGCAGCTGTACCTGTCTTACCTGAAAAAAAGCAAGTACACTAGTACAGTATGTCCACAACTTATGAACAGGTTCAGTTCTAGGAGACTGTTTGTACAGTCAAATTTCTATAAGTTGAAGCTTCAAGGGACTAGTGAAAAAAAAAAAAATTGAGTTACAGAGGGTCTGATTTAAGGAAGTTCATCGGAAAAAGAGCATTTTTTTTTTCAGCGATGTGAGGGTAATAGGAAGCATACTTTCTTTTAAAGACAAAAAGAGATTCCAGTCAGAGTGTAAACTAGAGCCTTCTTTTTAAAATGCATAATTATAAACTTATAAGCACTTATAAACAGATTAAGCCATGAAAACAAGTTTCGAAATGAATTTTAAGGCAAAGGATTTTAAATTGGAATTGCTCATAAAAGAAAACAAGGAACAAGTATGAAGGTGATAAAGAAAGAATGATAAGGTACTAGAAGAATGCAGATAGCTTAGAGTGAGAAGCATTACCTCCTCTTGCTGACTGAATATTGTCATGGCATGAGAAAGAGCTGAACACATGTCTCGTGATGATTTCAGAAGTTCCTTGCCCTGCACTTGGATGCTTCGTAGGAATTCTGGAAGTCAATAATAATCTCCAAACATGATTTGCTTACTATTCACAATCTATCTTAAAAATAAATCCATAATTTGTTTCATTTTATAAAAGAGTAAATATAACCACAGGTTGAAAATAAGGGTTAAAGTGAATATGATAAACTGTAGATAAGGAGAGCAAAGTGGCACTCAAAACTAGTTGCTACTTCCTGAGAATGATCTGAATAGTGCACTCACCATGATGATGGTCACTCAATGTTGCACTCTGACTATTGATGGTTTTATTGCTTGCCTGGGATGCCAAATACTGACTAAGTCGCTCCATAGTGTTCTGCAGCATCTGAACTTGTTTGTCCAGAATCTGATGATGTGCCTGTGCTGTCTGAAATAATTACTGTCTTTATTATATATTATAAGATTTTTAACTCTATAAATAAAACTGTCGTAATGTGTGGGTGTTTGTTAGCACTATGCAAGTCCTCACTGTCTAATTCTAAGTAAATTTTGCAGAAGCACTCTTTTTATCAACAGGATGGACCCAGATTTTTTTTCTTGGTTCATGAATTTTATTCCAGAGTATATTTATTTTAATTTACTGGTGGCTAGATCTAGACCTACAGTGAGGAGATATCTGCAATCCCTTAACAAACAATGAGATTAGACCTTCCAAGAACTTACAGGAGAGAGCAGAGTACTTAGTCCATGTTTTTAAGTATCTGCTAATACAAAAAAAACAGTTTTAAGAGCCATAGTGGAGATCTTAGAGGAGAGGGGAAAAAACCTGAAGATCAAACAAGAAGAGATAAAACTCAAGTGCCAATGATACAAAAAAAAAATCTTTAATGAGATTGACTGTAAAACATAATGCTGTAAAATATTCATTTTCTTTGAGCATCATTGCCCTTTCTCGATTTCTGGTCAATGATCAATGAATAGATCACCAAATAAAATAATAAAAAAATTAATTCCCTGCAAGTTTCATATATGTTCACTGTCGAAGGTCAAAAGCTCTAAATACCAACTAATGTGATAATATCCCTTTGGAGACATATATAAATCCTTTGTTATATAAATTTTGTTTTTTGTGATGCAGCAACTAACATGCTTTCTCAAATATCATACACATGATGGCCAATTCACACTAGGATTAAAATGCAAGTTATAGCCTACTTGCAACGTGTCCTTCATTGTGCCAAGGGGAACAACTTCCTCGCGGTCCTCATCCATGAGCAGACCTTGATGGGTGTAGTGAGTACTAAATGCTATATGCTCAGTCAGTGCATTTAACCATTTCTGTAAAAAGATATGCCAGATTATCTTATGACCATACCCATTTACACAAATGGGCAACGTACACAATATTCATTCCACACCCACCAAACATAAATAATATATGCATTACAATTTGAAAAACATGATGATTAATAGTGCCAGTCTAGGTAAATGTCATTTAACATCTATAGCGGACATTATGTAACTGATGTTAAAAAATAAATAAATAATTCTTTCTGCTATCCTACTGGAAAAGTTATTAATATCAGTATAAATTATTGTAACTGCTATTAGCAATAATATGAATCTGTGTATGGGACTCTTCTGACCTGAAGGAGAATCACAGCATCTGGGGATGGGTCAAGAGACAGTGTGTGCACAATGCCATCAGAAAAAAATATTTTTACTTCCAATGGACTTGACTCTTTAACCTGCAACATATTTGATAAGGATTTAATTAAGTATTATGCAGTGTAAATCCCTCTGATTTTAAAATGCTGTTCAAATAATAAAACTTTCTTTACACTCTCAAAGGAAAAAAAAATCTAGCATACAATGCAAGCAAGGTGAAAGCTATTAGGAAGATGAGATCTGGGAAATCAGCCAGCCAATTCTCACCTTATGAGGAATGCAAAGATCACCATAAAATGTACTGGAAAAGAGAGAGAAAGGGTTAAGGATGTCTGAAAGAGAAAGAGAGAAGAAGGAAGTGAGAAAGAGAGAAGGAAGAGGAGAGAGAAATTACAGGTTTAGTAAACAGAGGAGAAGAACTGATAATCTTGTTTTATTCATTTAGGAATGACAGTGAATGATAATATATATGCTACTACCATAAGGCGGGCTTCATCCAGATACTTCATCCCTTTTCTTCGACTTCCTGTGCTAGCATCCCCGCGTTTCTGAAAATAAGACAGCACGCCACGTTCCAGCACTACCCACAGACTCCGATGGCCCACAAGTCGGCTTTTCTGCACAAAAGAATCAGCATCAGTAAGAAAATTTTTAATTATCAGGTCATGACAGAAACACTTTTTTTTTTCACTTCTGTCAAGGTGAAAGATATTAGGAAGATGAATCTGGGGAAATCAGCCAGCCAATTCTCACCTTATTTATTGCACCTTCAAATCGTGCAGGAAGTAGTCTTAGAGTCCTAATAGGCGTGACACCCAGCACTTGTTTAATTTGCGGTGACAGTGCTAAGTCACATGGTGTCTGACCTGAGAAGTAAAACAGATGGTGTTCCCAGCCACAGATGGTAGAAATGATAAACACTGCTCATAAAATTCACATCCAAAGCCACAAATATGCTATTAATCCTGACCTTTTATATCAAAGAATGTTCTTGCATCTGATGGAAAACATTTCTCATTCTTGTTTTGGTGTCAAAGAATATTTATGAAATGGCTGCATATTTAAGATGGCATGTAAATGGTTTATCAATTAAAGTGCAGTCTAGGAGAGTTAAGTTCACAACCATCACACATGCAAGCATAGAAAGCTCTCTTTCCCTCTCTCTCTCACACCTTTAGAATTCTTCACTGTTGGGTTCATCCCATTCTGCAGCAGAAAAACAGTAACCTCCATGTGGCCTCTCAAGGCCGCTAGATGTAATGCTGTGTTGCCAAATTCATCTGCAGTGCTTAAGCTTGGTGCTCCAGGACAAGAAAGCTAACAACAACAATCAACAGCTCAATTTTAAACTACAGTAAGTAGGAACTTAACATTCTCAACATTTTGTTGGAAACTGCAAGAAGATATTGCTAAACTTTGTCAGACACCTGACACTATGGTCTAGGTTAAAGAAAATCAATGTGGGATAAAAAATATATAATTATTTCATTATTCAAATCATGAAGTGTGATAAAGTTCAAATTCAAGAGAAAGAACTGGTAAAACAGAGTAAACATGACTGCTTGACTGTATATTGTGGTGTTGCTCATGCTTTAATAAAAGTACTTTAAAAATCAATCAAGTCTTGTAATATTTAATCTTACAGTGAGGATGAAATTTTTTGGCTCCAGTTTGTAGAAGTTGTACACTGGGATTAGCATATTTAAAGAAAGAAGTTTTTTTTAACTCAAGCACATAGGAACATAATTGTTAATTACAAAATCTACATGGATATGGTAAGGATAGAGATTTTAGAAAACATTACTTTCATAGTCAAGTAAATGTACTGTAGACTTTATTAAAAACTTAGAAACATGTTTTATTATTAATTTTGATTACAAGTTCTTGAATGTTGATAGCCACTAATTTCTGCAAAACCCCATAACTTTTGTCATCACTGATGTGTTCTACTCACCATCAGGTGTAGCTTCTCCATGTTCCCTGATGCGGCAGCCTCAAGTAATTCACTCTGGGACTGCTGAGCTTCATGGGATGCTGCCGCTGCTCACAAAGATTAGAACTTGAACATATTTAGCCCCATTAAATGACTCTGAACAATAAACCAGTTAATGAATTTGAAACAATGCAAAACATAAATCCCTGTAAGCAACAAAAAATAAGACACAACAGATGATGAACCTACATTAGTAAAGATAAGGACTACTTCATGACAAGTTAAGTATCAGTTCTAAATAACTTTTCTGAAACCAACAAACATATATGAATACACAGGTATTTAAAAACTTGTACAGAACAGATAGCCAAGTAGTGAGAGCACCAGCATCTGAGGCCAGAGGCACACCCACCAATCAGTTTAATACCCTGGGTGGTGTAATATACTTCCCCTAGTTGACATAGCTGATAAATGGGTACCTGACAAGAAATGCAGTGAGGGACAGAAAGTTGGTCCTGAGAAAAATAATACTGCACACCTGGATGATCAAATGGTCACTGGACTACCTTTAAGTTTTACCTTACTTGTAGCTCAACACGTTTTTATAGCTTACCTTCGAGCATCTGTTGAACATGTGCACTGCGTGTCACATCCTTTGCTTGGTGACCTTCTACATTGACAACAGCAACATCTGCCCCATATTCCAGCAAAGTCCTCACTACGTCCTTAAGGATGCACACACAGAGAAGAGAACAGAAATTAGGAAAACAAATTCAGACACATTCAGTCACAGAAAACATAAAATCTCTCTCTCTCTCAAGCATCCAGCAAAAAAAACCAAAAAAAAACCTGAAGAAATAATACTTTAAATGTAAATTGTAAACCATCCATATTCACATCCACTTCTTCTAATCCTATTCTAACTACATCATCAGATCCTGATGATCCTGATGTGATGTCTGCCTGGTAAACTCTAGCTCTATTGGGTGTTTTTTCCTAAGTTACTTGGCGTTAAAAAATGTTTTAGTGAAGTTTGTGAAGTTGAAAAGTTTGTTGACTGCCATTTAACTAAAGCTGTATATGAACACTGCATTCACAAAACTGGTTCTATTAGAAAACTGAGTTAAATTAGGTCTTAGTTGTCCTTATTTTCTTTCTATGAATACTTCAGTATTACTCATCAAGTAAATACAGTTTATAGTATGGTACTGGGTATATGGGGTGTAGTATTAGACAGGCCTATTTTTAATAGTAACTCTCAATCAACCAGAAACTACTTTTCTCTTACATCAACCAATCACCGTGGGTGCCAGTTAAATGAAAGTCTACTATATTTAGAATGTATAATATCAAGGCACTCTTGATACAACTCTTAAAACTAAGATACCTGTTGATAACTATGAGACATTGAGACATTTAACCAGTAAATAAGTTTCACAATAAAGCAACCAATTTCAATAAAAGTCCATCATAGCCACCTCTCGTCCAGTATAGGAGGCTCGGTGCAATGGTGTGTCACCTGAGACATTGACCAGGTTGACCTCAGCACCTTGCTGACAAACAAAACAGATCAAGAACAGAAATATATGTATATAAAACAAAAAGATATCAATTAAATACATATTTGCCTTCTCTCCACAACCATTGCACATATGTAATTAATAATAATGAAAATAATTAGTGCATTTATGGATCATCTTTCTCCAGTATCAACCAGATTCTAGCCATTTTACACATATCATGTAAACACACTGATTTAGAGCAGCATCTTCATGAATACACAAACATTAAAGCAAGTTATACATGTACATTAATGTCTGACTACGCTAATTAGTATGGTGATGGTCTCCGTATCTTGTTTGTTGGGAAGCTTAAGTGTGTATTGAAGAAATGCCATCCAGCTAAAATTTATGATAATATATATATAATATGATAATATATTACTGATAATAAAGAAGATTAAATTTTACATTTTCCTTTCATCTCACTCTTGTGATATTTCTATACCTTCTGTTATCACGTTATTATAGTCATGTAGTAGTTTTTGTCCATGTTCTAAGTCATGTTAATGTTTTTATATATCTGTCATCCTACTTTCTTTACTCCAGTTCTTGTCTTACCTCCAAAAGTACCTTGACAGTATTGATATGGCCAAAGTATGCAGCCAGGTGCAATGGAGTCCAGCCACGATTAGATTTCTTCTTTCCTGTCAATATGATCTTGTGAAAATGAGTTTTTTTTAAATAAATTGAGTTACGTCATTCAGGCTATTTACTAGCCCCCTAACATCTACTAAAAGTCAGAAGAAAATACTGTGTTTGCCCACACTACTACTATTACATTTTGCCATGACTGCTGCAGCTAACAATCTTGTAAATCACCTTTGTACCTTATAGCAACATTCTGAAAACATATCTTTATTAACTTGTGGGGTTTGATGCTCATGTCATTTGCATGTAATACATTCTGTAGCAAAAACTAGATGAAATGAAATTAAAAAAATACATCTAAAGTTTGCTTTTACATCAATATCAGGCTCATCTCTACCTCTCAGTCTCTCTCATAATACACATTGCTGACCAACAGTTAAAATAAATCCTGTACAACAAATAGAAAACATCAAATAGAGCACATTAAATACGTACCCTAATCGAAAGTTTGTCTTTTATATCTTGACTGTTCAGTTTCCATGGCACAATAAACTTCATGCTATAATACCAATACTTTTTATCACTAGCATATATGACATCATATCCTGGCTTGCAGTCATAGATCACTGTACGGACAAAAGCTTACCAGGCATTTTGCTCTTTTTTTTCTGCTTGTCTAGACAAGTGCTACAGTGTCACCTCAGAAACTTCCTACTCAGCATATTTGCCTGTGGCTGATACTTAATTGTCCCCTGCTACCTTGAGGAGTTAAAATTTATTAATGCATGCTAAGCTCTCTTATCTGATATGCAAAACCTGCTAGTACAGATAGCTAACAAAAAGCCCTTTCAGAATCACTTGCAAATAACTTGAGGAAATAACAAGAAAGGGTATTTTTTAAATTTATTCTGCTGCACAAATCATGAAGACAACTTCTGTTAGTGAGTGGTGCACATATTTTTTATTGAACTAATTTAGATAAATCCAAAATAATAAGTGAAGACAGACTTGTGATTATTTATTAAAGCAATGTTGTGAATACACTACATACACTCAGCTTAGATTTATGCTGGTACATGTATCAGGCAGCCCCTGCCAAAGCATTGCAAGAACTACAGAGGTAAACCACGCAACAACTTAACCAGTAAAACTTACCTATGAAACCTGTGACTACTCTATTTCAATACTGTGTGAAGATAAAGAACTTAGTTTGGAGGGTGCCATTGGTTCTGAACCTTTCTAATCTACATTGTACCTCAATATCTATTTCCTTCTAACATCCCTTACCCTTACAGTTGATATTCAGCTTAATCCCATCTTGACTACACTGCTGAATCAAACTGTCTATGTGAGATGTCAGACCATTTCTTGCATAGTACAGCAGCTCTTCCTCTGGTGACTCAAATTCTTGGTCAGCCTTGATGATGGAGATTGCATCCTTTTCCTCCTCCTTCTCCATATCACTGTGCCTGGGAAGGCAGTGCTTATACTGTAAAAGGATTTGCACAAAGGAAGAATCAAGTTAACAGTCTGGGGAAAAGAAGTGGGTAAGATAGTATTCCAGACAAATATTTGTTCAATATATATAGCTTAGAGGTTCTAAAGTACATAAAGCTGTGTTCATATTTTATTAAACTTTTTCTCCAGGCAATGCTTCAATGACAACCAGCATAGTTTTGTGTTAATAAGTTTATGGGTTATGGCTGTTGTTGTTTTTCGGACAGTGCACTCAAAGGCTGTGCAACTGGACTGCATTCCAAATAAGCTGGTGATGACCATTTTAGTCAGCAGTTCTCAACCTTATACTTGTGATGCCCCCTGACGAACAAAGGTAGGTCCACGCGCCCCACTTAGCCAGCAATATAAGCTAATTTCACTAATACCAGTATAAGAAACTTTTAAAAAATGACCACCTTCGTGCCCCCCTTGTAAGCACGTCTTGGGGGGCGCGCCCCACCATTTGAGAACCACGGATTTTAGTGTTATCAAAGGTCGTCCATAAAAGCATCAATAAAATGTAAGCTAATCATCATGATCAATAATATATATTTATCGCTGGGATATTTATCTAGTGTTAAAGATGGGTCTGCTTTTTTATATCACAACTTATTATGCTTATTGAAATTATACCTGAAGATAAATGCTTAAGCAAATGTCAATGATTGCCAGTATAATGAGTGCTGCCTAAAGACAGAATATGACCTTGTTTTTACTTATCATTGGTGATAATATAATCGAGGTAGTGAAACATATTCAGCACAAAAAAATAAAATAAAAAATATGAACTCCTGACAAATCAGATCAAGTATGATTTGAAACTAGTGAAACAAAAATACACAGCTGCCACTAAATCTTATACGTTAACAGAAATTTTGGAGAGATACTATGTTGTTGTTTTCATTCATTTGTTGTTTTACTCACATAAACATTGTTCCAATATCATGCAAAATTTATATTTACATATTTATAAGTATTCCAGTAATATCACGCACTTCTTCACTAGAGATCAAGTCATGAAGCTCATTTGCAAAAAAGCAAATGATAATGCACATTGATATTAATTATTTATTAATTATACAGTTTTAGGAAGGCAAGTTTTGATGCTTCAGTTTTTGGAAAAAAGTGCGTTATGCTGTATTTCTCTTGAATTTCAACTGATATTTCAAGTCTCTTCCTTTCCCATCTCCTTTCGCACTCACTTCCTCTCTCTCACACACTCTTCCCTCTTATGCAAACGTTTGCAACTGACATTGCACATCTAACATAATGAGTAATAAATACTATTTTGAATGTTCTGTTATGAAGGAACAGATTTTATTATCCCAAAAATATGACCTAGAAATTGTTTGGGGAGTGATTCAGATTGTCACATGTATCAGCAAAATTGGGGAGTGGATCAAAATAGTACAGGCATCAATGAATCTGCAGAATAGCTCACTTTAGTGTATCAGTAAGTAAAACAGGGGAGGCTACGATGCCAAAAGGTAATTCACTTGATTTTGAAGCAGATAACTGCTATTTGAGGCTCGATATGTCGTTAAAATCTCTTTCTTCCAACCTAGCTGGAATGAGTATATGTAGATGTGTCTGATTTATCAGGGAAGGCAAGGACTACAAAAGGAGAGGGCTTGGCTTTACTTTCTGGTGACTTTTATGCTCTAATCGATTAATGGTGCATATTAATAATGATGCTGATTTAAGTGTGTATCTTATTGTAATTCTCATTCAATCAATATCTATCAACATTGTCATGAAATTTAAAAAGTTGGTTTATAATTTGTTAAGATAAAGATCTAAAATAATTGTATGAGAAAAGTTGACGTATAGCGACTGTCTACAAAAATCGTCTGCTAGCCAGCAGTCTGCATCCCGATCATCGAAACTCTCGACGCATTCCTTGCGCTTTTATTATCCTATAAAAACTTCTAAGCTTAAAATACGAAAATAATTTGGATGATATTTACCTTAAGGGAAAGCTAAATTCAGGAATGAGCAAAAAGCAGTTGCAACCTCAATGACTCTGTCCTCTACGGATTCTTTACATCATCGCCATTATCGGTCCGCCCAGTCATGTGGTAAAATAACTTCCGGCAAAACAGTAACAACTGACGATGGCTCGAGAGGGACAGTCGTAGGACTACGCGTACATTTCGAGACAGTTACTTTCCTCTACAACGAGTAAATGTATCAGAAGTATATAGACATTAAAATATTACATCAAATTAAAGATAAGTGTCTGCTGATTCCTTCAATGAGGTTATATCAACTGATGTGAAACTTGACCAGAGAGGACAGATCGAATTAACGGACTCGGCAGTAACTGTGAACCGATTTCCCGCTCCCGCGTTGACCTTATCCCTACATTTATTATTATTAAAATCCACAAAACGGCTTATTATTTTAAAACTTGTAGAAAATGAAATGTGATTTTTTTTTAATAATAGACGGACACATAACTCCATACGATGAGGGGATGTATTTCACGTACGTCACTTCTGAAAAATGTAGACTTGAGAAATGAAGCTTATATAAATATATACAAATACAACATGTGCATATCACTGCAGGCATAGCCGCTGCGCATCACAAAGTGCTGCAATAACTGTTAATTACATCACTAAAACCTCACTTTCTTGAACACCTTATTCAGTATTAACCCCGAATGTATAACGTACGTGCTGTAAAGGCATAACTTTTGTTTAAAAAAAGAACGCACGCATTAAACACATATGTCAAAAATATACTTTCTATCAAGAATCACCAGTTCAACGTAGAAGTTCAAAATGTTTTCCTTGTGTAAGACAGAATATAATTTAATACAGAACAAAGAAAGAGTGTACGTGTACATATAAGGACATAAAACGAAAATGGTTCTATACACAATATATATATCTAGGAACAGGCATTTGACATTTTGTTTATCCAGTCATCCATATGCACAGCTCTTTCTCATTCTTGTTTGTACTTCTCACCACGTGATTTATTTTTATTTTTGGATGGACCTTTGCCATGCCACAACAAAAACAATGACTCTATCCACGAACTCGATCTCAATAACCCTTTGCCAGCCACTTGTGTATAAAAAGAGAGACTACTCTTGGCGTGCGAGTCATCAGTGCGAAAACACTGCCAGACGCTTTCAGGAAATGGAACGATTCTGATAAATTGGAAGAAATGGCTTTGAATGCCTATGCTGAAGACACAGACAATGCAAAACTGTTATCATCATGCGACTCTCCATCAGAAGTGGTCAACAGAATGCCAGTAGATGAGATTTCTGACTCGCCCAAAGGATGGAGGAGACATCGAGACACGCAGACACGAATTTCATGCGATGAGTCTCCGCGGTATGACAATAATTTATTTCATTAATAATTATGCTGCAAACGGTTTATGTACACATCTTCATGTTATATATGCGTTGTATTGCTTTCAAAGGGTGCTCTTCAAGAAATTTAGATTACTTAATTGTTTTTAGTTTCGTTGTTAAGTTTTATTCACTAATTTCACCAAAATTTGATTTATTAAGAGAAGTAAAAAAAAAAAAAAAAACCCCAGAAAAATACTTATTGGCAAAAAATCTATACTTTTAGATATTTTCACCACACCTCCCATTTCTAAGCTTCTATACCCTCCTCCAAGAAAATCATTTGGTCATCTTTCCTTGCAATGTCCTACTATAATGGGTTTCTAATGACTATGAGTATAAGAAGGAATTCACTTTTTTCACTTTCGCTCAAGAGCGAGACAGTGAGGTTTGGAGAACAAAGGTGTGTGAATGAACAAGGGCCTGTTTGCAAGTTAGCATGTTTTGTATAGACAATCAGACCAAAGTTCCATTTAACATTTGGTTATTCTAGAAGTCTTCACTTCACCTGCATGGTTTTGGTATGCTTTGTACATTTTCTCAATTTATTAAAGATAAACTGTTTCTTTCTAATAAATACTCCTCAGAAGGTTTCTTTCCGTGCAAATTACTCACCCCATTTGACTTTACAATTTTCTGAAGCAGGCTCAAATCTTTTCACATTTTACTGCTGAGATGTTATGCATATGCTGACTCAAGGCACATTTTTGAAATAAGGAAGTAAATTACTTTATCTGTACCATTTATGAGTAGTTCAACAGGAAACTACCTTTGGTTCAGTGGTAACATTTTTAACCAGAGGGAGCATGTGATACAAGTACAGTAGTGGTAGAACAGAAAGTGTATTTCTTCTGTCCTTTTTTTTTTTTGACTGTATGCCTGTCTCTTTTTTTTTAGAAAGTACTTTTTCTATAGTTTAGAAGGACTGTTGCGCACAAGATGAGATCAGAAACCTATATTCTGCTCCAGGTGGTTGTATTACATTATTTGAAAGAGACTTGCATTCACATTATCTGAATATCAGGCAATCAGCTTCTTGTAGATGTTTTTTTTATTACTATGAACCAGTTGTATAAATTGTTGCTTCCTGATAAACTTTTCTAGGAATTTTGTGTCATTGCACATTTACACACACACACAGATTGTATGGGAGATTTACCATTTGTCTTCTCCTTGTGGATACAAGTTTCCACACGGGAGGCTTTTAATGTTCTTCAGTTTTTGAAAATGTCATCTGAGGGTCACCAATAATATCAGAACTTTGCACTCGAGTTTTCCCTTGTAGTTTCTGGTACAGCTTAGAATATGTTATGTGTGTATTGTATTTTAACAGGGAAGGATTTCAGATATTGTGAATTGTGTTACATTGGATGACTTGAAGGTTTTTTAAAAAATATTTTGTAAAGCTTTGTGTTATAAAATTACTATATGCTTTCTTCATTCATATCAGCTAAAACTGTGTTTATTGCATTTGCAGGTTGTCACGTAATAGGCTCAGGCACCATCCTACAATGCCCTCTGCCAGTCGGTTTCTAGAATCTAATTATTGTGCACCCAACATGCAGGACATTCTTACCTCATCAACAGAGGAGCTCCGTAGTCACAATGTTCGTCTCCATTCTCGCCTACCAGCAGCAGTGTGGTATATTTTGGGAAAGTCTCTTGGAATAAAGCTGAGTGCTAATGATAAACCATACATTGCCACCTTCTTACATGTGTTCACAGTAACAGCTGCATTGGCATATGCCATACCAGGGGCATGGTACACAGTTTGCGACATCAGCAGTCGGCACTCTAAAACGACCGTCGTCATTGGGACTCTGCAGGTAGTGATAGGCTTCATTTGGGCTTGCATGGGTGTGTATGCCCACAAGCTTGCTGGCCGCCTTTTCTCCAACAAAAACTTTGCAGAATGTGTGCGTGTCCATTCCAAGACATTTTTGAAAGTTCGAACCTCGTGGCTTACATTCCTGTTGGGGCTGCTTGTCACAGGAGGCAACTGCTATGAGGCAGTGGCTATGTTTTCTGACAACTCCTGTGAAATGGTACAGACTGACATACTTGTCTGCAGGGTGTTTCTCATTGGAAGAGTACTTTGCACTGCACTGACCCTAATCTGGAACTGTATTGTTGCTTATATCCTTTTTTCAGTCTGTAGGACACACACTATTGGTGAGTTGAAGGAAGATGATAAATGATAATTTATTTGCAATTCTAAAACACAACACAGCTGTACATCTGTAATTCTCACCCACTGGTCACATTCACTTTCAGAAATATACTTCAACTTTTTAAAATACTCACATAAATGTGCGAAAACACTTTCACTTTTTATTAAATAAAGATGATTTCAGAAATCCATTGGTTGCTATTTAAGGACTCTGTTCTGTTCCAGCTATCCGCAGATTTATGCGAGAACTCACCATTGATGCTCAGACATATGAATCAATCTGTGTCCAGCAGTTCAGCTTGCAAAAGAATGTGGATGATCAAAGTGAAAATAAATTAGAAGGTATGCTTTTATTACTATGTCGTGCTTCGTAGGAGGGTGGCATACAAATGATGCAGGGCTATGAGTGAGAGCTTCCATTTTCATATCTCTCATGGTATTTCTCCTAGTTGTTTTCTCATTGAATTTCAACCAATCTGAAGCTAATTTAAAGACAGTCAACAACTTGTCAGTTAGACCCAGTGACCACCCACCTTTTTCCATTTTTGTTTAAAAATGCTTTGGTGAAGACAATTCTCGAGAAACCCACATTTGATGTCAATATGTTACACAACTACCACTCAGTCTCCATCTTGTCTTTCCTGTTTGAAGTAAATGAGTAAGTGACACAACTCTGGAATTATTTACAAGCTCACCATCTCATGCTTGCCACCCATTTGGCATATTTTCATTTTTATAGTACTGAGACTTCTCTCATCAAAGTAACAGCTGACATTCTGTATGGTAGTTTCAGGCTCTTGGTTCATTTGGGAGGATGATGAAGACGGTGCTTTGGAGATGGAAACTAACCAGCAGCATGTAACATCGCAAGGTGTCTTCCTGCATTCTATCCAAGGTCAAAGCAATAGACGTCTATCATTTCCACTGCAGCAAACCCCTAGGCTCCACCATTTTAACAGTTTTTCAATCAACATTGATGCTGTGGGAATAGATGATGGCAAAGAAAATAGTGCTAATGAGGATTGTGAACCAACAATACCATCTGTCAGAGCTGGCATCACTTCAGGAGTGGAGCCATTGAGTGAAGAGCCTTTTGATAATGACTGGGAAAAGGTAACCTATTTTGAGGTGAAAAATGAGGAAATGAAGATAGCATAGTGAACAGATTATTTAATGCATGGGTCTCTACCATGGCTAACTAAAGAAGTTAGCTGTTGTGACCTGTGTCTTTGTGTTAGCATTATTTCTGAAAAGAAAGATACATCTGTAAAAACTCACATCTTGAATCAGTGTCTTTATGTTTCTGTGTTAAGGGAGGTAGCTCCATTAAAAAATAAAATCCCCGACGAAGTTAAATTACCAGATTTCATCCCTTTTTACTTACACTGTTTTGAAGTAAAATTGATTGAATATGGTGCATACACATGTGCAGCTGCAGTGTTTAGTTGCTGTAGGTGCCACACATATTTATACACTAATTCGTGAAAGAGTTAAGAAGTGAGGGACTAAGTCGTTTGTGTTAAATCTGAATCACTGTGAGATTATGCATAGAGCTACATGTTCCAACCTGCAAGTCTGTCTTCATGCTGTATGTCAAGGATGGTTGCTTTTTTCACTTAAAAAAAATTCTTTTTGATCTTAACTCTCAACTGTCTTACTTGTTAAATCAGATGAAAATTAATTCATGCCATTTCATTTTAATATGGGCAAAAATGTGTCAGATTTTTTTTTGCAACTATGAAATCACAAGAAAAACATGAGTAGTCATGTTTTCGATCACTTTGTGCTATAGCTTATTATAGCCTTTATTAGATTCTTTCAGATTTTCTGTATGTTTAGCACTGGCACAAGCAATGTATTTCAAGTCATCTGTTCTATATGATTAATCTTTCTTTTCAGATTTCACAAGCATCACAAGCTTCTCTGCACAATAAGCCTCATAATGTGGTTTTGTCTAATGAGGATCTTTTGTATTCCCACTGGAAATTTGTGGTAAGTGACCACATCTTGGTTCATGGTGAAGTGTCACCCATTTTTTATGGTACACTGTGTATATAGTGTTCTGAGTACAAATTGTGTTCTTCTACATTAATTTATGTGAACATATACAAATTATCTGGTTGATTTTTGCCTTTTTTCTCTCAATTTCTTCTGGTTTTATGGTAAAATCAGTAGGTTTAGATGTGAGAGGTGTGAAAAATTGTAGAGCTTCTGTGACATATATTTTACATTTGGCTCCATGGTTTTGTGTATATCTCCCATTTAGCAAAATTTAAGTACTTAGTATTGCTTGTAGATATTTTTATATTGATGTATTAGATTTTGTTAGTTGTATGCTTGCTAAATGAGTACTTCTTTAGTTAGTTGTATACTTCTTATTTCTATGATCCATTTATCGTTCTTAATGTCAAATTACAGCGCCGGTTATGTGTAACATCTCGATACCTTCAAAGATGGCTAGCAAGCTGGATTGCATTTGTAGTGATTTGGGATAGCTGCTTCATCATCTACTGGACAAAACATAACGCTTCACTTCTTGGCATTGTTGAGTTTATGGTGCCGTTGTTCTTACTGCTGCTGGTGTCCTCTGCCTATGCTGAAGTCAATGCTGAAGGACAACGTTTGCCAGTGGTTAGTTTTCAGCTATAGTATGTCTTGATGAAGGGGAAGTGGGAGAGATCTGAAAATTTTGTAAAGACTTCTTTTACATTTTTGTGTCTGGTGACAATAAAACATTTACAATAGAGCAGTTGTGTTCAGAATGAATTTTTAAAATTTTCAGTGAAGGCTTGATTTGTGGGGTTTTGGTGGATGGTTTTGATAATATCAGTATATCAATAAAATAAGATTTTTTTTATTCCTTCAGAACTCTAAATTTTTGTCTACTTTTTTCAGTTATCAGCACTTTGGACCACGTTTAAGGTGGTTTTTTTTTTTTGTTCCAGAATATTTGTCCATTGAGGGAACGGCTCGATGTGATATTATTCTTTATTCAACAACCACTGCAACTCAAGGTACAGTTTTGCTCTTAGCTATTTATGTGAAATTAGCTTTTCTGTTGCATTTTTTAAAAGTTACTGATATCAAGATGATTCCTGGCTCTTGTCTTTAAGCAATGACCTCTTGGCATGATTTTCACAGAGTTTCACAGAGGTTAAATGAATACAGAAGCTAGAGTTCTGAAAATAATACAAGTGTAGCATCTGTCATATTGGCAATTATTGTTTGTCCAGGTGTTCAGCTTTGCTCTTACTTACAATGCCATAATGACAGTGGTCTTGGGCTTCATCATAGCCTTTGCTTCACGCATCATTCTGGATGAGGTTCAGCTAAAACCATGAACTGCTGCAGCATTATTTGCTGACATCATGATGAAAGGTTTAGTAATTTCTGAAACCTGCATATTGTTGATGAAATACCATTTTTAAAAATGTAGATTTCAAGTTTCCAAAAGACAGTAGAATTTTCAAAGTTAAACTGTTTCTGTTTTTTTGTGCTAAGTGCAAAGTTCTTTTCAAGTGATTGAATTTTATTTATAACAATGTATTTATTTCTTCCAAATCTGAGCAAACATGTCTGTTCTATTCAAGTCTTTAAATAAACATGAAAATCTGATATTTTGGAAAGGGTCAAGACTTTATTTTCTCCAGCAACACAAAATAAGCTTTCTGCTAGTGTTAATGCTATGGTTAATAAATATGTGAACTAAGCTATCTTACTGGCTGTGGGCATTAATGTGAAGTTAGAATTAAGGTCATTCCATGAGTGCATTCCCTGATAAAGACTAAATAAAACCCCTTTGAATTTTGTGACAAGTTAATGACTGGCCAGTCTGTTACATGTTACAAGTGTTAGGAAGACTTTTCTTATAATGCAAAGAACGCAATATCCTGGTGTTTGAGCAGTTTTAGTCATGTGGCGTCTAGCAATGGAAAAAGTATACTTAATGGATGATATTAAAGTGCATTTTGTTGTCATTTTGTAAAAATTCCTTATTAAATGTTTCAGAATAGCCTTGTTTGTATGGCTTTATTTTGTGTTGAACAATTGATAAATGTTTCTTTGTTAACATATGTGTTTTTATTTTACCATAGTATTAACAGTTGGGTACACTATTTAAGACCTGGGAGTGACTTTCAGAGCAGTTTGGGAGTGTGACCAAAAGGATAAACAGCTAATATGTTGCATCAGTAAGCCCACAATATTCTCAAATGTGGTTTGGAAGACAGCGTCAGGGTTTTCAAAAAGAAGGATGCCAAAACTGAGGCAATTATTTATTAATTGAGACATTAAGGAGAACATGCTAAGCAATGGAAAAGGAAAGACAAACTGCTTGTTCTAGCAGTTGAAAGTCTCCTGACCTCCTTTCCCAACTAAAATGCCCTATGTATGTTGGGAAGGGGAGCAGGTAGAACATGGAACCATAAAGGGAGGTCATGATTTATGAATGTTTTTCCTTTGAAAAGCTGGAGTTACTTTTGCATCCTTAAAAAAAAAAAAAAATCGTCGACTGTTTCGTTTGGAGGAAGGAAGGTGGGGGTCATTTTTAGAAAATTCTTAAAGGTGACTACACAGTAAATTTTTATCCCACATTATATTTTTTCCTTGAGACAAAGCTGAAACTGTCACTCGATCATTGCATCTGACATCACCTGATAATTGTTCTTACAATGCTTTTCAACACACGTACACGAACACAGATATCCATACCATCATTTAAAAATTGCAGTGCTAGAGGCAAGACCACCAACCTGAAGGACATCGAAGGAGTTATTTCAATGGACTAATTCAAATTTAAACTTAAGGATTTTGCAAATAGTGATATAATTTCAGAGTTTACAAGTGCAAAAATAAAAAATCCAAAAGTTACATGAAGATATAATTTTTTAATGAGAAAAAAGTCAGCAATTTTTTTTTATGAAACTCCCTGCGTTACATGACACTGTAAAGTCTTTCATGGGAGTAGCAAGCAGACAAAAAGCTGCAACGACTAAAGAGATTGTCTGACTCCCGATTGACAACAGAACTGTGTGGTAAGCTAAGACTACACTCTCGTTTGTTTGAAGCTACACAACTTGCCGAAAGATCAATTGGTCTAGTCTTGTGAAAAGGCTTTGATCGAGGAAGACTAACGGTGAAAGCTAGAAAGAAGAGAAAGCGAAAAGAATGGTGATCTGGTGAAAGAATGCATAACGGAGAAAGCAAGCAATTAAAGAAACACGCTTAAACTTTTGTCCTATGTGATGTAGACATCCTTACTGGAAACATCAAAGAGGTGCTACTTTCAACAGCCTAGGACTTTCTAGGGGGTCAAAGGAAGAAGCAACAACCCTGGGTGACGGACAATATCACAGATCTCTGTGACCAAGGAGGGCGAAGAAAGCAATGACCACCTTCTCACAGAAAGTGCTACTGTACTCACCCGATGGACTGAATATTGCAAAGACCTGTACAACTTTCATCTGAAGACTGACACCAGCATCCTTCAAAATAAACAAGACTAGGACCTGCAGACCTACCAGTCCTACGGGAAGAGGTCGAAAGATGTGTACGGAGTCTGAAGGGAGAAAAGTCGTCTGGCAGGGTGAGGAAGAAACTACAAAGGCCCTCACTGCCCTGAGCCAAAGAGTCTGGGAACTAAAAAAAGGCCAAAGGAATGGACGCATTCCCTAGTCGTACCCCTCCCCAAAAAAGGGACACAGAAACAGTTCCAGAACTACAGAACTATAAGCCTTATCAGCCACCCAAGCAAAATCATGCTGAAAGTGATACAGAACCGCATATGCACCATTGCGAAGGTACTGCTAGCAGAAGAACAGATTAGCTTCAGACCAGGTAGAAGAAGAGGTGAGAAGATCTTTAACTGTCAGATCCTGATAGAGAAGCATCTTCAGCACCAGCGGGATCTCTTTCAAAACTTCATAGACTTTGAAAAGGCTTTCGACAGAGTCTTGCAAGCGGGGTTTTGGCATGTGATGCGGACATTCAGCATTGAAGGAGGCCTCGTCCAAGTCATCAAAGCGCTATACAGCATCTCAACGAATAACCAAGAACTCACTTTCTCAGTACAGAAGACTTATCAAGGGTTATCTCATCACAGGTGCTGTTCAATATCTAGGAGAATATCTTGCTTGAGACTAACACAGCAAAGTTATGATAACTGGCAACGGCACAACTGACATCTACATGAACACACTCGAAGAAAAGTATGAATTAATTAATAAATGTTGCTCAATTGAACTGAAATCATGTATATAAGGCATTTTTCGCCGCATCACAATATTTACAGCCCCTTTAAGTCTGGCTGAAGCATCGCCCGCCTTTGAAACTTTTCATCGGCACATCGACGGGTCTGGATGCAAGTTTGCGTGGACAGCACTGCAGGTTCGCGCCACGTGGTGTGAAGTCAGGAGATGAAGCTCTCCCGTCTCTTGACTCTCGATCTTTTTCTGGAAAAGTCTACAAGCATGGGCAGCCTAGTTCGACTCCAAGGACTAATCAGCTGTGTTCGCCTCAATTTTTTTTTTCTGGCATGGGAGCTGGTGAAGTGGGAGGGAAGGGGATGGGTGAGCCCACTGCTCGTCTAGCTCTTATTCAAGTGCTGTCTGAGGTCTTTGACATGACAAGATGAAAGGCAGTACACAGCAAAATTTACTGTTCGTCGTCGTTATCGTCCTCCTCCTCCTCCTCCTCCTCCTCCTCCTCTGTTCTCTTCGTTAATTTTAGAAAAGCATAGAACTACAGCTCAATTTACCGTTGACGTATCCGTCTGAGATTAGTTCCTCCGTGGTTCTTCCCCACGTGGCTTACAGCCATTGGATCTGAACGCGGTTTCACAAGGAGGCTGACCCCATGGGTATGACGGCTGAAGCAAGAGGTACATCCATTTTTTCAGAATTATTGACCACTAAAATCATGTTACTCTTCCAGCTATCCCTCAGAGACATTCTGTACAGCCAGTAACAGCAGCTCGTGTCGCCTCAAAGACCTCTGAGGAGGAGAGTACGTACTGTGAGCTTTCATTCATTCATTTATTCATTCAGTTGTTATTTCGTCCTTTCTGTATTTTTGTTTTGACGGGAAGATCGTGAAGATAGGTCGTCAAATAAGTGTCATATTAAGGGCCTGTGACGTCTGTAAAGTTCTTATCTAGACACACTCCTGGGATGAAAATACATGACCTCGCTCTGGGTGCAGCCATGCGTGAGCCTAGTTGGCGCGTGCTGACGTACTTTGAACCACCTGTGTGCGAGGGTGTGTGTGTGTTAGTCTGTGTGCAAGATGGGAGATGGGGGTTCAGTGGCTGGTGCTTATACAGGGCTGGATTAGCTCGCTGTTACTCAGTGACTCGACATTAACACAGCCAACCAACCTCATCAGAGCAAAGATTGGAGGAAAAGCGGATAATAGGACCCTCTCTTCCCGTTCAGATTCTGTGCTCACCCGGCTGGTAGGTAATTACCAGGGTAGATAAAAGGTGGCACACGAAGAGTATTCCACATGTAGTGGCATAGACACTGCATACGGCTTTTTTTTTATTTTTTTTTTTTACATTTCAGACAATAATAAAAATAATGTCTACTGTCTGCTGCTAATGCAGGATGAAGCATTCAGCGGCACAAAATATCGGGTAGAAACTGTCCCAAGTATAATCAGTTACAGTTTTATTGTAACTGATACCACTGAAGCATAACTTAAACAGTTATACATCCTTTAGACACGCCATGGGACTCACTCTTACCTCCTTCACTTTATCAAAAGTGTGTGTGTGTCCATGCGCCAAAGAGAGAAAAAAAAAAAGCGAGCAACCATTTTGTTGTCCTTTCCTGTATATAAAGACATATCTATTATTTTGTAATCCAGAAAACCAATATTTCAAAACTTCACAAAATTTGCAGCACAACTTTCATTAACTCTTCCACCAAAAAATAATACAAGAACATTTCGCGCAAACGTTTCCCATCTAAAGACAGAAAACTTCCATTCCCCTCACCTCACCATCCCTCAGTCCCTTCATTGAAACCTCGCTCTTTTGGCCGTGTGGCCGATGCCAGTGAACTCAGCAGCCAAAGAAAGTGTGTGAAACTCTCACCTTGCACCAGACAAAATCACGTTTCGCACCGCCATTGGGCGAGCGAGACCTGTTCGCACCTTCGTCTATTATCGCGACTCCTGTAGCACCTCCCCCCTCGACTCCCCCTGGCTCATGGTCCCAAGAAAGACCGGTCCTCGTCTGAACTCCAAGGGAGGAGCTCAGCAGGCTCTGAAGAGCTGACGACGAGCGATGTCGAGGTCCTGGCATCGTGCGACGAAAGTGTCAGCTATTGTCAGCCGCTGGTGAAGTGCATCTGCTGTCCACGACGAAATTTGGAATCGAAGGGGAGTAACTGCACTAGAGAGCCATGGCACTGAGCTGCAGTTTCAGTGCCAAAGAAGTAAGTCCGATGATAACAATAATTTATTTACTTGTTTACAATATTCCCCAGTATTGTTTTTATGTCTTTGTTTGTTTATTTTGCGGTTTGATATTTCCATGACCTGAATATATTTGTTTAAATCTGGTTTCTATACATTTTCCATGTTGTCTTAATTTATTGGAGCACAAGAGTCATCCCATTTTACTTACACCATGTCTTTTATTTAAAAGTTTATGTCTTTATTTGTATATACTGTTGTCCATTTCGTTTGTCCCTGTTTGTCTCGAATGTAAATATCTTTGTTTGCACTTCAAGAAATTGGTGTTATATATTTAAATATTTATTTTAAAGTTCTATGTGTTTTTCCTTTTTTTTAAATTAAGTATTTCTGTTCTCTTGTTTAAAGTTTTATATTATATATTTGCTTTATGTGTGGAGTAATTCATTCAAGTAATTACCAACCAATTAGCAGTTTTGTGAAAGCATGTACTATTTTGGAAACCAGTATTTGTCTCGCTCTATTAATTACCATCTCACCAACATCACTATTATTATGTAAATTATGCCGGACACTTTTCTGAGGAGGACCGTTTTTTTTTTTCTATGCTGTTTTCCTTTTCCCCTGATACTTTGTCTTACATTTGTTTGTATGGTCGCTACTTTCATATGGAAGATTAGTTAAGTTAACAGGTTCCTCGTGTGAGGCCGCACGGGGTTAAAATAATCATCTAAAGGTCAAGCAATAGTCCGAGAATACAGCTCTGGGACATAGTGAAAACTCAGCATGTGTCCAGACAACCATCAAACTGAAACGAGAGGTTATCGGAAATATCCGCATGTGTGTGCGTGAAAGAGAGAAGAGAGACAATAATAATAATGGTTGGTGTCTGTTGCTATGAATTTTGCTTCTTTTTCATTTTTATTTTCTGCGATCTACGATTCCAGCGGTGACTCATAATAACGGACACAAACTCTACCGCGCAGAACTAATTGCGGGAGATGTTGGATACCTCTTAATGTGAGAACGAACACGATCAAACCCAGAGGGACATGGAGAGAGGGAGGGAAGATCAAACGAACAATTGTGTCTCGTTACGACTGAAACCACCACAGTTTTTATCCCATCCCCCACCTTCACTTTGAATGGTTAGCGGCGTCCCTCGCCTCCCCTGCTTTCTGTGATATGCTTCGTGTGACTGTATTGTGTGCTGACGACCCCGGGTACTGGGTACCCCTTTATTTTCTTCTTAATTTGTATTCCTTATTTTTTCCCCCGATCTTTCTTTCTCTCTATATTCGTTAGTTTCATCTTGATCTGTATTCCTTGTTTTTCTGTTTTGATGCACATATCTTTTTTTCCTGTTTTGATACTAATTCTTATTTCATGTTTCAAAGGAGATCGCAGCTGTGTGAAATTTTCAGTTTGAGTGTTTGTGACTGTAAATGAAATCTTTATTATCCTCCAACTGCATCTAATGAAAAGAAAATCTGAATAAAATGTGATCCCAGCGTTTAGCCCAAGACCGGATGACAGATGGTACTTAGGAGAGACTAGAGAGACAAGACAGACGATGAAGCCACGTTGAGAGGCGAGACCTCGCGAGAAAGTTCGCTACCGAATCCGCTTTGTCGTTTGGTCGGTCGATGTCTCAGACCAGAAATTCCAGACTTGTCCGTCCCTAGGTGCAAGGAACCGTCGACAGCATATATAGTCACTTCCATGAGAGAGAGATACCGTTCTTTGGAATTTTTACATTTGAAGAGGGAAGCTAACATTTCTCTATTCCAAAAAAAAAAAAAAAAATAAAAAAAAAAAAGAACAAAAAAAAAAAAAACCAAACAGAAATTAAGGTAATTTGTCAAAGGCCAAAACTTGTCAACAGGTCAGTAAGGAAACACTGGACACAACAACGAGGAATTAGTTTAGAGACAATTAAAAAATAATAATGCAGGACGCAGTTTGCGACAGAAAAAGCTTTTTTTTTTTTTGTAAACAAAGAGCTAATTTACTGGAAAAGAAACACTTGTCAATTATGAACTGCTATGGGAGTGCCATACAGAGGTGTGAACAGCTCATTTTTTTTTTCGCGTGGCTTACACACGCCGTGCATGGTTACAAAGCAAACGAAAATATTTTTTCATTTTCATGGACCGGGCTTTGCCGAGGGAATGACGTCACTGAGCAAAACCTTGGTGTTGCCGAGCAAGGAGAACTAAAATCATCTGTGAAGGAATTGTGGGGCTGTCAGTTCTCACACAAGGAATTTTTTTTTTATTTAAAGCACTGGTTTAGAAAGATTTCAGTTACACTTCCTTCAAAGAACGTCAATTCTGCAGTTCATGGGGTGATTTACTCCCCAAACACTCATTCTCTAACAGCTCCATTTTTGGTTTTCGTGGTCGTGTTGTGCTCCACATTCTGGTGCTTTTTATTATTTTTTAACCCTTTTTATTATTGCTAGTTGATCGGGTGACCCTATATGACGCATGAGGGAAATGAGGGCACTGTTGTTCTCCTGAATTATCAGAAGATCGCTTTTGGGATCTGTGTTGTTTTTTCAAAAGCGATTGTTAGGTGTGTTAACAGCAGAAGACTTTGCACAAAGGGTTTAAAGATTATAAACCACTTACAGTGGTGGAAGTTGGGAGGTAGAGTGAGGTGAGAGAGAGACTTCTACCTTAATTAGCAGAGTCTAGTAACTATACACATTTAAAAACTTGTTTCAAAAGATGTCCCTTCCTACTGCTGTTCTTTTCGTCATAACCATCCCTGATAACATGTAAACATTTTATAAATGTTTACAAGGGCTCTCGATCATTTGTAAACGTTTATAAAATGTTTAAATGTCATCAGGGATGTGACTTAACCCTCTTTTTTTTTTTCTTTTGGCTCCGTATAATCAGCGAAAGCTATACCTTCCCGGGTACATTTATCTAGCCCGAATCATTACACCCAAGCTCCCAGTAATTAAGATTTTCGGATTGCTTTTGTGCATGCAAGTCTGTACTTCCGGTAGAATGAATGAGACTTCCTCTGTACGACATTGGGACCACGTGGCCAGCGAGTTGGCTTCTAACATCATGGCTGCTATTGCAGATGACTGTTTAAAGTTACAAAAATGTCAACTGACAGTTGACAGAGTATCCTCCTTCAGATGTCCCTAGTGTTGCAGGAAGTCTCATTCTTTTTTATGTCTAAAGAACGCATTCGAGAAATATCATGTTTTCGACTACTTGTTCATGAAAATATCAGTAAAACTGCCCCAAGGTCTATCAATGAAGCAGCCATTGTGACAGTTTTTCAAATGTCCACTATGCGTAGCCCTATAGTACTCTAAATTCTAAAACCGTGAGTTAAAAAAATGGTCACAAAAATGTTTTCTATTTCACGAGTCGGTGTGTCGTGGTCTATTCAGAACATTTTCCAATATTCTTGCAGTTTTTAAAAACTAGTATCGGGTTGTATCGAGAACATTATCCAATATTCTTGCCAGTTTGGCTGCATCAGTAGCCAGGAATAGCTTCGCTCCCTTGGCGAGCTTTTCGTTTCACCAAATGTGGACATCAAGAATCCCAAAGGGGCAGGAACCAGAGTCCTCTCCCGTTAATACGCGGTAAATAAAGATGTAAAGTAACGATATCAGAGCTGTCTCCCATTGACTTGAGAAACTCCAGAGAGTCATAAACATCGCAGGCGAGACAGCATCAGAGGAAAATCCAGTGCTTCGTCATTCGCAGAAATAACACATTAGTCAAAGACCAGAAGAATAATAGCGCCGGCCTTTATTGATAGTGCGTATGGGACATGGAGGGCTGGGAGGGTTTGGAACCGGGGCAATCGAAAACTCTGGAAAGGGAAAAAAGGAACACTATACACGACACACTTCTCTATGCTCTACACAGAGGTCGGAGGTATGAAGCGAGGGTTAGTCGTTGCCCTCGAGGACACGCGTCTTGTCTCCGTAGTTATAAAAGTGTCTGGACACAGCTTTACCCCAGGGGCTCAGGTTATAAAGCTGTGTCAAATATATCCCAGGGTACAGTAATATAAAGATACCCTAGGGTACAATAATATAAAGCAATGTTTGCGGATGATGCACACCGCTTCGCCACTTCGGAGATGAAACACTTGCCCCTTGTTTACCCACTCTTTGCCCCGAGACCCCGTTTTATCTCGCTTCACAACTTGTCGAAAACAAGCGCGGGTACCTCACAGAAAATTGTGATTCTGTTCAATATAAACTCTTGTAACCCAATTGTTAATGTTTCAAGACAAGAACATCTTTGACGACAGCCTGTCACGAGCATGTTGATGTGGCAGCCACATTCTTTGCCATCTTTTGATGTTTTCAGTCGAGCGACATGGCATCGTCATCCAGGTGTCCATTTGCTTGAAGTTTTTTTTTTCCACTTTTTTTTTGGCAAGTTATTTCCTCATCTCTTCAGAGAACTTTTCCAGACATCCGTACACCTTTTTTTTCCGAAGCAGGAAATGACCTAGACAGCAATCTCAAAGGACTGCTGCGGACCCCTGGCCGCAACGTCTGCGCTTCAGGACCTCCTTCCATCCAGACGCACCCACTGACATATATATATAAACACATACACACGAACTCTCTCTCTCTCACACACACACTCACACACAGTTTTCTATTGTTGGATATTTTCTTGCGGCAGACTCACACACATACACGCAAACATAATTTTCTATTATTAGATACGTGCTTGCGGAAGACGTGGTCGCATGGCAACAAGACGTAGTCAACACGTGGGACAGACGCCCAGCGTAATGAGAAAGACTCCCAGAGGCGGAGGGAACGAACCGGGGAATATGAGGTCACGTGTCAACGTCATCTCCGCCATTTTTTTGTCGGTCAGTTCTCGGGCACTCGTGGGTCCCGTCGGGATTTAAATGGATGACAAATAATGGCAGAAATGAACAGAGTATTGCAGATGGCTGTGTGCAGATTGAACAATGGTTTCTCCAGTATTCTTTTTTTATTAGAAGGCAAGACTAAAGGTAATGTTTGCTTTCTCAGCGACCCGGATTATAAATTTGCTTGCTTGCGTGTATGTGTGCATAGTAACTGCTATCAAGAATTTATTCTTGATTTATTATTTCCGGTGTGTTTGGTAATTATTTACTACTGCTGTCGATATAATTTGTTTGCAAACATTGGCATGACAAGAAACTTCACATTCGTCCTTTCCAGACTTCAGCCTCCCTCTTCATCAGCCCTAAACGTGGCTCGTGAGGTCCGAGATAACTCACAGTCTTTCTGATTGTCTTTTCTTGTCTCTTGTCTTCTTTCTTGTCATCTCTTGTATTTTATATGTTCAGGGTGATCCTAATCCGGGTTTACGGTTTCATTCATTTTAACAAAACCCTGAATGTATTACTCAGAAGTTTCAGAAAATCTGTCATTCGTAGCAGCCATCGACCTAAGATGAACTTTACTGGAGATGCACGAGACAGAGCGTGTCTCCTCTCTCGAGACTAACCTTTAAGGTTCGCTGGCACATTAATTTTGCTGTCCGACACAGAAATCTTGATGGCTACACTGACCCCTGACTTTCTGTGCATTGTATCCATGAACTCAACGCTTAGTTCATTTTCTTTTTAGCTTTTGACCTTTGACTTTTCATTTCTAGTTCTCGTCTTCTCTCCTTCTGTCTTTGCCCACTTCGCCTGCTGCCGCCAGACTCAGCAGTTTTGAATCTTGTAATAATTTCTTGCAGAAATTTGAGCTAGGCAGAAACTTCCGGAAAATATTGAATAATTTTTTTTAATTTTACGAGCAAAATGATGTCTGTACAGTGTCTCGAAGTGCAAAGGTGTTTTGGCATATGTCACTTAAATACCATCTGAACACGATGCTGCTGCTGCTGGCGATGTTTTTAGTTCAGAGCCATTCTTCTTGTAGTTGTGACATTGCTGAAATGAGCTCGAATGCATTAGGTCTGAAATTACAGGGGAAGTGTTACTGAATATGAAATACATGCAGATTTAAAGAAAGATTGGAGTGTAGGCGGTGATGGGTTAAAAACAATCTATGCCTTTTGGTGCGAAACACAGACGGCAAAATTTTTAAAAAAGGGGTTTTATTTTGTTTAGTGGTCGATTGTGGTGAAAAAAAAAATTCAAGCATCTTGTACCGTTTGTCAAACAGTCAGAATTCTATCAATGATCTTATTAAACTAAATTTATTTAATAGAGTAGGTAAATGCCCCATGAAAATCTTTTCATTGATTTGAGGACGAAATAATTTCTAATGAGTTTTACATATGCAAAGGCAAACCTACTACATAAGATTGTGAGAGATTGATAGAACATAATGGTCATTATAGACCACTTATAACATAGAATTACATGTAATGATGATACATTA
This sequence comes from Pomacea canaliculata, assembly GCF_003073045.1. NCBI lineage: Eukaryota > Metazoa > Mollusca > Gastropoda > Architaenioglossa > Ampullariidae > Pomacea > Pomacea canaliculata. Next base: position 25,011,106 of record NC_037593.1, read on the forward strand.
TATACGATATTTGGTCTAAGGGTAGGTTGTGTTATGAAATCATAAACATTTATCTGCAAAGAAACTCGAACTCTTGAGAATTCTTGGAAAGTTGAAAGACTTATTCCGAATGAAAGGTCAAAGTTGCTGACATATTTTCAAATTTTGCTGTCAATCAAGTTTCACAATTGCAAGTAAATTAAAAAAAATGTTTAGAAGTCATTTTTAGGTCGGTTAGAAAAAGCACACGTGACATCATTGACGTCTGACCGCAGGTGATGCCAGAGCTTCGAACACATTGTTCCTGAAGTCTTAGCCATAACAACGAGTCTACGTTTGTCTTAGAACTGCTGTCTCCACAAGGACCGTAACTCGGGGAAGGCACAAGGTGCATAACTCGGGGAAGACATAAGGACCATAACTCGGGGAAGGGAAGAAACTCAGTTAACTCCAGTTTCAGGAATTGTTATCGTGCAGCAGACTGTCCAGTCGTTTGATCATAACTTATTCAGTAGCACCTCCTAGGGTAGGTACACAGCTGGTAGGGCATACAGCTGGCAGGAAACACAGCTGGCAGGGCACACAGCTGCCAAGGTACACAGCTGCGATTCACCACCCCGAAAATTATTTTCAGAGGAGTGAGTTTAGTTCATTTAAAGATAGTGATTCCGTGAATTCTAATTTTTTTTTAAACTTCAGTTTATGGCGATACAAACCTTCCAATATCACACTTGTCCCTGGATAACAGTTAATACCCTTTGACCTCAGAAATACCGGCTACTTGATTTGGTAGCTTAATAAAAGAATATGGTTGAAGTTTTTTCATCGACTTTGGCCTTCAGTGACGTGGTATGTGCGAACGTAGACTGTTATTCTAAAAAAAAAAATAAACCAAAATGAATTCTGCATTGTTATGACTTACTAATAGCATCTGTGTATTCGGCTGTTAAACTGTTTGATTTCGAGATTGGTTTTGAGAGGTAACCGTCAACTATTTATCTTTACACATCCGCGTTATTCAGAGCAAACACATAATAATCAAAAAATCCAGCACAGCCATGTGACGTTTACTACTTCCGTCCGTTGCCTTCAGTTACGTCCCAGTCGAGTGACGTAGACGGTCCTGCCGGAGACGTCACATCCGCTCAACGACAGCCTCGTGGGACACTGGGGGGGGACACGTAGCAGCTCATGAATATTAACGAGTCACGCGCCGCGCAGGATTTATTGCGCGCCGCGCCGTGCAGTCGATGGCAGACGTCAATGTTGCCACACTCACATCTGGCGCCTCTGTTCCAGTGGTGTTCCGAGTGCGTGCAAACACGGGTACCCGCTTCGCGCCTCCTTAAGTCAAAATTATTCAGCAGGAAGAGCTGCCTGCACATCCATCAGCCGGTGGAGCCGGGGCTGAGCGGAGACAAATCTCATCTTGCTGGGAGGAGAAACCTCGCGGGAAACGTTGGCACACGACGGTGACAGCAGCGGGAGTGTTGGTCGCTTGCTTCCATTTTGGTTGAAATCAGGTTTAGCTTCTGGTCTAGGGGGAGCAGCAACCCCTTCCCCAACTTTTCGCATCTCATACCATTATCTCATCATAGATGTTATTGTCGAAGAAAGGTTATGTATAAACGAATGATATGAAAAATGTGTGAGTTTTTTTTTTTTTTTTTTTATTTGTCGTGGTGCCAGACAGTCCCTGTAGAGTCGACAGAGACATTTTCACACCAGAAAGAGTCGTTTACAATCCGATTTACCGTAGCAAATGATACGTTAAGCGCTCTACCGTATTTTTTTTTCCCGATGAAGAAGTTGTGATGCTCTCCAGAAACTTGAGAAATGATGCAGAAGGAACAGTGATAATACTGGCACTGTGACACTACCAGGAATATCACAGAATACGAAAGAATACGATTGGAAAATGACAGAGCAGCAGAAAAAGAATTTTTACTCGGTTATTGGAAAATGACAGAAGCCAACAGAAAAAAATTTTCACGCAGTCGAAATTAATTCCTTCGTGATGACGGAGGCGCTGGCATGAGTTTTGTTTCTGCTTCAATGTGAGGAGGGTTAGTCCGACATTGCAAAAAAAGAAAAAAAAAAGGTGTGAAGATTAATAGTCTGTAATGCTATCGCCACTCTTGGTTTGCCAATATGCGTGGCCACAACCTGTTGTCCAGGGGCTGCTGGGGTCGAGGCGGTAGAGATTGGACTCGAAAAAGGTTAGAGGTTGGAGAAAGGGGGAGAGAACACGAGATAGGAAGGGGGCTGAAGCGAGCGAACGAGCGAGATTGTGTGAGTCACACCAACTGAGTAACGGGAGTCTCTTACGTCATCCATGCCCGCAGCTGTGGCCCCTGACCCCAGCCGCAAACGAGAGAAGAAAAAAAAAGACTGACCTTTGTGAGGTCAGCAGTTGATCAGACAACGTGACGCCCGGATGTGCACGTGGACACGTGGCGTTGCAGGCTCGACTTTTCTCGACGACAAAGATAATTTCAGCTGCTTCTTACCAGGAAGAGGTTCTCGCCGTGTGAACTTCATTTAGCTTTAAGAGAAGTTGGGAAGAGTTGCATGAGGAGTCCTAAGTCGGACCTAGCATTAAGTCCAAGTTTTTCCAAGTTTTCCAAAATTCTTTGTCGTCTTGTCTGCAAGGTCTTCAAAACGAGTCCTAAGTCTCCGATCTCAAACGGCAAGTCCACTAATCAGACCAAACTTAACAAAGTCGACTTGTCGTTGCGACTGACGATTGAAAATTGAATATCAAGACCTCTAATGCCATGCAGAAGACGATGATCACGACTCATTTGTTCAGAACACCCAGTTTATTTGCATCGCTGTTCGCAGTAACTGTTCATTTGAATTGATATTGCCGTAAATTTCGGTGTATAAGCTCACCTGTATATATAAGCCACAAATAGATACAACTTGAAAGCTGCATCGCAAGCATTTTGTGTCTGTTCGGCATGACGAGGGTGTGTGCTTCAGCAACTGATCTGAATGCTTCAGTTGCATGCTGCTTTGATTTAAAAATGTAAATAATTAACATTATAAAAACGTCAACAATTAACATTTTAACATGGAGCTCATCGAAACATTAATCTTAATCTGAAAAATGTGGAAAATCTGCAAACAAGCCGCAGGGTTTAAAGCTGGGGAAAGGGGAAAAAGTCGCTGCTTCTTGGTCCGAAAATTACAGTAATTTAAATTAAGAGCCGGTTTGAATGTTCGCTGCGCATGGCAACCATTTATTTTTATTGAATGACATTTTGAAATGCTCTGCCGGCTGTAAAGTACGTGCGACCTTTGTATTTCCTCGATATTGTGAGTGTTTCTGTGCTCGACTAAGGAAGCTCTGAAGCCATTGTAACCTCTGTAATGCTCGGAGGAAGGCAAACAGTGAAGAATGGTTGATGTACACACAGTGTTGTTCCTTATCATTCAGTCACTCGTGATTTTTAGGTTAATAATCTGATTATTAATCTGATTGTTAGCTGACGAACAATAATCCACAGCCAGAGGGAGAACCTCATAAAGATAACAACCATTCACACCTCCATGAGATGCTGTCTCTATGAACGGGATGTAGGTGTGATGCAAGGGGTTAATGTGTGTAGGTGGGATGCAAAAGGTTAATGTGATGTTGGTGTGTGTGGCAGTGTGAGTCCACAGTAGTATGTAGCAGTGGGTGTGTCTCACTGGGACGTAGTGTGATAGGGAGACAGTGTGACGTAGAAGGTGAGGGCTGTAACAGTGTAACATAAAAAGACGAGGGATGTAACAGTGTAATATAAAGAAGAGGGATGTAACAATGTAATAGTGTAATGCAAGTCTGTCCATGTGTGACCATGCTGTGGAGCATTGCTATGTAGCTGTGCAGACGTGTGTTTGCAAACCTGTTTCGAGCAGACTCAAGCATTTCACGCTTCGCTTGACTTAAGCTGTAGACTGCCGAGGATGGGTGGAGAGATCGTTAGAGCGCCTCGAGCAAGTAGCTAAAGCTGTTATCACTGCCAAGCAGCTGGTCCTGTAAACAGCGTGCCGCACAGAAGATCTGAACCCTGGACAGCCGATCATCCCTCTGTTGGTGACAAGTGCGTAACAGCCGGGTCTCCGGATCGCAGAGGAGGATTGTGGGAATCGGCTACAGCAGCAGCAGACGATGCTATAATGCTATAATGTCCCGAGATCGTAGAAGTCGGTGATGATGTCTGTCACGCGTAGGGGAGAGTGTTCTGAATGGCTTTATTAACCCACTGTATGTGGTACCGTCCCGACTCTTATTTTATTCCTGGCCTCGTAATGGAACGCCGGTGACTAGCTCGTGATGAAATCAGACCTTAAATAACGGACCATGCTGTCTGGTACATACATTGATTCAAATATGTGTCAGAAAACTTAAAAAACAATGTGGCTTCTAAAATATTAAATTAGATAATTTTTTTTAACTTGAGAAGCAAGTTTTCAAAAATATAAATATCTTGTTAAGTTAGGGGTGGAGGTCAGAATGATGCACCTGTGTCGAACCGTTCAAATATCCTTTTAATTTTAACCTGCAGTTTTTTTTTTTAAAAAAGGTACAGGCTTGTATAAGAAACTCTAGATGTTGACTCAAACTATTGACTCACGAGGCCTGTTGCGAAGACTGAGATGATCTCAAACATAGGGTTTCAAGCCTTAGATGGCGAGGATAATATATTCAAAAGGGTTCAGATTATTTTAATGACCACGACTTCTCATTACATCTTTTCTATTGATTGTAGAGGTCGAAAAATCCATTGCCTATAGTGTGCAAAGGAGTTTCGGGTCACGTAATGATGTTGCGCAACATCTGATCCGCCATGTTGCTACCGCCTGCGCCAGGCCATCGACTTTGTTGTTTCGACATACCTTGTAAACAAGGGTTTACTTTTACACACAGGGAAAAAAAATGTGATGGGTTGGTCTCGAGGACACCACCTCCAGCATTAGAGGATTTAGCAGACGACAGGAATGTCGACGATCCCACAGGATTGTGAGTTGCGCTAATTATAGCCAGTAGCAAGTGAACGTCACCACGTGACACGTGCGACCCTCATCTCCATCGATTTGTGGCCTGCGTGTTGCCATCAAAGGTTGGGCAACGAGTAATTAGACGATAGCTTGCAAACATTTACGAAAACAGTAGTAATCTGCTTTTTTTCTCCTGGCCGCGGTCTTCAAGCCCGGCATGATGCTCCTCTCTAACCGCAGTTCGTTCCATTATTCGACTTTTGTATCGAGTTCATAAAAAGTAATAACAGTAGCATTCCAATGCATAATTATGTATTTTTGGGGCTCAAATTATCGGGGAAAAAATTCCTTCCGTCTAGCAAATTTCATTCAAATGATTTTGAAATTGTTTTTGTCTTGCGGCCATTTATCTAAAGAATATCAGATTGAAGCGTAATAATGACATTGTAATATGTTTAATGGTTTGTTGAAGGTGTGTACAGACAGAGCAGACAGACAGACAGACAGACAGACAGACAGACAGACAGACAGCGGCAGGTCCACGAACGCCCAGTAAAAATATTAGCCGGTTAGCCGGCTAACTCTCTGGAAGAATCTGGAAGGGATTGAGTGACAGGCTCTAGACATCGCATTTCTTCAGCAAATTACCCACAGACTCGTGTCATTGGGACGAGGGATGGAGCAAGGGCCAATTACCCCAAACAGCTCTGGTCTGTGAGTTGGCCTCACGCGAGAGCCTAACGAAGCTTCTTGTTCATTAGTCATCGCCATTTCTTCTATTTCGAAATCTCAGTGATTCGCTGAACTGCTGTCACTCGCAGACAGCCATGAGACAAGTAGAAATACTAAACGCGATTATTAAGTCCAAGATATTAGGCTTCAATTCTGTATTCCAATGATATCATGGGAGGAGGACATTACAAAAGTACGTGCGTATTCGGTGGGGTGTGTACAAATAGTCAATGATTACAACCTCATCTACCCGTGCAGTAAACGTCAGAAACAGTCCTGACCACCACACAACTGAGCTTGCAAGGTCAATAACCGCCCTTCACCTTATAACCCCTCCTCTCTCAACACAAACAGGCTGAAAATACAATAAATTCTGTACAGTTTTCGTCTTTATACCCATGAGTGTAAATATATCATTTTTGTACTCAAGGGCCGTTTGCAACCAGATGTCGTAATGGCAGACCGTTGAAGTGGAGGATGCTGTAGGATGAAGCCGCTCGTGACGTGTGCACACGAGAGTGAAGGCGCGCGCGTATGTGTGACCGTCAGAGTCTGGCGCTGGCTGCAGCAAATGAAGACAGGGTCGAGCAGCAGGCACCAGCACCAGCACCAGCACACACCGACTCTGGCACCAGCAAGCCGGCCACCCAGGCGGCGGCACGGACAAACTTAAAAAAAAAAGAAAAAAGAAGGGACACGTTGGCTACCAGTGGACAAGTCCTCTCTTAAAAGCTCGTGACACATTCTCTGGTTGTCGTCGTCTTGCCAGCTGGTGTTGTTGCTGCAGCTACTGCGGCTTTGCTGCAGCCGTGTGTCCGTCTTTTGGTAGCGGCGGGTGCGCGTGCTTGCATGTGGTGTGTGAAGGAGAAAGAGAGAGAGAGAGGTTGTGCCTGGTGCCAGTGACAAACACCAATTTGTCTGGAATTCCTGGACATCTTCCGAGGCTGGTTGGTTACCTGTCGCAGAACAGCCGTCGCAGCCAGCCAGCCAGCCAGCCAGCCAGCGAGGAGGAAAGTCGACGTGGAAGGAAGGGGGGAAGGAGCAGGAGGAAGAACAGGAGGTCCTACCCCCCCACAACCAACCTTCCACTCCTACTCACCCGCCCTCAGAAGACCTCAACCCACCCTACCACCCACCTTTCGCTTCTGACGCGAGGAGAGACGGAAACATCTGGCGACTGCACAGGAACGCAAGGCTGGACACAGGTCAGGAGCTGTTGACGCTGCGAGCAGTGTGTGTGACCTGTGACCTGTGACCCTGGAATCTCGTGGCTGACACGTCCAAACCTTCTGCAGCAGTTTAAAAAAAAATTCTGGAGACAGTGAGGCTGTGCGACCAAGGTAACTTGTCTTTGACAATGGCGTAGGGTGAAGAAAGAGCCTGCACACGGTAAGTGTGTGTGTGGGAGGACAGTAGAGTGGATGGTTGTTGTTGTGGTTGTTGATGTAGTAATGGTGGTAGCAGGCAAGCAGAGAGGCAGGCACGGCTGTGAGGCTTTGATTTAGCGATCGACAGGGAAGTGCAGAGAAGGTGTTGTTTACAAAAGTAAAAGGTTGCGAAGAGATGATCCCTTCCATCCCTCCGTCGCCCTCCTCCGCGCTTCGTCATTGTAGGTAATTTCCTACCCTCGCACGCACGCGCGCACACACACGCGCACTCACAACACACACGTTCACAAATTGACTTTACAAGGGAAACAGGAAGCTGTCACTGGCAGCAGGGTCTATTTTGTGTCTGAGCACCATCTTCCTCTGCAGCCAATCGCACGAAAGCCATTTTCGTGACATATTTCCATTTCTAAATTTGGACTCGGTTTTCTTGCACGTGAAGGCACCGCGGCTCTGTGCTTCCATAGAAACGTCTTCGCGGGGGATGCGAGGGGTTACTGGGAATTTCTGCCTCAGAATCCAACAATAATAGTGCAACCATTAATAATCACATTTAACAATTTATTTCGCAGAAGTACATACAGCATTATTTATTGTTGAAGTACAGTATAAATAGTTTACTGTTGTTGATAATCATAAGGAGATAGTAACGAAAAATATTAAAAAAATTAAAAAAAAGCAGTAAGGAATTAATAAGACCAAAAATGTGTTCTCCCCTCAGTCCAAAAAAAGATATAAAACATCTCTCTTCTAGGATCCCGCTTATGTAATCGTAGTCTTAGTATTTCTCTTCATTCCACAATACATGAGGATGCCTGGAGAATGACTCATTATGGCAAGAAATATTTGGGAATTTTTCTTTAAAGACATTTTGCACACTCAACCGTTTTCTCTTACACCTGTATTTTCTGCTGGCCAGCCTGAAATATTAACATTTAGTTTTCTTTTGATATACCTTGATAAGCATATGGAGTCATTATCTGAAAAGTTAGCCGTGTGTGTGATGTCCCCCAGAAAAAGGCAAGAATATATAGTAAAGGTTACTTAAATAGTATTTTTTTTTTTTACCTATGATTACCTGTTGGCAATGGAATTTCAGTCTTATCATCACAGGTGAACCAGTAACATCTTTGTACCTAGTATGAAGAATATTGCCGTTCTTGGCAAATATAAAATTGCCAGTGGTACTGAAAACCATACGGGTCATCCAAATTATTGTTTTTTTCTCTTTTAAAAAATCCAATAAGTCTATTTGTTACAGGTAAACTTTCACGATTGCATTGGCTTTTTGTTTGAAGCATACATTCCTTTTACATATGCCATTTTTCGTGAATAGATAATTTTAGAAAAATGAACGACGAACGATGATAAAATCTGTGATACCCCAGAACTAGATAAATTGTCCACTGAAGCAAAATCGGTTTATTTGTTTGTATGAAAGATTATTTTGGGGTATGTATCTATTTTCAAACGGTAAACCACATGGCTATTTCAAGCAAATCATATATTTTAGTAGTCAAAATTCTGATTACATCTATTTATTATCTACATTACCTGAATGCATTAGAAAAAGCGGTGAGTATAGTGTTTTGACTAATCTACCACTTATGAGCCCCATAATTATGTTTATTAGTAAGAAATAAGTGATTATAATTGTGTTTTGGGCCAATCATTTCACCATAATTGGCGGAAAACGGGGTGATTATCAAGGTACATACAAATGACGATATATATATGTAGATCAAAGCTTAGACACAGGTCCCGACATTTTCACGTGCAGCTGGTAATTTTCATTAAATGTGGTTGTCATGGTTTTCTTGTCGCGTTCTTCAGTGAAAGAATACAGTAGATGGAAGTTGGTACAAAAGAATATTGTATAAGATATTATTTTTCCTGCGGATTTGAAATTCTTGACGCCCCGCAAAACACAAAAGTTTTTTTAAAATACATGAAGCAGCAATGATGGCTGGCCCAGTAAATGGATGGTGACAGAGTTTTGTACAAATCTTTAAAATCTGACAAAAGAAGATAGGAGAGGTATGCGAGTAAAAATGATGAGGTGATGGCAGTAAGAGGACAGAATAGTGAGGGATATGTCCTGCTGGTATTCAATCTTCTTTAATATTTTCCCACCCACTGAGCTAAACTCAGTGACTACTGAAACTTGTGAATACCTACAAGAAAGAAACTCTCTATGCTTCACCTATATTTTATTATTATTTTTTTCACAACGGCACGAGAAAGAAAAATTCAAAGACGCTTTGAAATCTTGTCATTGAATCAATTCCTCTTTTTTTTCAAATTTTCAACCATTTTTTGAAGGAGGAATTCACTCTTTCTGGACAAAATGGCGCTGCTAAATCTGTCATCTGCGTGCGTGGACTTCAAATCTGTTGCTCGCATGCGAGAACTTCAGTCAGGGAAAGAGAACCCGAAAAACATTGCAGCCCAGAACGCTGACGCCCCCAAGAAACATCCGAATGAAATCCTCAGCAACATGCAGCGCGAATTATCTCCCGCTTGATCGATAGGAAGCGGATGAGCGATGTTTTTGTCCTCTGTCTTAGCTGCACGGCATTGTTGATGACGACGGACGACCGAGTCGCGGTCAACACATGTAAGGAATATCAAGCAGACTCCACGAGGTGAGAGTTAGGAAAGAGAGAAAAGCTAATTAGTCTGAATGTCAACAGCTCAGATTTCGTCCAATGATTTCGACAAATGCTAAAGGTAGAGGTGGGTTCGGGAGCGTGAGTGATTCACCGTGTCAGGGGCACGAAACATCCATCTTTTTTTCTCTCTCATTTACCTCCACTGCCATTTACCTCCCCTGTCGTGATCTCTCCTAATAAATCAGTCTGACTCGATGGGTTATGGCATGTGATGTGGAACTCGACATCGAAGAAGGCCTTTTCCAAATCATCGAATAGCTAGGTAAGAGCTCGACGAGCGTGGCACTTCTGGTATCTTTTTTTTTTTTTTTTCGCATGACAGCTTCAGCACCGACAAGAGAAAAGAAATGGTCTTTGTCAACGGCAAATCATGTATATGAACGGGGTGCGGCTTTAAGTACTTCGGAGCCACCTTTCTAAAGATGGCAGGCCTCACGACAGACATCCAGATCGAGATGGCGACAGCAGCAACAGCCATGGCTAGACTAGACAGGATCTGGCGCAGCCATAACATCAGGTTTAATACGAAGTACAATCGAAATCCCTCGTAGTGCCAGTCTGGATGTGAAACCTGGACTCTGCTTGTCCAAACGAAGAGGAGAACCTAGGGATTCGAGAGCAAGTGCCTGAGAACGCTGCTCCAGGTCTTTACAAAAGGATAAAACCGTTAGGTTGTCGTCACACTCGCTGGACACCGGCAATAACTACATCCAACAGTCCAGCAGATGATCAAGCGTGGTCTGGTTCGGTCATGTGACCTGGCACGACACTTAGTGGAAGATTGTCCTTCAAGGTGAATTGAGGGTAGACCCCGTAGATCCCGAGATTTTCGAGAAAGATTTGGTTGACACATGTGACGAAGTCGACCGGACCTGCTGACCATTGGTATCAGTCAAGCGATGAATGAATGAACGACGAAGCTGTTGAGTAAAGCCAGTGGAAAGATTTACAGCAAAGGAACAAGCAGACTCTCAACCAGCAAGCTTCTACTCTATAGTAGAGCTGGGACTACACGGCCTCCACAACGGGCATCTCTACACCTGAATTATTCTCAAATGAGTGGCTTTTATTCATTGTAAAATATTGACACCCTCCCTCCGTTATATAGCACGTAACTACAGCTAGTGGGTTAATGTTACAAACCGACACTAAACAGGCACAAATATCAAAACTTTTAGAGGCATAACTGATCAAAAGCTAAGGGAACGAGTCGACCCAAAAAATAAAAAAGCAACAATCATCCCACGGAATGTTGACAATTCCCGTTCGAAGCAATTAAAGATTTAACAGTTCAAGCAGTGAAGCAACCTCCACACACCCTGCCATCAGCAGCTAATGAGGAACAGGTTGCTATTAAAGAATGCTTAGCAACGTAAATGGTTAAGCAGATTAGGCGACAAGAGTGCGGCACGTGCGACTTGTGAATCAGGGGCCTTAATCAAGTTGCAAGGGGACATAAGTCGGAGCTCGATAGCAAGTTCCAGCGAAACCTGAGAGTATTTGTCTTCCCGCGTCAAGAACCCGGACTTTGTTTAATCTGGTCGCTGAGATTTTTTACACCGATTATTTGAGAACGGCATCGATTAAAGCCTCAACTGCTGGAACATATTAAGTTCCTGCTCCCCCTCCCCATTCTCCATTTTAATTCCCCTGACTTCTGTTTTTCCCTCCATCTTTCTTTCCTTTTTTTTTCCTTCTCTCTTTCGTCATCTTTCTTTTACCATCGCCTTCTACCTTCATGTTTTGGTTTTAGTTCCCATTTTATCCATTTTCTTATTCTTTCTGTATTTCTTTGGGGGGTAGTCTGTGTGTCCCCTGTAAAACATTCTACCTGCTGTCATATAGATAATTTTAGAAACCGTGTTCTTTAACGAAGGATGAAAACGGAAAAGGAGAGTATTGTAGAAGAAAAAAATATAAATGAATGAGCAGGAAGATGATTACAAGTTTCTTACAAGAACACTAAAAAAATGACAAGAGGGGAAGGTGACAAGAAGGAAGGAAGAAGGACTGTGTGTGAGAGAGAGAAAGAAGGTGATTTTATTCGCATGTAAAATCAAAATATGCATGAAGGTGGATGTAAACAGAACGTGTGAGTGTGTGAACGCGTTTACATCAAGAGAAAAAGCTACAGAGACAGGAGAGGGACTGATAGTGGAAACGAAGGAGTGAAGAAGACTCAGCCAAGAAGCATAAGATCGTAAATGGTATTTAGTAGTCGCTGATCGATCTCCAGAACTACGGGGAAACAGCTGTAGCAAATAAGTGAAATGATGCCGGAGAACTCTCTCCTGACCTTTTCTCTCTCTCTCACAACCACGGACGAGCCAGCAGCCGAGAGGAGGAAGAGAGAGAGAGACAATCAACCCAGTTTTTTTTCCTACGATTGCATCACCCACTAAAGTCAATTTTTAAACTGGAGACTTTTGGTTGGAGCAGGGTGTGAGTGGCAGGCTGATGGAGAAGGGAGGAAGGAAGGAAGGGAGGATGAGCCGAAGAGAGGAAGAAAGGTAAGGGGGGATACATGATGCCATCCTCAAAGCCTCTGATTCATAGCACGCCTCCAGTGACGTCATGCATCCAACGACATCAACCAGGAGGGCAGATTAAATTGTTTCTGCAAATTTAGCGAGAGATGAATTGCACTTTATGCCGGATCAGGAACTGGACTGGAAATTTAAAAAGTTTTTATTTTTGTGTTGGCCTGCTTGCACACTGCGGCGTAGAAGAGGCAATTGATGTAAAGACAAGAAATAATCCTACCTCCACCCTCTCACTCCACCTGTGTGTCCCTACGCCCATGCTCATAATTATTTATTATTACTACTAAATATATTTCAATAATGCACGAACCGCTGACTGGAATCAGCTGATTGCTTATCTCATTTATGTAAAAATATGGAAATTTTGCGCTTAATCGTGTGTTTAAATCTTTCTTTCTCCCTCTTTTTTTCTAAGGAAGTGTACTTGTTCCAAGCTAAAAAGGAAAGTCGCAGGTAAACTGCGGTTTTTGTCGCCGAAATATCAAAATAATTGCCGTTCGACTAATTTTTCTTTGATCTCAAACTCATGTTCTGCTGTTATGATCATAAAATCAGAACTGTTCCCAGACTTCCATGTTTATTTTCTCAGCCCTGCACAAGAGGAGCTATAAATACTCGTAATTATCTTTGCACAATAACGAGGTTATCGACGTCTGATTTTGTTTTCCAGAAGCAGCTGGAAGTTCCACTTCTGCTTTGTGAATGAGTGTGGTTTGTTTTCTTTTGTTTTTTTATTTTTTTTTATGGGTGGGGACTTTTTTTAAAGGTGGAAAGGAGTTATAATCTGTGCAAACACATGTGGTTTGCACCAAAGTAACCGTTCTTTTGCCACAAAGAGGAGACATGTCTACATGGGGAGGGCCAGGGTTGAGGTTTGCCAAAGAAAGCGAGTTTTCCTCTGTGTGTGGTGGTTCAGCTTTGATTAGACCATTCTCAGATGTTGTTCACTGAGAGACAACATAGCCTCCACTCCTACTTCCTTCCTCTGCAGGTGTGAAAAAAACAGGTCTGGTGTTTGTGTTGTTTTACAAGGTGGAAGTTTCGAAATGGCCTTAATTGCAAGTGAAAATTGGTTTGTGTTAAATTCGCAAAGATTTTAAAAAAATAAGGCAGAAGAAAGAGCTGCAAAGTGAGATGATAAGAAGAAAGACGAGGAAAGCGTAGAGAAGTGTTATCGGAAGAAGTAGATAAAAGTAAGCAGTAAAACGTCAATAACAACTTGAAAGAACAGCAAGAGGAGTAGAGAACCGACGACAGTAGAAAGCAAAGGGAGATAATTAAAAGGAAGTACAAAAGATAAGCTAAGGGAGACAATAAAAAAAAAAGAGATAATTGCACTGCAGGAAGAGGAAGTAGAAAAAGACGTGAATTATTTAAAAGAAAGTACATCGAAGCAAAATAAAACAACGAGTAGAAAGAAAGAAAAAAGAAAAAAAAAAAACCAAACAAAAGGCAATATTAAAAAAGAGTAGAGACGAGAAAAGCAAAGTGGACAGAGATGTCGTACTGTGACTACTGTCAAGAGTGTTGGTCAGTGAGTCAGCCCTCGCATGCAATGTTTTGCTGTTCTGTGATTTTCTCTCTCTCTCTCTCTGCCTTTACACTTTACAGTTGAAGTGTCTCGTCAGTAATTAGCGCCTTGCTTAGTTCACGGGGTCGTGGAAAGGTCAACCCAAAATACATCCTTCCTTCAATAGCGTTCTGACCCTTTTGCGACCGCCAGCGTTGCCTGGCAACACTGAATAGCTGCTGTCAACAAGGCGCGCTTCCGTCTCCATGCATGCGACCCTCCCTTCACTCGGAATGAACAGGTATCCATCTTTACTGCTCTGACGTGCCACGTCCCCGTCTAGGGTTTTACCCCGCGGAGCTGCTATTTGCACATTTATAACCCATTCCCCCTCGCCGTTTTAATGTATTTCATTTATTTGTTCATTCTCATTGACGAACGGTTCATTCTCCGGTTCTGGTACTCATGGTAGCACATGGATAAAGCGATGGTGAGTTGGTCCTGTCCACGTCTTCAAGCTTCAAGCCAGTCCTTCCTCTGGTCACCTTGTCGTCCACACCTTCATCACCTCCCACACACCTCCAAAATACCCGAATGACGGTTTTAGACAGCGTGTCGTGCCAACTGACGGGGTTGAAGCAAACCAACTTTGATTTTGCGATAAAGGCTCCAAAAAAGTAGTTATTTTATTTTTCTTGTACAAATTTAGTCCAGCTTCTTTTCTCACTTGTTTTCGAATACTTCTTTGAAATGTTTCCACGAGGGTGTCTACATCACAGTCCGCGATCAATTTTAGGATGACAAATTTGCCTTCAATCTTGAATTTCCTCAACGTTTCCAATCAAAGCGATTTCCAGGGTGGATTAAGTGGCCTTTCCCATCAGCTTCCACCTTTAAGTTCGTTAGACAGGGTTATGGTCACTGCCTAGTCTACTCTCGGGTATGACCTTATTTAGGCCTCGTTGAAATGGATTTGAAACGCCTTGGCAGACGGATGGAGTCGATGTGGTTATTGACCAAATCATCTGGAGAATGCCAGGTCGCCGTGCTGGATTCCTGGTGGGGACGAGAGATCGAGTGTTCGCTGTCGGTGGCCTTTTCAAAACTCTGTTGTTTGATTTTGCTGCTACTGCGAGATGGATGTTTTCACCGCGGAGAGGTCTCCCGGAATATGTGAAAGGCATGTGATATTTAAACATTGGCCACAGACTTCTACGTGGCTCTAAAAATAGGTGGGCACAATGACGTCGCTGGGATATATGACGTAAGGTGCGTGACGTAAACTACGCATCATGACGAGCGCCTCCTTTACAGTCGCTAAGTATTGTCGCTAATAACTTTGTATCTAAAGAGTTGTGATGAAATGAGTTCGATCCTCACGACCCGGTCGGAATTTTCGCTCATCGGTCGCCTAGATACGACGCACACACGAAGACACTGAGACGAAGTTTGTTGCTATTGGTAACGGCGAAATCTGTTTGGAGGGAAGGAAGGAGGGAGTTATAGTTTTGTTTTGTTGACTATCTGCTGTTCATAATCACTCCATGCATTCTCGCAAGCTTGATTTACGCAGACCTGTGCTCGTCTTTAGCCGAATTATGCCAAAATCAATTTGAAAATAGGAAGTAAACATCCCGACAGCTCATTTCTCCTCGCTTGAATGCCGAGCCGCCAGCTTTAGAAATAAGAGGAGCTTCGGAGAGGTCGTGACCTAACGAGTCGTACCCATAACTGCCTTACGAGCGTTCCGTTCAATAAAACCAGAGATTATATGACATCTTTAAAAAAAAACTTGCTTCTACTGTAGGTGTCAAGATGGTGACGTTTGCTTTGCTTGTCACCACTACAGTTAGAATCTGGATGTCACGGGTTCAGATTCCGTCTTGGGATATATATATATGTACACTATATCGTATATATATAGACAGGTTGACCGCAAAGGGAGGTTTCATCGGGTATTCAATTTTTATATCACCCTCCACACTCTTCCCTCTTACAAAAAGAAATCACCTGTAAAGCATCAGAAAAGAATAACTGCACTAAATGCACGTGATATAATGAACCCTACTTACCAATCATTATGAAACAAATACTTATCAATACCAACTCCAGATGTTTTAAAAAAAGAAAGCGGGTAGAAAGTGAGTAGACGTGAGAGGTTTCAGCCGTATATTAGTAGCCTTATATACACTCGCATTATGAGTGTTACTTCCTCTTAAACTTAATGAAAGCAACAGTAGTTTTTGGATGCATTTGCGAGAGTTATTATTCTATATGATTTTTGAAAAAAGCCTGTTCCTGCCCTCTCCGCTGAGCTGTTACAGTGGGGTTAGAAAGTATACTAGTTAATAGCTTGCAGATAAAAGTCTCAGGCTCATTTATATCTCATACTAAATTGTATGCAAACGACAACATTTTAAGTGCATTCCAGCTTTTCTTTCTGTCTGTCTGTCATTCTTTCTTTCTTTTTTCTTTCGATAGTAGAATTTGTGATCATATGTCATTTTTCAATTAAGAGTTTGTGTAAAAACCACTGAGATCAAAAGTTATCCCCATTTTTTGAGTTATAATTTAAAAATAAAGTAATATGCTGACAGCCAACAATTTTGTCCTCCAATCGTCCATTTCCTTGTCTTCAATAAAACAAACGCTCCATTTTTCCCTCTAGCTGCTGAGTGTGGATTGTAATTACATGGCAAACTGCTTCTGGGACTGGGAAAAAAGGAAGTAATTTTCTCTGAAGACAAAGACAACAAATCGTGTTTAAAAAAGAAAGTATTGAATGAGCGGGTGGCAGGATTTGGCCGCGTGGAGTCTGTGAGTTCTGCTGGAACAAAGCTGGAATCGACGAGAGGGAATTGGAGAAAAGAAGTGTGTGGTGAATGCTGAAGGTCGGAGAGAATCCTGCTTAACAGCAGCAACAAAACATTTGTTATTTGCCGAGGGGACACAACAGCAGTAAGCTCATGTAACTGTCTGGAGGAGGAGGTGGAGACAAGTGTCCCCCCAGGCTTGTCTTTGCACGCAAGCGACTTTTTTCTCAACAGTTTTTGCAGGACTTGAAAAAAAAATGGATTCGCCGACATCAAGTGATGGGGTAACTATTTTTTAAAAATTTTGCTTATAATTTTTTTTAATTAAACGGCTTTAGTGTTTGTGAAACCTTTCTACTGTTTACTTAGGTTTTGTTAAGTTTTTTTTTTGTCTGTCTTCCCATGTTACTCGTTTCAGCTTTTTAGTTTCAGTATTAGAAAAGGAAGGAAGAAAGAAAGAAAAAATGTAATTATGAAAAGAATAGAAGGAAAAGAAACGAAATAAATGGTAAGAAGAAAGAAAGTCACATCCCATCACCATCGTGACCGTAATATGATCACCACCACCACCACCACCACCACCACCACCAACAACAACCAGCAACCACTGTGCACCCAGTCCACCGCCTCGTTCTTTCCTTCCCAATGCCCATCCCTAACGCCCACACACTTTTACCCGCGCAAGTGCACTCATAAATTCTCAGCAGACGACACCACAGACCGTTGTCCGTCCTCTTCCACTTTCAGCATCAGCAGCCCTCGCGCTTCCATACCCTCCCGTCTCTTTGCGCACCTGCTGTTGCGCACCCGCTGTCCTCTGTCGCAAGCACACCCGCTTTTAGCGACACACCGCGAGATGAAACCTCTTTGGAGATAACGGTCTTAATTCTCCGCCAACGGAAGTTGGAAACGGGAACGATGTTAGTGACGTCATCAGATGAGGTTTTGAATTCTTCAAGACAAGGAAAGTACCCGGAGGTTCGAGCACCCTGCTTGACGTCAGCAGTCGATGTATTGGATGATAACATGAGTCACGAGTCAGTACATTTTCATGTGGTACTAAGGATGGATAACCATGACATTCCAGTCATCGTAATTAGTCACATTCTTACTGTAATTACTTGAGATGGGAGGGTAACATTCAAATGCATTTGTCCTTTTCTCGCCGCAGTGTTATGTCACATTCTACTGTGTCTTGAGATCATTCAAATGCTCCCTGCTCGTATTGGAATGCACGAGCACAGACAAGACATAAAGCCCATTCCATAACTAATATACAAAAGACGTTGCCATGGCAATCAAAGTGTCAACGCGGTGAATAACAATTCCCAGTATTGATCCAGTTGACAACATCCTCGCACGAGTAGGTTGTAGGGAGGAGAGGACATAATGTGTTGTAATGTCAAGTGTGTTGTTGTTGTTGAAGTGGCATCGCACTGTAGTCTCTAACGGACGCAGGACCGTGTGTTGGTGGCGTTTGTCTGTCTGTTCGCCAGTCCCGCGAGAGAACAGGGTGTGAACACGAACCCTGCAGCAGGAATCGAACCCTGCACCGTAAACCCGAACCAGCGAGCATCAGTACCATTATTTAAAGTCGCGTGGGGATAGATGATACCCCAGTCCACATCAGTGTTAACATAATTTTGTATAAATTTTTGTGAGTACATGTATGTGCGAGCATGTCTCTGTTGTCTGGAATATATTTTGTCTCTACCCGCAGGTCTGTTCATTCAGAATGCGTGAATGCGTCATCCTTTGTCTCTTCTGTTTGACTGCACGTGTGCTCCTTTCGATCTATCTCTTACTTCTATAAACTACATTTTCTCGCCTGTTCCTCAAGTCCATCCTCATTTGCAATTTTGTCCTTCAAAAAATCGCTGCAACCGAATCAGGAATCCATGAGTTTGATTTTTATAATTAATCTCACGTGCAATAACACATCCAGCTCCAAAGCATTATTTTTTTCTTCCATTCCAGACCTCTCTCCCCGCTTCCGTGTCTCTTCCTTTCTGCCATTTGTCGCTGCGCTTTGCAGACAGACGCCTGTAGTAGTCGTTACGAGCAGCGGCCCTTCTCATTAGCCGCGTTTTCTGTAATCAAGATTACCTCGAGGACATCAGCTGCAAGAACAAATTTTCGGGGAAGACGGGAGGTAGTTAGAGCTGCAGAGTAAAGTAGAGGGAGGAGAAAATGATGCAGACGCGGATTTAAAAGCTCTCTTTGGTCATTAAGGCACCACAGCACGCACACGAGTGGGAGGGTTCGGTCTTGGGGCCGTGGTCATGAAGAGGGGCATCCGTGTCTCACTGGGTTTTCTTTACTTCTGAACACCTACAGCCACACTCTTGCCACACCTTGGATCCAGGACGAGAGCTTTTAGATATCAGCCGACGTAATAGTCTACGGTTGCTTCCCGGTGCAGGATCCGAACTCTTCCAGTCAGAAGGAAACCACTGGGTAACGTTACTCTGCTTTAGAACTGTGGGATCTGGTGGCTAGAAGCAAATTTTGGTGTGGACACAAAGATTTCGATTTCAATTACTAAAAATCGCCAATTGGTGCTAGCGATATAAGCATCACGAAGAAGGGTTTCCAACAAATTCATGCACAGAATATGACATTTTTGATAAACATCTCCAAGCACAGTCATGTAAACATGTTCTCGAAATAAGAGCCTACGAACATGTACAGAAACACAAAACGTTTCCAATATATGAGAGTAAACACATCACCATGCACAGAAAGAGAAGGGTAACAATCCAGATATTATTAAGAGAAAAACATTAATGATATAATATTTCTCATGCCTCTTCTTCATAAAATACCACTGGAGTATATTTTTGTAACATTTATGATTTAGTTTTAGCGATTTTCGCTGAGCGCTCCTGTTGATTTTTAATGTGTACGCACACCTAAAGCTAATGACACTTTCAAAAATTTGAAAATCTTTTAGCCGTTATTTTCAATGCCAAAGTAGTCCTTTACAAATCTTTTGATTTATTCAATCATTTTATCGGCGTCATGCAGGGGTCACCCGCCAAACAATAATTTATTTGCCTTGGGCCAGTCGGCGAGGCTTTTAATATTTTACAACCATTATGCTTTTTTCCCCCGTTTGCAAATCTTCAGAAACAAAAGCCACCAGCTCTACACTTTCATTTCCAAGCTCCGTAGTCTTGTGTAAGCAGCTGCGACATTCAAGTCTGTGATGTGGAGGTAAACAGCGATGTTGATGGAGGTGGTGCGCAGGTCACCACTGCGATGACGGACTAAGTATGGCGCATGTCTAGCGTCCATTGTGTGGGGGCCGCACGGTCTCAGCTTTCTGTCGCTGCATCACTTACACGCAGTAAACAAGCAGCTGCAGCAGATTAATGAAACTGGACCAGCGCAGGCTCCCTCCTCTGCCATTGTGCGCGCGCACATCAATCTCTGCCACGCTCGCGCCTGCCGGCGGTCCCTCCCGCCGCTGACGTCATCGCCCGTGCTCTCGCGCAGTTTCTGGAAGTCTCGCGCGCGGTCGCCGGCGGTAACGTGGTTGAGGCCGAGGTGTGTGTGTGTGCTGGGTGGCGGTTTGTTGTGGGAAGCATCCATTTTATATATTTTTTTTAATTTTAAGTTTTTTTTTTAATCCCATGGGAGAAATCGGTTAATTATTTATACTAATTATTTCCTATCTATTTTTATTTTCGGATGGAGATTGCATGGAGAGAATAACAACGTGCCACCTGGTCTCAGAATAAAGTATAGCGTTACATTGCCTACATCAACTGAAAGGAGTGGGAATGCTCAGGATGTGTAGAATGAAAAAGAACTTTTTTTAAACATGGTGGCTCAGTCCAGGAAGCAAAAATTCCTGTATCCTCTCAGACAGATGAATGATTGACCTGAATGACAGAGCTGAATGCATATGCATTTATATACAATAAATATTATAATTTATATTGACCTCGTGCTGCACTTAAGCGATGAACTTGCAAGATTGCTGCGGATGCCGGAGTAAGGAGGAGAGTTGCGGGAAGGGAAGGAAAGAAGATTGAAAGAGACCGGGTTGATAAGGTTTGAGTACTTCAGGACCGCGTCCCTCCCTACGCTTCTGCTGCGGAGGCAGCGACGTGCCGTCTCGGCGAGCCACGGTCATCCATACCCATTATCACGCCGGGTGCGAGACCTCACGCCGGCTCAGTCCTCGCAGTCGTCTACCCAGCAACCTGTATGCAAATGACTGGAACGGACGCTATGGCTGACTACTCCACTCTTCTCTCCTTTCCACCAACGACTGTTTTGCTACAGAAACAAGCAGCATCATTGTCGTCTCCTCCAAGAGATGAGCGCCACGTCATCGTCGTCACCCGACGACGCACTCGCCTGGGAAAGAAAGAGAGAGTGAAGGGGCGGGGAAGAGGCCATGACCTACATCCGGGTATCCGCTGGACAGTCGCACGCGCAGGCCCACAGGCTGGGGGTTGACACCTTGTGTTGTCCGCGGCTGCGCACACACACACACACAAACACGCACGCTGAGTGACGCACAGCTGTCTCGCACCCTGACGACGACTGACCACCAACCACCCGAGTGGCGCGGAGTCCAAGTCTCTCACACCCGAGATGAAGAGATGGTGGCACAAGCAGACCAGCGAACAGGCACTGGAAGAGGAGGTGAGTGGCGCAGAAAGAAAGAAAGGGAGAGAGAAAAAAAAAAAAGGTTTGACCGGAGATTGCGACTTTTAAGTCTGGCGGCTGAAAAACAACTGTTGCTGGCCGGCGTGTTGCTGTCGTGCTCAGTCATCCACTGCATCACTGGCGGTGGTGAGCGACAGCGGCCACTGGAAGCTGCACAGTGCATGGCGCTGGCTTTTTTGCGCCGTTCTGTCATTTCTAGAGCTAAACTGTAGAATAAACTGACCAGTAAATACATACAAATAATGTGATAACATCTTAACCAGGCGTTGTCAGTCCGGCACACGTGACTGCCTACTCACATTTTAAATGACCGTTGTATGAAAATAATACGCCGAGCATCATACTCAAATATTTTTCTCATCGAGAACCTTTTTTTATTTTTGAGCAGTTAAGACCTGAAATGAAGTAATTTGTGTGCTGGAATCGGTGTTTACATGTCGATTTCGAAAACAGAATCGATTCACTTTAGCTGCACGTGTTTACGAACGATCTCGATTCCATGGAGGGTTCCAGAGCGGGTCCATGTGACGTCATCAAAGCATCCGCACTTTATCCTCCATCAAACCTTTAGAATTGTACATGTACATACTGTATATATGCTCACAGTACACATACACACTGTACATATAATCACTGTACATTTACACGCTGTACATATGCTTACTGTAAGCATTCATACTGTCCATAAATAATGTAACTGTATATAATGACGGTACGCACGTATATTATATGCTATAGCATATAATATACTCCCTGTGTATACACTCACCGTACATATGCTTACTCTAATATGCTTTACACACACACACATACACAAAGCTCAGTTATTTGATACGAGCAGTATTTGACTTCCATGGAGAGAATAATTTCGCTGAACTGCGGAGTAGTCATACATATTTTATCATGGTTCAGGTCTCGTTTCTATTGACGAGACACTTACATGTTAACTGTGATTAGTGCAAAATATTTTCTCTCATAGTACTGTTTGTACATTATTTGTGCACTAGCCAGCAATACCCGTAAACTTCGATGTATCTGACATGATTCTGCCTTATTTATCTGCCTATTTAGTAAATAAAAAAAATACAGTTCACCAGATAATAATAAATAAGTTTACTAGGAAATGGAAGATGGTCACAGTAGAAATGAGAAAATATACTTCGTATTCACATTGTGTCAACTTTAACTTAGACTGTGTTATCCCTCAAAGTACCTGGCATCTGCAACAGGCAATTCTAACTCACTTTGATTTGCCCTGTTCCAGTACCCGATGCCAGCAACCAATAATAAGTCTGTCGAGGCTAAAAACACATATGTATGAGTGAGGATCGATATTTTCTGTATTTGGTATACCACATCAAACTTTATTAATGTTTAAATATGCTTTATATAATATCCTTTGTGAATTGTTTGTTTTGATATGTTTCTAATTTATTCGTTAAGAAGGGCTAGTGTAGTGGCCACTCAGTCGGGTACGTCTTCATTTGGCGACCGCGACTTTAGCAATTTTGAAGTTCCATGCTAAATAACAATTGGGTGCAAAATAAATAAATAAATAAATGGTACAAAATACTTGTTCAAAAACCTTCAACCGAGAAAGTCATATTTATACTGTAAAGTTGAAAAGCCTCACAAGACAATTTTTCTGAAATGAAATCTTTTTATACATTCCACACATAACTGTTTCCGGTGATCAGTCAAATAATAAATTAGAATATATATATATGTGTGTAAATATCCCGCTTAATGAATACCTATATCCTAAATTTTCAGACGTTAGAAACATTAAGTTATAACTGTTTTCCTATAAATCAAAATATTAATTGGAAAATGGGTTATCAATAAATAATTTGAAGAGTATAAAACACATTTACAAGTTACATTATGCATCTTCACCTTCTTTAAAAATTTGGCCAATTGCTGACTCTTACTACTTTGTTAGGTTTTAACTTCTGTAATGTTTCCTACAAGTCGAATGGCCACGCATATCGTTACCACATTTAATATGATACAAATTTATAGCTTTAACTGTAGCATTTTTTTTAAAAAACCCCAGCTATTTATAATTAATTTTTGTCTTAGGTAACTAGAACAGTGAATGATTTCCATGGTCATTTAGGAGTGTACAATGCCGCATATGCATCCGGTCATTAATCTTTGAACTGAATATAAATTACTTTTCTCCTGTTTAATTGCAAGAAAAGTGGAAGCGAGTCTGGGCTAAGTGACCGTTTAACTTATGACTAGTAGGACTGAAAATATAGAAACTCATCTTTTATTAAAAAAGCGAAGATTTTCTGTTATAAACATAAAAGGACGTAAGACTCACCAGCAGTTTGTCCACCAGAGGGTCATGACCCTCATTTACATATCATGTGATAGGCGGGAGGGGGAAACCAGCTGCTACTAGTTTACGTAAATGATAAGGATGAGGTTTTGATGTACATAGTCACCCAACAACTTCCCACACTTTGATTGTTCAATATAAATAAAAAGTCACATTAACAGGTGTAGAAAGTGGTGTTTAAAATCTCACCCCAGCACGTACACATTTTTGAAAATGTTTTACAGTTATATACCTATCATCTATTTTATCTTCTCAATTCTTCTGCAACTTTTCAAAATTTCATAAATATCTTAGTTATCACAGTTTTTAAATAAGTATTTTACCAGTTAAAAAAATCACGCAGGTAAGCACACACGTTCACTCGTGAACACACATGCGCGCACAAACAAACACACTTTCCTCCACTCTCACTTTTGTTGACGTGGGTCATTGCATCTCTATCCCCTTGTCCTCATCACACCTGACTTACCGACAGTCCCGTTAGGCATCGGTGCTCCTTCTGGCACGTGCACGCATGAGTGAGCATGCGTTTGTGACGTAGGTTGCTGTGTGAAGACTTTGATTGGTCCACACCATCTCCACGTCACTGCAGCATCGCCCTCTAGTGGCAGGGAAGCTTGAGGCCGTTCACAGGGTGTTCAGATCAATGGAGCGCGCCAGTCGTGTACAAATCACGGGCACCGCCCTGTACAAAAATAGCTCAGATAAATATAGTAACACCTCAGTCTGCCACAACCGAAATTTTTAAACGATTTCCGTTATCTGTTAGTCACGTGTCTACGTAAGTTTGAGAATAGATTGAGGCCGTTTCTATGTCAGAATGTAAGCAGGTTATTCATCTATTGAATGTAGGTAGCCAGTGTTTGACTAGACCAGTTCATCCCAATTATAATCATAGGGTAAGTGGCTGATGGCGTGACACAAGCCATCGTGGACATTGTACCTGGTTATATAGGTCATAGGTCATCTCAGGAGACCCGTGTCTGAAGAAGTGTGTCTCATGTCCGTGCACGTGCACGATGTGTTTGTGTTTGTCGTAGTAACAGAAGGAGAAACCCCGCAAGGAGCTATCTACGGAATAAGATGCCAGTCCTGAAAGCATTGGTCGGTCCTCGCTCTGTCGCCATCAACAGATGAGCTATCGGGGACGTCAGAGAAGTGCAGACTGAAGGAAGGTGTGAGTGGGGTGGGGTGTGGTGTGGTGTCGGGTGGTTAGTGGGGTGAGGTGGGGAGTGTTCGCGCATGCGCGGGCGTGCGCGTGTGATGGGGTTTGCAACCTCGCCAACGGAAACCTGGCGACCTGTTTGTGGCTGGCGGCATGCGGTGAGCTGCTGTTGTTGCGCTGCTGATGTTTGTGTCCTCCTGCGGCACGGCAGCTTTGACGCCAGCGTGCGCGCACGAGATGGAGAGACCCAATAACAGTGATAACAACATACGTCAGAAAGGAAGAGGGTATTACGACAATAAGAAAACAATGTAACAATGGGAATACAAAAGATGGACAAAGGGGCAACGAAGGTATACCCACTCCGTCCATCCTCACAGAAGGGGAGAAAGGCTGAACCGTTAGGAAGAGGGATAACCCGAATGTTTCTGACCTCAAGTGATCTTGGGCCATAACGTGGGCTTCTAGCGATCCCATCTCGTCTGCTCTATAAATAATCCAGATTTAGAAGCAACAAGGTGGATTGTGGTTTTGTGGTTGCTGTAGCAGGGGTTGTTTTACAGGGTGGAGTTGGCTATCCCCACGCCCAACCCTCCTCCTTCCTCTTGGGACCGGCAGGTTACCAGAGGGGTTTCCATTTGGATTGTGACCAACAGCTAACTCTGGTCTGTGGCTGCATGGACCTTTCAGAACTGCTTTCCACATATAACTTAAGCACCAATAAATTTCAGGTCGCGTGTAAAGCCCATTACACTCGCCCAATCTTTACAAGGAGCTCAGTGCACTATAAAAAGGATGCAGAAACACACCAGCCTACAATACATGACACACCTAGTAATAAAACACGCATGCAATCAGCCGTAAAAGTTATCCCATATCGTCTACAACTGTCAGAAAGAGTTACGCCCCTTATGCTGTGATCAGTCCGGGTTCTCTTTCCCTACAAAGTCACATTGATAGTATGATGTAAACATACCTAACAAAGTTTGTCCATTATTTCCAAATCTGTCTGCGGCGCTTGCTGTATGAAGTATTCTGAAAGACTGAAGGTATGAGAGTATTTAGCAGTGGGAGAGTGAGTCTGGGGGGTGAGACAGGGAGGGAGTGATGACGTGATGGAGTACTGTTGATGAAGGAAGGAGGTTTGTAATGACAATGGATGTGTTACTGGACAGAGTGGTTGTCTTGCTTGCTGGTTGGAAAAAAGCCGGCCATCTTGGACCCCATCGTAGTCAGGAAGCCGAGGTAACTCTATTCCCCTAAATTACCCATGGACCGGAAACGTTGCGGGGTCGTGAAACTGAGAACATGCGCATAGCTTGGAGGAGGGCAGATGATGTGGAGGTCCCCAGCTCTGGCTACAGAATGCTTGTTAGTGCTGTCAATATTCAGGAGAGATAAATCTAACCCCGGGGTACGAAGGACGAGGCTTCATAACTAGAGCCTCTAATGAGTACAGTAGCATCACGCTAAGCTAGGATGGTTAACACTTAGCGGTCAGCTGACATTGCCAGTAATAGCAGTTTAGCTAATTGCTAACTTTATAGCCATTGGTTAGGAGCGGATCTCGCAACCCATCCCTTCTCCTCCTCCCCTCCTTCTCCCCTTCCCCGAGACACCGACATGGGTTGTAGAAATCACGTGTGTGGGGGGAGATCGACTTCCTTTCGCTTTAAATTTTTTTTTAAAGGGAAAATACTCTCGAACTTTGCGGTCGGTTTCTTAGAGTTACGCCGCTTTCTACCCAGCGCCAGCAACTTGCACAGAATAAATTCCCTCTTCTTGCAGGAACTGGATACCGGTAACACGCTGAGTGTTTTCGTAATTTTACTTTTTTCTGTTTAGTTCTTTTTCGCGAAATTTAAGTCAGCAAGAAAGAAGGAAGAAAGAAGGAAGGCTTTCGCGGACGACTGCCGGATTCTGGCAAGGCAGTCAGCAAGGAAAGGGGGAGGGAGAGCAAGGGTGGCCATGATGACGAAGTGCAGCAGCTGCTGAGGTTGTGCGGCGGCTGTTAAGGGTTGTGTCAAACGTCTTACCTTGCTTGCTGTCACATCTATCAAAATGTCTGATAATTGACATAATTTTTTAATTGTTAAAATGGTTAAAAATCAGAAAGTTTTTTTAAACTGTGGGAATCGCCCACGAATATCTTGAAAAGCATCTGTGTGATTTCCTATTTTTCTCCCGTTCCTTCCTGTCTGCCAGTCATTCTTTCTTTCTCGCGTTCTTGTCTGTCTCTCTTACCAATCTGTTCTCTCTTACTTTATTCATCATATCTATTTATAGGCTTTCTTGTCTTTGTTTGTATATATTTCAAGGGTTCCCTCTCGCCTGTCCACGTATAGACCAGGCTCCGCCATCACGCTTCCTCCCCCAACTACTGCATTCCTTCGTCCTACGATCCAAATACCGATTAGAACCCGGCAGAGTTATCCCGCTGTCTCTGCAAGCTGTAAAGGTCAAACGAAAAGTTCATGGTCTGAATCAGTCATAACTGATGGAAGTCTCCCTGGTGCCAGCTGTACAATGATGCTATTTGTAATCACACCTTGGTGGCGAAACCAGGCGAAGGATTGTTTCTGTTTATTTATTTTGAGCAAGCGACGAGCTCGTTCGTAGACATGTCGCACCGTGTGAATCCAGCTTACACAAGGTAATGCAAGTAATGTCCTTGATGACGTCCTATACACTGGTCCTGGGGAATGCAAAGCGCTTAGCAATATTCAAGCCAATATTTTGGGTGAAAAAAAATAATACAACATGAGAGAGAGAGAGAAAGAGAAAAGAGAAAATCGTTCACTGCCAGGATGCTGGACTCTCTCGCAGAACCTGTCACAAAAGATTACATAACCATTTGTCTCTCATCTTATAGCCTCGTTTTTGCATCTTTAACTTCTTTACAACCATGTAGATTCTCCGTATAATGTTCTTGTCATCGTTCCATATTTTTATCTTTGAAAGACACATCTCTCGCAGTGAAAGTTTCCAGGTGATTCAGTCTGGATGATGAGGACCTGTGGCTGGACCACTCGCAGCCTAGCATACTAGACCCAGACGATGCTGTAGGGTAAGATGCTGAGGTCTAGACGACATG
Source organism: Pomacea canaliculata (assembly GCF_003073045.1). Classification (NCBI taxonomy): domain Eukaryota; kingdom Metazoa; phylum Mollusca; class Gastropoda; order Architaenioglossa; family Ampullariidae; genus Pomacea; species Pomacea canaliculata. Next base: position 25,039,021 of record NC_037593.1, read on the forward strand.
GCAGCCAGAACGCACTGCATTCTGGGTTGTCTATGCCATGTGCTTGTCTTGACCTCATGTCGGTAATGGAATCTGCGAGCAGCACAGGTATGCAGACTTAACACTCGTGGTGCAGTTTCCATAGCAATGGTATGTAGGGAGGGGGAGTGGCTAGGTGGAGGGGTATGTCAGTCATCAGTTTTCATGCGTCTCTCTCTTTTTCTCGTCAAGTCTTCTAGCTTTTTTTTTTCCCACAGAACTGCTTCTCTCGTCAAACAGTCAAAAATAAGTCATCTGATGTTCTGTTTCTCCATCCTCCTGTCAATCTGTTAGTCTCCTCATCTTGTCCATCTGCCCGTCCGTTCTTCTGTCTTGTCCTGTCCATCTTCTTGTACCACAGTGTGGTCTTCTTGATTCTTCCAGCCTGTCTCGTCTGCCAATCTGCGTCAGAACCAAACTAATATATTTCCATGCCAGCGGGTGCGAGGATGTAAATAGTTTGTGTTGCACTTGAGCTTGGTTGAATAAATATTCCTTAACATGTTATCTAAACAAGATGTCGAGCAAGCGAATCTGCAGATGTATTTAACATTTATCTCTTCATTTACATTAATAAAAAAACCTAGAAAAATACTGCCCGCCTTAACTATTATTTTTTTTCCATCCGCAAGTATACAATGTATATCTGCTGCGAACCAGACTTGACTCACATATATATAAACGCCCGAGGCACTTATGGGATTGTGATTTTGTCCAGCGATGCCTGCAGCATTTGTTTCCATGGCTACGTAGCGCCTGATTTCTGCGCATCGTCATAGAGGTTTGTGGGTTGTTACAGTACAGACGGGTCGAAGGTCAACGTTCTCAGGGATTGAGTGTTGAGGAGGATGTCACTACTCACCAGTTCGTTCTTGTTATCACAAATCACGATGTTTTCGTTTCCTCCATTTTTTATGAGCAGTTGGTGAGATTATCAGTGCAGAGCTATTTATATATATTTTAATTTCGTTTTGTTATCAGGAAAGGTAAAGAGGACGATATGCAGTCCACGAGTTAACGTTCATGAAGGAGCGAATGAACGAATCAAGAAATTAACGTTCAGGAAGTTAATAAATCAATTTAGAAAAGATTAGGAAGTAAATGAATGAATAATAAATGAGTAAATAAATAAATAGATAAATTAGATTGGAGTTTGCACGAGGTTCTTTAGTAGCACGGTGGATGTTATATCACCGCGATTTTTATTTATGTAGGTTTTTCTTTCTTTTTTTTTTTTGCCCGACTTTTACATCGCTTCTGCTCCGAAATCTTATCTCTCGCTCAACTCGCGTGAAGTCTCCTTTGGCGTCGAGATCACGCTTGGAAGACGAACTCGCGCATGCGCATCTTCATGGGAACGACAAGCAATGGCAGAAGTGGTTCCAGACCTTCGCGCGTGCATGGCATGCACCGGGTGTTGGGTATACGTCAGCTTACCTGCGGGTACCTCTACCTTTTACCCCTACAGCGGTTGTGGGACTCGCCAGATAGCGCGGCCCCTCTTCCTGTCGCACTCTCCCCATCCTTCCATCCTCCCCCATCTCTCTCTCCCGTTGGAAGGCGCGAAGGTTGCGCAAGTTGCAGGTGCTGACGTTGTATGTTGGCAGCGGTGTGGTCGCGATGCGCGGCGGTTTGTTTGGCCGTTAGCGGCGTCATCCCACGCTCTGACGTGCAGAACACATCCCTCGCCAAGGAGCATCAGTCTGACGAACTGCTTCAGGATCGCATCGTCGGTTGCTTGTTGCTTGTTGAGCTTGCCCCTACATCACAGATAATTGCATCGCGGCGGGAGGATTTTGACCGACAAACTCGAAGGGTTAAAAAAAAAAAACAAAACAGAAAGGTAAAAGGAACCACGAAAAAATCCTGAAAGTAGCTTACTTGATTAGTTTTTGTTTATTTCTTGCTGTTTGTTGAACGATGACATCTCTTTTCGCATCTCTTGTCGACGTAGGGTGACTGCGGGCAATACAGATAAAGGGTTTCACAAACTGACGAGTAACTTGCCAAGCAAAAATTTACAGAGGTTTTGTCAGACAATCCCTCCTCGTGACTTTTGGAGACAATAGGGAGAATTATTGTTTCCTGAGGTGGTTGAAGTACAGGTGGATTCTGTTGTGACGTCAGCGGCATCCTTTGAAGCAGCGGCACCCGTTACTGAGGGTTGAGAGAAAGACTGTGTGTTGAGGATTCACCTACCCGTCGCGGTGAGGAGGTATGAGGCAGGTAGCGAGGAGCGGAGAAGAGATAATAAGTGACAGTGTCCTGGCAAGGAACCAGTGGCTGCATTACCTGCAGACTCCGGGTATTCACGGGTAATTGGTGAAGAACGTGGGAAACCTCGCTTCATTGTTCCACACTCTGCCTGGCTCCATGCAGGTGGACAAGAAGCAGCTTCCAGACGCGGTTCGTTGTTGCTTTCCAGTGTTGGATATTCAAAACAAGACTTTGCTGAGATAATTACTGCTCGCCAAACTTCTGTAATCAAGATAAGACATGCTGAGACATTCCTGCTGGTCCAGGTTCGATATTTAAACAAGACTTTCCGCTGTTTATTGTTATCAGATTATTTTTGTTTTTGAAGACAAACCAAAAGGGGAAACAAACCAAAAATACTAAAGACAATTTAAGGGAGGAAATCCTCAGTATACCGATTTGCAAGTCCTGGTGGCTTATTAGTCTTCTGGCCGGGATTATCTCAAGCGAGGTAACTCAGCGGAGTCTTAAGAGAAGGCGCCAGAGGGCGTTCCTGACCATCTGCTTGTCTCGACGCCAACGTTACTTTTTCGAGACGGTGGCGGTTAGTGACGTCATCTCTTGTGGCCAGCAACGTTTTCTCACGGATTATTAGTTTTTAAAAAGTAAAGATTTGTTTCTTCTGTTGGCAGAATTTAAGCTCCGATGCCTCGAGGTTAAACTCCATGTAATGATGAGAACTTGAGAACTTGGAGAACTTTAGAAAGAGTTAGTGGACTAGTGTGGAAGGTGAATATTTTTTGTTTGTTTGAAATTTGAGGTGAGTGGACGTGGGCTCTAAGTCACGTGTACAAAGCGCTGGGTTTGGACTCGCTCGCTTGTGACGGGTTGCCTGGTACCCGGCGCAAGATTCATTGCAGGAGGAGAACAGTCTTCATGAGCAGCACTTCATCTGCTCTACGGAAATTCATTACGTCCAAAACAGGGGCCGACAACTGCCGTGGCTTTATGCCTGGAGACTTGAGAGTTGAGCCGGTATAACGTGCCATCTGTCTCTGTGATCCTCTCTGGGAGAGAGAGAAAGAAGGAGAGAGGGGAACACAGCTAACATGCCTATCTTCAAAGCCAAGTCCAAGACCAGTCAATCTCAGGTAAACGTTAATTATATGATAATTGAAGATTTTACTCCAACATTTATTTTTCCATTTTTTAGCTGGATTTATTTTTTTTGCTGGAGTCCTACTTTTCTTGTAGATGTTTCTCGGGTTTTTGCTTTCTTCATCTTCACATCCACGCTAAGCCGCCTATTTTTTTTTCGGGGGAGGATCAAATGTCAACATGGCAGCCGACATGGCATACGTTATTAGTTGTTATTCCTGACTGTCGTCTGCAGGTAGGGATATAGTGCAGTCTTTGAATTTCTTCCGAAAAAAACCTCCTCCGTTATGAACCATATCTTTCATCTGCAATAATTACCGTTAGAACTGCGGTGGTGGTGATGTTAAGTTCGATGGAGTTTGAAAGACTGTTTTGCTTGCAGGGGAATACTATTTACAGCATCCTGATGTACGGCCTGATTTTATTTCTTACCCTGCTTTTTTTTATTGTCAAAATGCAGGTAGGGGAATAGTGTTCAACGCGATCAAATGACCTGGCTCTACACGTTGTCGGTGTATTTTAGTTTGGGTTGGAACTGCTTCAACTGCAGCAGAAAATAGACGCCAGGGTGCAGTGGATGAGCTGATGTGTTTTGGAATTGTGTGTCAGTGTGTGTTATTCACATTAAAATTCATGAGACTATATCAGTAACCGAGTGATCTAATCCACAGCCTTCGGACCTCAAGTACAGACATGACATGACATGCCATCTTGAATGCCAATGACTCACGGTCGCTATGACATGGGTTGGTAAAGCATATTTGCAATACAAAACTGAAGTCTATATAGGCAAGTAGACATCTGGTAGTACTTGAACGGGATGATGTCCAGGGTTAAGCAGCTGGAAAACTCGGACCTAATGTTATAGACAGGTGTGTCGGTTGACAAAGATGAAGTCTGGAGCTCTTCGTCTGTCGCATTGCCACTCAAAATTTCACCTGTTGTTAGTATTTGGCGCTTTAGTTGTAGCCACACAAATTACGATTTTTGTTTTTCATTTGACCACTGTCACTGTCGGTATTTTTCAGTCCATTTGCACAGAATGCTTGTAAATTACTTTTTGATAAATACTAAATTTACTGGTTTCATTCAATAGAAACTTAAATCTTCACACTGACACAGAATTTCCAAGACCGTCTGGTTGTACTAAGAACAACTTCATTAATCTGTTTCACAGGTGAATTGTTTTTTTATTCGTGAGTACACAACAAAACCGTCTACTCACTACTTTGCTTGAGCTTGTGCGACTAAGATGAGGAGTCAACTTTCATCCTCAAGAAAATGTTCAACACTAACGAATGCGCTTTCTTGGAAATTTATCGCGTGTTCGTAAAGCCCGACTGCTTCTTAAAAGAACTAAAACAATCAAATCAATAAACAATAAAACAAAGCAATAAACAAATCAAAACTTTTTATTATCATTAGAGTTCCGTTGGCCGGTCCTATGGCGAAAAGCAAGAACGGAAGGCAAGGTGTTCTTCCAGAGATAAAGAAATAGTATCTTAAACTGAACATTACCGAATGATTAAGAAAAATATGCCCCCCACTAGGTCTGTAAAGTCACGACAAGTGTCTTTGATCTGCCAACTGATACAAGATGGAGTTTCATCTTGCATAGACACGGCGATGATAAGGTAGACCAAGCTGTAATAAGTGTGTTGCTTGTTTAGACGTGAAGACAGGACGGGAATAATTACTGCACCGTCGTCTTCATTCTCTTGGCACGTCACCTCACCCACTTTTCTTTTAAATCGCCCCTCGCCAATAATCGGATGCCATCCTTACATGTCTACCTTTCATCGGTAATTAACAACAGGTGTAAACATCCTTCAGATTTCTGTTTTGTTTTGCGATAAACAATGTACAGCTGATACGTTTTAGAATCTCGAAAAGTGCATCAATGACTTAAAAAAATATACTAACTTGATTGTGCAGACATAAATGGCAAGGGTGGGTGGGTAAAGTAGAGAGAACGAGAACGTAAAAAACGTTTTCGAATACTAGCATAGTCCCTTTGATGTTAAGCAAGCGCTCTAGCTCTAGTAAATTCTCGTCGTTTCTCGTAATCTTAGGTCAACTCTCGTAAGCCCTCGACGTCTTTTCTAACTTTTCAGCACCTTTTGTAGCCAAGCCATGTCTACATTTTCACTATCTACAGGAAAAATTTAGAACAATGAGCGATTAAATACACAAAGACAGGTTTTCATACCACAGAGAAGAACGTCCCAAAGAAAACAACATGTGATTACGGTGAACTGAAGCAGTTAATCCATTGCACGTCACGTCCCGACAATAATATTTACACTACAAAGCTGCAAAACTTATAAGAGATAGTCCGAACGATCATACCTGCACACAAGTTGGGACGTCCACAAACAAATGTATTCCCCCCAAAAAAAACAAACAAGCAAAAAAACAACAACCCCAAAACCAAAAACAAAATAAAACAAACAATAACAAATCAACAAAAATCAAACAAAACAAACCCTAAAACAAAAACAAAACAAACAACGACAAATCAACGACAACCAAACAAAACAAACCCTAAAACAAAAACAAAACAAACAACAACAAATCAACGACAACCAAACAAAACAAACCCTAAAACAAAAAAAAACCAACAAACAACAACAAATCAATGACAACCAAACAAAACAAACCCTAAAAAACAAAACAAACAACAACAAATCAACGACAACCAAACAAAACAAACCCTAAAACAAAAACAAAACAAACAACAACAAATCAACAACAACCAAACAAAAGAAACCCTAAAACAAAAACAACAAAAATCTCACAGCTTCCACCAAATCCTGTCATCAAGTCAAACCACTACATTGGTGTAGTTGCACACCGCACTGTCTGTGTTGTGACTGCTGTCAGGATGAGGTAACATTAGCATCCGTCTACAAACATTCTGATCGCCATTTTGCTGCAGATGGCATTATTTAATCTGTGGCCGTGTGTCTACGCGAGTAATGTAATTGTTGTCGACATGCTGTATACATTCTGTATACATGAGCCATACATACGTACACACACTACATACACTCTGACACCAACACAGAATACTAAATTCTGCAATTTTTTTGCAACACCTGTCTTCAGACGACACTGCGCCGGCGTGAGTAGTTCTCACAGTCCTCGGACTGTCGCAACCTTGTGAGTCGCTCGCCGTGAATTGACGTCATTAAACCTCGACCGTTGCATCGTCCTCCTCCCACGTGCTGTCCTCACTGGCCGCGTTTTCGTTCAGACCAGTTGCCTAGCAACGCCATTAAGTTCATCCACCGGAACGTCTTCGTCGCACAAAGTCGGTGTCTAAATACTCCCTGATGGAGTTCTGTGGAACTCGTGGAGAAAGTCGGTGATTGTGTAGTCAAGCGTGAAAAAAAAAAAGGAAATGTCGATTTAATAATGGTGTTCTCAGTACGAGGGTTGACACAAAGGTCAGCGAGGGCAACTGTTTTATATGTCAAGCAAATCCAGAAAAGAGGGACGATGGCACAGATTGAATTGTTTATTTATTTAGTAATTGTTTGCTTATATTTATTAAAGAAGACCGAGGTAAGAGCGCTAGCCTGTGTGTGTGTGTACTCGTATCACCTGCTCAACAATCTTGCTCGCTTTTCTTAGCGGACTGGTTCGCCTCTGTCTCCATCTTGTTTCATCATTCTCAGCATCGTGACTATCGTCTATTACCGGTATTTTGATAATTAGCTACATATAGGATCGAAAATACTATTTACAGGGAGATTACATTGCGTTATTCCTCTCTCTAACTAAAAAAAAACCCAACCATTAAAAAGTATATTTTGACAATATATTTTGAGAATAAATTTACTTATGAATGAAGGAAGTATTTTTGTTGACTACACAATGATGAACTGAATTATTTACAGTCATTTCCAATAAGTATTCCCCTTCTATCTTGCCATATTCTCTTCGTACGCTTCTGCTCTTCCTCCTTTGCAACTGTTCTGAGGTCTGGAGGATTGGAGGTGAACTTCCTAACTGTCTTTATTCACGCCTTCGGAGGACATCGCCAAGTCACGGGAGGAGGTCGGGACAGGTTTAAATAAGACCACTGAGTGCATTACAGACGAGAAGCGAATCGTCTGCTGCCCTCATAATCACATTCGCTCAGGTTATTTTAAATGCAGAAAATGGTTTTAGAAAGAACATCTGTTGAACCTAAAGAGAGAAAACGTGGTTCCCCGATTTAGAAATTTGCTCAAGATGAGGATTGCTTGGGGAAGGAAGAAGGACGGGTGCACTGGTGTTAGAAAGCTCTTAGCAGGAAGAGTATAAATTAAGTTTTATTATTGTCCTGATATTGAAAGTCGTGTGGAGCGATATCTGTGACTTGCTGTCTCTCACTTCATGCACAGTCCGCCCACACAAACACTCACACACCCACACCCACACCACCCACACCCACACAGACACGCACATGCATGCATGCACCCACTCATCCTCCCACCTCCACGTGTGACCTACCATACAAGTGACGTCACCACAGAAAGGTTCTCGATCTGCTTTTGCTCCTGTTCACCTTTTTTTTCTTTCGTCTCTTCTTCCGTCTTTTCTCTTGATAAGAACAGTTCCTCTTCGTCCTGACCCAGAGCTCAACGCTTGTCCTTTTCTCTCCTGCTGTCTTTTCTCTCCTTTATCTTCTTCAGCAGTTCTTCTTCCTTACTTCCTTTTGTTTCCTCCACATGGCCAGAATCAGGTACACAGAGTAAAGCGTGGTTGAACACACACAAGCGCACAAAATAAATACTTAACTTTTTATTATAATAATAATAGGAAAGTTGAAACATTCTCCGCCTGTTTGAATGATTATTATTGTACTATCGTACTACACCTGCGAATCTCTGGTTTATTTATTTTCCTTGTCCAGTTTATTTTTGTCTTCTTGGATAAATATAGTCGCTGTCTATGTCTTCTATTGATGTCACAGGGACTTGGCAGTCGATGATAATTATGTCACTGGGTTGCTCGTGACTCGTTCCCTCTCATACACACAAAATAATATCATTTTATCGCGTACGACCGAGGAACACACACACACACGTACTCATTCCTCCCTTATTGTTGTTGATTTTGGGAGGGAAAGTGATTTCACCAAAAGGCGATTTCGCACTTCCCGCTCCTAGCTGCTCGCTTACTTTATGTACACGTGCACGGGCGTTCACACACACGCACACACACACTCACCCTCCCATAATTGCGCGCTCACACGTCTCACACACTCTCCCGATCGCCTGCACAAAGCTATCCCCAAGGCCGTGACGTCATCAATAACGACAAGGTACTAAAAGATTACCCTCCCCTTCCTCTTCCTTCTTCCCACCCATCTCCACAACCTTTATCTCCACCCGCCCACAGCCACAAACCTGAGGGGAAATCGATTGTTCGAGAACATCACCGAACGATAATGCAGAGCAACTGCTGTGATAACGAAGTTGCACACACAGTTCACCTGCCGCCAGAGCCATTACGGTGCTGCGTGAACAGAATGGCGCACCTGGCCTCACCTGTCGGCCCACACCGGCGTCCCTGACAAGCATGAATGGCACTCGTGTCTGCTTGATGCTGAACACCTGCATCCAGTGTGTGCAGGGCACGTTCATGACCGGCCTGTTCCTTTAATCTCAGCTGTGGAACAAGGGGATTAGCGACTAGGTGTTTTATGAACGAGGCCAGCTTGTCTGAAAACTTATCTTCTCGTCTAAACTGCGGATAAAAGATTGGAGCGGATATCTAATAGATGTTGTTGTTGTCGAGCATGTTGTTGTCATAAGACTTTCTGTTTCTTTTGAAGTATGCTCACAGGAAAACACTGTGTCGAGAACAGGACCAGAACTTTCTCTTAACTAGGAAAAAAGTTGAGGCAATGGATGTAAGTGGTTCAACGTGTCTAAAGCAATGCTGGGGGGGGGGAAACAGACTCTCTCCTTCCGTCATATTTACCTCCCCTGATAGGTCAGGTACCATTATAAGCTAATCAGCTGCTGGGTGGGTTTAGGGAGTTGTCAGCCACAAATCCATCCAGGATTCGAACCAGCTACCTCACGAATCATCGGGTTTGGGAAACCTCCCTAAGGCATAACTAAACGACGGGAATGGAGGGGATGGGGAAATCGAGAGCTGCTGTCTCGTCATGGACTTTGCTTATGAACTCGACCCAGCAACGTCAACAGTCTGATTAAAGATGGCCACACAACTGTCCAGCAAGGGGAACCAAGCGACATTAATGCTGTAATCGTCAGGGTTAGTTCCCTTGTATTGACGCTCGGGGGACCGCGACAATGGCGAGGAGTGCATGAGCGGGTAGAGTCAGCAGGTGAGTTTCTAAAGACAAGGTTTTTCGGTAACATTACTGCATTCGTATCCCACTTCCCCCTAAAAAATAGTGGCTTCTTGTTTCACATCGATAGTAAGACTTAGATAAGACACAAGAACTTAGCGCGGTTCACACACACACACACACACATAACTTAGTTTTTCGCAGACTTTTCTCGTGAAAATCACTGCACCTTTAACCCAGGGATCGAATCTTTTGATCCACATAAGGATGAGAGGTATGTAACATTCGTCACCAGTGAGCAGCTGGTTATATGTAACACATTTCAACACGTGCTTTCTGTCAAGAAATATTTCGTACCCTCCAGCTATACCTTTGCATCATTTTTATTAGCTACCTTCACAGTCGTATGCGCTACCAATAAACCTATATGTATTAATATAACGGACTATGTGTGCGACAAATAAAGCCAATGTAACGAAAGCACCTCTGCGTTCATAGCACGAGACTTTTAGAACAAAATGCTCATATTCCATCTCTCTCTGCGCTTGTTAGGAAGTGTATATACGTGTGCTTGCATGTCTGAGATAGAGATGGAGAGTTGGAGAGAGAGAAGGAAAGTGCAACATCCGCACAAAAAGACTAGGGAAAAAAATATTCAGTTAATGATGCTAAAGAATGTGGACAGTTTTTTTTCAATAGATTGGATAGATTGCAGGGAGAAATTACGAACCAGACACTGTCAAAATGTTCGACCGCTTCCAGCGTTGACACTGATAGAAATGCATGCCGGGGACACACACTCTCACTAATGTTACTCCTGGGATCAACTCGCAGCGCATGCGCCCTCGGTCCCTCCGGTAGTTCGCGAGCACCTACTCAGTCCGGGCCCATAATTTGCCATGTTATTAAATTCGTGCCTAAATCGACATATCGGTGCAGGAAGGGGAGTGAACTCTTGGAAAAGAGATTACGGGCCCTGCTGGATGCATATTCGCACAGAGCATCTGACTGTGTGTTTGTGTGCGCGCGCGAGGAAGCGTCCGATGAGCTTGGAAATGAATTCAATGATGTAAAGCGATAAGGCAAACAGCACACAAGTGACATGGGAGATGGAAGAAAGATTAGATGACCGAAAAAATTGAATATTTTTCAAGAGCCAGAAAGAGGACAAAGAGGTCCCAGAGGTCTCTGGGAGGCGGCGGAGGGGCAGTTAGGGATCCTTGGAGACAAAAGTAGGTCAGCCATGTTTGTCCTTATGTCGTGCGAGCTTATGAAATAAAACAGAAAAATTTTGGATGAGAATTGAGCCTGACTGGTATGTCGGCCATGTCATAAAAGTATCCCACACATTACACTCTTATCTTGCTTCCTTCTCCGGATTTTGATGTGAGGACAGTGTAAGAGCTGCCGCCCCATAGACTAAGGTTATCACCTGTCACCAGTACAGTGTGAGTTGACTGTCCTGGGTTCAGCTCTCGTCTCGGGCACGCTGTTCTTTCTCTGCATGTGGCATCTGTTTACAGGGCTGTCTTGCCATGATATAACCTTAGTTGCTGGCTCGGTGTAAACAGCAACAATTCTTCTTTCCTCCTCCCTAGACTAAACGAAGCTTCACAGAGAAGCTTTGATAACATTTTTTGCATGCCAGGTAGCCCTCTAAAGTTGTGACGACCCGAGAAAAAAAAACTAAGCCTGTCAAACAACATTCAACAAATGTTCTCTTTACTTTGTCCTCTCTTTGTTCTAAATACCTCCGCAGAATTTGTAAATAATCGTGCACGAAGGAGGAAGTGTGTGTGTGTGTGTCGATATCACAGAGAAAGTAAAAGATGAAAAGAAAAGATATCTGTCTGAAATGATGTAAAGCGATTCTTGTGAATGTGGGGTGGATGGCTGGGTGGCTAGGCATGCATTATTCAAAGGAAACAAGAGTTTTGTTTTGTTGATCATCTTCCAAGAGCTCTGAACAATAGCGGCGAGAGAATTGAAGAAGGAAAACACACAGAGCTTATATGGAAAGCAGGAGACAAAACAATAAAAAAATAAAAATATCAATCATTAAAGAGATGCTTAAAATGGACGCTCACGGCCCGACCTTATCGTTCTCCAAGTTTGCTCTCACGAACTGGTCTGACCTGTTTAAAAAAGAAGACGAAGAAGAAAGCCAGCTAAAAATACAGACAGTTCGGTTACAGCGATATTTGTGTAGATAAGCCGACAAGCCACGGACAATGCCAGGACTACCCACCCGCCTCCTGCCCCACACCCGAGTGCATGAGGACACACGATGCGGGTGCACGGCGTGCAGCCATGTTTGCAGTTGCAGTCGCTCCGTCTCGCGCTTTGTTTGTTGACCTTGCACCGCGGTACCCGCGCACGTCCGGCACATGAAAGAGAAATCGGGATCGAAGATTTTGTAGTGTACCTACCCCGGGTACCTGTCGCAGCACGTAGCTTACCTGGTCGTGTGGGGTGGCTGGGGAAGGCATCGGAATAACCTCCCTCTGATGAGCGGAGTTAACTCGGTGAATGCTGCTTTGAATTTAAAGTTTTTGCTTTGTCAATGCTGCCAACTTTTTTTTCTTTCTTTTGTCTACCCGAGCGTCTGCTGTCTGTCATGCTTACTTGTCGGAAGGTCCTTGAAGTGTCGTGAGCTTGGCTTCACCCTGGCCTCCATCTGTTACAGGTGGCTCTAAGGATACCGACACTGTGTTCTGATTTATCCGGCTTCTTGTGTTGCACAAAACATAAGAAATTAAGAAAAACAGAAACACGTAAATGTGAGAGAGAGAGAGACGAAAGGCAGGAGAGTGAGAGAAGAGATACCTGTTGCTTCACGGTACGATGCCTCGGCTAATGTGACCACAACATGAGATAAACAGCACCAATGATGCAGTAAAGACAGATCGACTGAAGAAGGGAGAAGGAAAGACGGGGTGTAGTAAAAACGTGGAAGGAGTCAAACCATGTTTTACAAGTGGCTTTTATCTTTCATTCACTTTCCAGGCTGTCTTGGACTTAAGCGTGTGTGGCCATGGCAACGGAGCCAGACTAGAGCTGCTCTTTCTTTAATTTTATACAATGGTGCAGGCCGGTTATAGTTCTAAACTTTGCAGTTTACAAATCAACTTCAGTTCTTTGTGTGAACAAATCAGTTTTGATCTCTAAAATATAATAATAATAATAATAATAATAATAATAATAAATTCTTCAGACTGTGACGATTTGCTTTCCATCTATTGTCACCTCTCGCCATTCATCAGTATCGTCTGTTTGTCACATCTGATGGTGTTCTCAGATATTTTGAATATCACTAGCGTTTCTCTGCCTACGATGACAACTTTTATTAGAGAAGTTTTCCATCATTTCACAGTTTTGATCTTCAGGGACAGTGGTTGCTATGGTGACTTCTGTGACGTTGATCCATTGGCGTTAAAATGAATATTAAGTTGTCTCTTGTAACCTTTTATTCATCGCGCACGTGTGAGTGTGTGTGTGTGAGGAGGGGTTGGAATGTTTGTGTGTGGGTGTGCATGCAAAGTGTGATGGAGCTCACATCCCTTTCTGAGACTTCCCTCTGTGTTTCTGTCTCACATTGCGTGCCCCTATATTCATGAATGTTGAGGACTTTGAACTTCCTGGATGCTGGGGAGGGCCGCTCAATAAATATGATTTAATAATAATAAAATCTTGACTCTGGATATCAAAATTTATGTTGCACGACGGATACTACAGAGAAAGCTTCAGTCTCCAATGTCGTGGTATGAATAATTTGTTGATTTGTTCAGCAGTGGGCAATCATCAAAGGTAACCTGATGTCGACGGGTGGACCCAGTGTGGTGATAACAACGGGGGACTGGGAGCATGACCTTTGTGTCCGCCATTGTTATTCTGACTGCGAGGGTGGAGGAGGCGGGGTGTCAGGTGAAGGGAAACATGTCCATGGCACTAATTACACGCTTGGAGCTTCCTTTCCCCCGACTCGTAGAGGATTCATTAATTATGTTCTTAACTGGACACATGTTGTCGACTATACTTGGCGACCTGACTGAAACCAGTTTCTGACAAGTAGTTTGTTTATACAGTATCTAAAAACTAACTTGTTTACAGAGCAAGCGACAACTATCCCCCCAAAACAAAAGACTATCTTAATATCCACACATCCCACATTTAAACAAGTGTGGAAGCAGATGACTGTGGGACATGTGAAGATGCGAGTGTGTGTTATGTGTGTCTGCTGCACATGCGCGCTGCTTGCTTTTTTTCAGTAAAGGATGTGAAGATGCCGAACAGATGATGATGATGATGATGATAGTTGGTAAAACTGCGACAAAGACGCTGGTTCTCTTTGACTGATATAAACAGGACAGATGTTAAAATGCTGTGGTAAATAAGTTAGTAGTCTATTATAAATAGTTTTTAATTACCAATGAATTGCTAATTTTTAATGACTATACGCAGTTGACAGTTACTATGTACACAAACAAGCTAGTTTTTAGCTTGCTTATGGACTACATACTTTTCAGTTACCAGTATGAATAAGAGAATGTTCAGTTTCTAATCTGAACAATTCACGTTTTTTTTTTTATTATTGAAGGAGCGGAAAAGAGAGAAAAAGGGGATGGTTCCTCCCTTGTAGCAACGATAACCAATACTTTCAAAGGTTATTCTCCAAATGTCGTACAAATTATATCGTAAACCAGGTTTGTCGTGAATGTGCACGGTAGGGCCTGCGATCTATAAATTAGTTCAGCTCAAGCCAATCATGCCAGAGATAATCACAGTGGGTAGCTTCCAGGACGTGGATGGTTTCGTTTTTACTCTTGACCAAGGAGCGTCGGTAGACCCTCGCCCCGCGACTACAGCGAGATCAACGACGAAAGAAAGAGAAGCAGGTGAGAGGGGACCTTTGCTAATCACCTGGAGACAGCGTAGTTACCTGAAGCACCGTTGATATTTCCGAATGTCATCTTTTCTTCCTATAGCGTCAAGGGCGGTTTTTTTTACTTTCTGAAAACGCCGAAGCTTTGCTAAACTTTCCATCCCCCAAACTCTGCCCATCCTTTTGCCGAGCTGCTCCACGTTTATCCCTCCCCTACATTATGAAACTTCGATGATCGAAGTGTTTTTTTGTGGGTGGAAGGGGTTATGGAGACAGGGTGGAAAAAGGAACGTGGGAAGTGTCCTCCCAACTCCCCTCCCACCCCTTATCCTGTCGGTCGCTTTCCATGCACGGATTTTAGGATAAAAAGAGTTTTGGAAACTTTTGCTGACATTTGCCGCATCATCGGCATTTGCAGTGTTATCAAGCGACGACGTTGCCAGATTGCGTCATCCGCTCATTGTTCCTTTTAAAGGTGAAGAGCCAGCCACTTCCGTTTGCCGGTTGTTAGACGTGTGTTGGCCAGGCTCTTAATTCTTTCGTATACTGTGCACCAACACACAAATTCATGACAGAGGCTAAACCGTTATCGAGATGCACAAACTGTATTCATGTTGTCAAAGCGACAGCCAATGGGAGGACAACCGAAGCTGTGTGTTGATTGGATGTCGTCGTGGACAATCCCCACGAGGTGTCACATGGCCAAACCAGACCAGTTTGCTGTTGCAAGTAAGGGTTCCAGTGTCCTACGAATGTAGCGACCACACTTGGCACAAAGTCTTTGGTTTGATGTTCTCTGAGCACAGTTCTACTCAAGAATCCAGATGTAGTCACTGCTCCAGATCCTGTCCAGCCGAGTTATTGCTACTGTTGCAATCATGATCTGTTGTGGTATTATCTTAAAAAGGGTCATGAGTATTTAAAACTGCTTACCTCAACCTCGAACAGTACTCCATTCATGTAGATTCCTGTTCTGTCGTTGCCAATGACAACGACTTTATTTTCATGGTCTTCATTCGATATACATTTAAACTCTCCCACTTCATTGATAAAGTTTGCAGTTCTTTCTTAGTGCCTGCTATCAGATCGTCTCTTTCCACCAATGGAAAATCAAATGTGATGGAAATGGAGGGTTTTTCGCATGATGTTCTCCACAAAAATGTTGAACAGCACAGATGATATTAGGTCCCCTTGACGGACGCGCTGTCACCTTGTCTTAACAACGAAGTTCATAGCCTACCTTCACCACCAACAAACTTTCTAGACTGCCTCCTGTGTCCATGCGACTCTTAGCTTGTCAGATTGTCTGAAACCTGTCGCCCTTTCTGGGATGCGATGAATCATACAAACAAACCTTTCTGGGGAAGCCCATGGTGCCTAATATAATCGAGTCCCCGGCCCGCCCGGGACAGCAGTGACAAGATGGCGGCCGGAATCTGACTCCGTGCCATTTCTCACCGCCAGTTGTCGCATCTCATCGCGAGAGACGCCTCAATTATTTAGGGAGGTCCGTTCTCCGGTGGCCGAGCCTGCCCGTGAAATATGGCGCCTGTCGTGGGAATAATGGTCTGTCTAGTAACTTATAAGCGAGCCATCAGACACAGTCGGGTTGGTCTCTGCCTTCCTCATCATTGCCCTTCTCCTCTCCCTTCAAATCTCCGTACGACGAATATTCTCTTTTCTCTCTGTTTTTATTCACGCGAAGTCATATGACATACTCTGCTTTACCCCTCCCTCATCCTTTCGAAATCCGATCTCCACCCGTAAGTCAGCTGTTCTTTGTTTGTCTTGTCCGTTTATCCCTATTTCTGTTTGACTGTCTGTCTGTCCTATCTCTACCTGTCCGCCTGTTTGTCACTAACCCTGCCTGTCTGTGAGATTTTTGATGCTTTTGTTTTCTCTGTCACTTATCCTTTCATGCAATATAAATTTGAGAATTAAAGCCTTGTTAAAAAATAAGCAACGCTCTCTACTTCTGGTAAGTTTTCCTTTTTTTTTCTCTCTCTCTTTGCTGCCAGATGAGCTGTAGTGTGATAGGGGAGCAGACTCATTCTCCATGTTACACTAGGGTAATCTTCCTCCTCTAATTTTCTGTCGCGACCCCACCTGAAAGGTCATCAGTCGTCTGTTCTAATGAGATTTTTCGTGCTTCTCCAAGTCTGGAACACAGCTAATCGCGCCTCCTGCAGGGACACAGCGAGTGGCGGGAGGAAAAATTTGGAAGAGGATGGGATGGGGTGGAGAAAGGGAGGCAAGCTAATCAGGGGACGCAAATGTAGAGAGTGCAACTGGTTGCTATGGGAACGATAGGCGCGTGGACTGGGCAGCATGGCTTGACGCCGGAGATAGAATTGAGGATGAAACGATAAATCATTTTAGCATTCAGAGATAAAGATAATGGGCTGCGATGGAGCTTGTAAGATCGCGCCCTCTCCTCTCTCTCTCCTACTCTCTCTCACCTTTCCTTTCCCTCTGTGTGTGCGTGCGCGCACGCATGCGTGCTCCTGTGTGGTCTATTACAATTGCACGAAAACAACGAGATATAACATTGGATATTATTATTTGTAGATAATATCGCGTCCAGACGAAATAAAATTAGTTCCCGACACTGACGACTAGCTGGTGAAAATGTCAGGGTCAGGTATTAATTTGCGAGTTCAGATTTTTGAAAAAATGTCCGTTTGAAGCTAATTATCCGGATTGTTGTACCCGATGTTCCGGTCAGAGTAGCAGGTGCTAAGAAGAGTCCTCAATCACGAGAGCTTAGGTCCCATGACGTGGCGGCGGTGAAATCCGCGGTTATCCCGCCACTGCTCGCCGTCCGCGGGTTGTTCACGTAGGTGTGAGCTGTGCTCACTTCTTTTGTCACGACAGGCGTGCATCTGTCGACGACACTCGCGCTTCACGACCAACGGTCTTACCGATCAATCCGAACGCTTCTTTACACGGGAGGACTTCATCAAGCTAAGCATCCGCCATCTTGGTAACGGGGGAAAAGCCGACGTGGGAGTACAGGGCGGGTTTGAAGGCAAGAATAGTGTCACGACACCGCGAAGTGTGCTTCTCGCTCATTCCTTTTCGAACACACAGGGCCAGACACGTATTCTTTCACATAAATAAACAAAATGACTTGACTGAACAAAACTACCTACTTTTACTAAACAAAAACAAAATTACGTATATAAAATGTTTTAACTACAAGTCTGGCCGTTGATACGTTGAAATAACACAAACACAGACCGTAAACGTTCGTCAGTTCCTCAACAAAACCCTGTAGACACAATATCGCAGCAATGGCTCTTCACTTCAAACAATACAAGAAATATCTTCACTCACAATTAAATGTCCAGGTTCCCTTCCTCTCGCCATTTCTCTCCCAACGTCCCAAGACCGGAACTGCTCTATCACGTCACACCTCTCTTTTACGTCATGGCTACACGCATTCATTAAAAACTGACGTCATTCACGATCTTTCGTCCTTGCGCGTGCGCTAAGGTCTACCACTCCCCTAGTGCTGTGATGAATAGGAAAAAGGAGAGAGAAGCAGGGTTGTCCCGCTCTGTCACTCAATCCTTCTGTCCATCTCACCATCCGCTGATCTTTCGCATCTTTCATCATTTACTCTTCACGCTTCATAGATCTTACTCCATACATACATTTACCATATTCTGTCCATTTATTAAGGTCAATCCATCTATCCGTTTACCCTGGATACCTTTGTGGCTTTCACAATCACATATCACATACTTCACTGCCCGCAACGAACTTTAAACATAAATTAAACGGCTCAACCTCGAAACAAAAACAGACACAAAAATAACAAAATCTACAACTTAGCGTACCTACACTTTGTAAGTGTTATTTCGTTTAATTAAATATTTTTTTCTTCTTTCCAGAGCAAGAAGAAGGAGAAAGACATGGAAACAGGTAAGCCCATTTCTGTAATAATCTTTTTAAAATATTTTCTTTTATAAAGATTTGTATTTAGATTGTAACTTGAAGCGAACTACGCCCAATCTGTTGCAAATAAATATTTAAACAGCGTCTTTTAATATAATCCGACAATAAACGATGTTTCCTCCTGGGAGCATTCACTAATGCACACATACAAAAATAAAAAATAAAAAAATCCACAAATTTATGTGTCGGGATAAAGTCACATATAAAACATGCACATTATTTATTTCTCATTAATACTCTACAGACTATATGGCATTCAGTAGGAGATTGCTAGAACTTACATGTAATGAAGACTAAAGGTAAAGTTAAGGTCAAAGCAAATACCTACATGAACTAAGTATGGTTCAAAGAGGTAAACAGCTTTAAACACTCGTAGGACACCAAGAACTTCTACCTGCAACTCGGGGTAAACTGGTCTGGTGACCCGAGATACATGTTAATAATGGACAAGCAACCTTACTGTGGCTTCTGTGAAATATTCATTAACCGTGTGTAGTCAGGTCTGTTCTGGGTTTTGTGAAATTTTACGGGCGTTTCAGACAATTTGTATTTCATTAGTTTAGCATCTCCGCGCAGTCGAACTTCTTAGGAGCTTTTTACATACTCGTTTTCTTATATTTTTCGTGTCAAAGGGCAAAACGGCACGAGCGAGTGAAGGATTGTTCAAAAATTGAGGGAAGCTAAAAAAAAGTCACTATTTTTTTATTGATAGTTTAAAATGCTTTTTGCTATTTCTCTTCTTTAAAATATAATTATCTTGACGTTTCTTGTTTTTAAACTTCTTTTAATCTCAACTTATGGTTCTACTTAATTGTCATTACTGGCTCAGTTTAGTTCCCATTGATTTGTCTTCTTCATCTGCTTCATTAGTTTATAAAAACTTATCTTTTTCTCTCACTTCTTAGTTTGTGTGTGTTTGCGCGCGTGTGCAAGTGTGCGTGTAGGTATGTTAGTACATTGTTTATGTATTCTTTCATGTGTGTGCCCGGATTGTTATAGAGAGAATGTTATATTATAAATAAGAGCTAGAACAGAAGAAAGGTTGAAGGAGGGATAGTAGGTGGAGGGGTGGAGTGGAGTGGGGGTCGGGGAAGACGTTTCATTTCGTTTATGTGAAAGTTACCTCCAATTACCAGGTTTTACATTTTTGTTTCACTTCTGCATCCTTCCTTTGCATCAAAGAAAACTTGAACAAATGAGGTTATTGGAGTGATCCTTTGGCTACAGGTAGTTAGCCAATACACTGCCACTCCTGCAACTTTCCCCGATGCACAGTCGGTGCACAGTTGGCCAAGGCTGTCATAACTGTTGATGTCTGCACACACACATTCCTATCGCACACGTCACCAACACCTTCTACTGCCTCCTCGCCAGTCACGACAGTGATGCTGCTCTCTCTCAGAGGAGGGTGGAGGAGGTCGGGTATCTGAGGAATCAGCGGATGTTTCCTTGACATCAGAATGTTAGGCTTTGAGGTGGAGGTGAGCTCTGACAGACTCGAGTTCCTCCTGAAGTCCTATTTTCTTAGGTCAGGTATATTGTCTTCTTTCCCACCTTGTAGCACATGTTGTCCACAACCATCTGTGTTTAACAAACAAAAGCACATTGCAAGACCGTTATTTTACTACCATCAAAGTTTTAGAGTCTCGCACACCCCACTCTTTACTTTGAAGGGGTAGACGGGTGTTTTCAAAGTTTAAGAGCTCTGGGAACGGAAAAAAACACATTAACTTCTTCTTCTATCATTCATCATTATCAATTATCGATGCTATTACCGAGGTTGTTGTTAGAAATCCTTGCCCCTGAGTCATACCACGGAAACACACGGACGCCATTTTTAGAGAAGTCATCAACAACATCCTCTCCTCGCTGTCTGACGTTGTAAATCGCTCAGATGGCGCTCTTCAAAGAACGCACTTCCTCTCGATTCAGGTCGTCTGCAGCGAGGGAACAAGTCTGAACTTTAAAGACGACCTTTATGAGGAGCAAGAAGAGTGCAAGTCAAATGTTATGAAGTTTTAACTGTCTGTGGGTTTATTTTCTGGAAGAGGATGGCAGCCTCTTCGACAACAAAACTGGAAAAAAAAATCATAAAAGATGTCAGCCTGTGTGGTTTTAAAGATCCTGCCGAACCTTTAAAGAAACCGTTAATCAAAGCCTAATGCATAATATTTTGAAAATTTTTTTTCTAAAATGGACTTTTGATGTTCAATAAATAGGTAAGACGACATTGTATCAATTATTCGTCCTTTTTCTAGTCTCAACGACATCTCGGGGAATATTGATTTAGTGTTACAATATGATCAGTCTCTCGAGTAAAATCCTGTTTTGTGCTGTTGCTTCTTTCTCCCACCTACTACACGAGATGATCAGCAGCAAAGTCCTGGTAAGGTCGGAAGGAGTCGAATGATTGCGGCAAAGGATGTGACGTCACACAGCTTGGGCGTTGAGCGTGGGTGGAACGCAGTCTTGCGTGTCGGTCATCTGTGGACTTGGTGGTAGCTGAGTGCAAGCTACTGCACGAGCGACTGGAGCGTGGGGTCGCGTTCGGCCGGCGAGAAAACTGTAAGATAATCCGTGAGATCGTTCTGTACCCAAGGTAGTGTGTTGACAAGGTTCGAGCCCTCAAACCTCCAGTCCTCTGAGTTCTGTCCCCTTGCCTCCTTCTCCACACAGCACTTACTTTCCATCACTCCATCATTTTGGTTCTGTTCATCCCTACTCACCTCTCCGCGTGTGTGTGTGCATCTCTGTGATGTGATGATACGGCCCTGCGCAGTTCCTTCCCCCGACTCTACCTCCGTTTGCACGCTGGTGCCTGGTGGTAATAGTTACCGTTCCGTGACCGTCTTTGTCTCAAGTTACCTGCACTAGGACCCGCAGTGTAGGCTGCAGCTGGTGAGCTGTGGTCTGGCTTGTACAGGAGTAACACAGACAGTATCGCACAACTCCTTACATCACATGCAGATGGTGTGGAAAGTAAGACGAGGGATTCTCGGTGCGTGTTGCAGAAGGTCTTTGCAGGCCTAGATACCTGTGATTCTCGTTTGTACGTCCTCCCTGATATGGTTATTGTTGGATTGCAGCTACAGAAACAGCTGCTTGTACAGAAGTGACTCCAAACTCTTGTTAACCCTGGCTGCTCTTTATCGAAGTATTGTACTTTAAGAGCCTAACCTTCTGAAAAAAATTCACTTTTAAATTAAAACTATTATTAAAAGCAGTGACAGTTGTTATCAGGATAATTCCGAAAGACTGAAGATGTTCGTGTTGAAAGTTACATAAAAATCAGGTTTATCACACTCCCTTCGATGGGTGGATCGATAAGGCTGATCACAAATGCAAGGCCGATTGTCGCGTCGCCATGGCAACGTGTACCCGCCGAGATATCTCACGCGTGACTCAGATAGCCGCATCGCCGCCGCTGTTATTTATAAACCAAGTGCTGTTGCTGCTGCTGCGGTTGTGACTGTCGCGTGGGGACCACCACGAAGCTGGACGTGCCAGCGTCCGCCAAACTTCCCAGCATGCATCATGCTGTACAAGCTCGTGCCGTTTCCTTTCTCTCTGTCCACTCCTACCTTCCAGCCTTCCCCCTTACTATTCCTCCCTCCAACAATACCTCGGCCTCGCTTCCCGTTGGTGTGACACGGTACAGGCTGGCGACCACTGGGTTGGCAATAGTTATAGTCACTCGAGGCCACTCCACAGTGCGTGCTATTCAGCCTGGTGACACCGCAGAGAACCTAATTAGTTTATTGCTTAATTAGTCCTAGTCTCTCACCCTGCATGCAATCAGTGGTTGTGCCTTGTTCAGGGCTCGATATGAACGAACGTTTGTGAATCGTTATTGTCCTGTCTGAAATTTATAGAAATATTTGTGTGTACATTGTGACCAGTGTGAGCTTTGATTTCTGCTGGTGGGCATGTTAGAGTTCAGTCTGACCTGAGCAAGTGTCACATGACCACATTTGACTACCTTTCTTTTCTCCCCACTTCATTTAGTTTTTTTTTCTTTTCTCACCCCTCCAGCTAGCCCACTAGCTGATTGTTCTTTTAAACACACACAGCTGGTGTGACAATTGAGCAAATGCACACAACTGACTGTGAAGACCGTGCCCACGGTAAACAAACAACTGTAGTCTGAGCACCGGAGACGCACCCTACACCCAGTAAATCGTCGGTCGACATTTTCGTTGCGTGTTTCTCAAAATGGGCACTTGCCAATGGCTGGCACTCTCCAGCACCATCGACTGTACTCTCACGATGTCCTAAGCTCCTAATTCTTTGCCGTTTGCCCGCATTTCCTCAATCGAAACGCTCACACCTGTTGAAAAAAAGGAAAGTTACATATGTTTTTATATTTTCCTTCTTTTCCGACAGGGTGTGTAGAAATCAGTGCTCCGAGGATCGTAACTATGGATGGGAAGTGGAGCTAAGCAGGTGATCATGTCGGATGGAAGCTTGTGACCCTGTAAGTCCAGGTCCCATCTTATCTTGACCACGAAAACACTGAATGCAGTGTACTATTACAATGCCTTATAAACCTGATTTAAAAAGTAGTAATTCTGAAGACATTTACGGCCTGCTGTAGAAGTTCTTCGTCTCTGTGAATCCACGTGCCGAGCACGCGCCACGACCGGTGTTGCCATGGAACCGAAGTAGCGTAAACTCGGAGGCGGTTCTGAAAGTTTGCGTCCACAGTTATGACCCCTGGTGTGAGGGTCTATTCCCGTTTATTCACTATTTCCAGTGCTACCTCTTTGGTTGTTTTTTTTAAACTTTTTTTATTATCATACTTCATGTGCTACGTTTTTCTCACTGGTTCATGTGACTCAGTCGCAATCGCTTGTCATAAAGACAAGATGGTAGTTTGTGGGTTCGGATCTCGCCTTAGCCACACTTATTGTCTTTCTCGATATGGCACTTTCTGAGATGGACACTTACTGAGATAGAATAAATCACCGTAGCGCAGCCGCCCCTGCTGAAAAAGCATATAAAACAATGTTGCAACTTCTTCAGACTCCTTCACTTTCGGGTGTCTCGTGTGCTGGCGAAGCAGTTAACACTGTAATCTCTACTTTGCTTATCCTCTGGTCTGGAAGAACCTACCGAGCCCGGTATTAGTGGTCTAGGTGATGAATGAGTGAAAAAAATTGTTTCATGTTCAAACAAAGAAAGAGTAATGAGACCAATATGTCAGAAACACATTTCTAAGTTTGATTGGTATTTTACAGATTTGTTGGGGTCTTTGCAGAACTTTTTTTCTATAATTAGAATCTCTTCCGCAAGTGTTTCTCTGGCAGCGAATTATACAAACAAACAAACAAACAAACAAAGAAACAAACAAACAAACAAACAAACAAACAAACAAACAAACAAATAACACGGAGAATCTTCTAGTGCCTAGTAACATTGCAGACAAGAAGTTTGTTATTTATTCTTCTATTTTGCCACTGGGTTACGACTTACCCTTGCTTCACAAACACGGCCCCTAAGGTTCATGTTTGCCTCATTCTGGGCGTGATAATGTTTCTACAAATATCTCATAACTTTTACAGGTATTGTGAAATGCATACTCTACGAATAACAGCTTCATTGAAAATCATTGTTTTTCTCTCTCTTGTTTTTCTTCAGCGTTCCATGAATCGATCGCAAAAACCGATTGTTTAGTGCATTTGTACAGGCAGCACTTCCCCTGCAGTTCGATTCGCTGTCACACAGGACATGTAGAGAGGCGGAGATGGTCTTCACAGCACACCTGTAGCTCCATACCTCCACCCACATTGTAATATCGCGAGTTAATTGCCTGCTGCATTGGGGAACGTGGTAGTGGGGGATGGTGGCAGCTGGGTGGGTGGAGAACAGGCTGGCTCTGTAGGGCGGGACCATTGTCACAAACTAATGAAGCATTGCCAAACGCAACAAAAATGTTTAAAACTGTTTAACGAGCGGATGACAATATACAGATTTGTACGTGTCGTGTGTGTGGTGTGTGAGGGTGTGAAAAAGAGTTTCTTTGATCACGGCAGCAATCGTATAGAGACTGCGCCGAAAGTCGCTACCCGCAGCTTGTCTTACACACCCGAGTTGGTCAACAGAGTCGGTGACAAGCTTCTGTTTGTGGCGACGTAGCTCCCCGAGCGACGCCTAGTGCGCCATAGGTGGCGCCACCTGCTGCTTGTCCACCAATTCCGCAGACAACAGGCGCCAGCGCGCTGGCATGCCCATCAAAAGCGGGCGGGACAAACAAAGTGCAAGCACAAGGCCACAAAAGGGCAGGGTACCACCGGGGCGCCTTGGACACGCCCCTGATATGACAGTCACTGCTGGATTCTCAAGCTCGTCAACCCACAGGACCAGGATCATGGACAGATGGAGGACGAGCACAAGTGATGACGTCATCGCTGCGTCACTTCCCCCCCAGCTATTTACGCTGCCGTCAGTGTCAGAATTTCCGCAGTTTTGCTCGTTGTGCGAGCACCAACGGGCGTGCTGACAGAGAGCGTGACACGGTTGACAGGGTTCGTTTATACGCCGAGGAGTAAGTCCACAGGAGCTGTGTTACAGGTAGCTTGTTACGTCAGAGGTTGCTAAGAGATGTTACAAGTTCATAGGAGCTCTTGTTACAGGCTCACATAATGTTTGTTATCGGTGGTTTGTAACAGGTTCGTTACACAGGTCCACAGGTGATTTGAAGTAGGCCCACAGGATTTTTTTAACAGGTCTACTGAAACTTACAAATTCCGACGGAAATTCTTCTTTAGTATACGAGTTTTTTTTTTTATTTTTTAAGGAGGACCGGACATACCGGATATGGTTTTTTAAATGAATGTTCAGCAATACAGTTTTCATGGTAATGTTTCTTGCTGGAATGACATGTCAAGGAATAGCACTGCTTAGAGGTTCAATAATTTGCAAGAAATTCCTATAATCTAGATATCTTCAACTCTCTATGGATTAACATTTAGTACTCTGACTTGGTCCTCGCCAGAAAGAGAAAAATTATCACATCCTATGCATATAAATGTTTGCAACAATTTTTAACTGACTGTTTGATGATAAAAAACACTATACAGTTCGGTCAGAATCAGAAATAACAGACGAGATCAAATGATTGAATAGAAAGAATAAGACTAAAAGAGAAGACGGAAAAATACTGCGTAGAGAAAATTAAAATAAGACATTGGTTTTCAGGCCCAGGTATAGGGAACTACGTCCTCAAATTTGTAAAATGGGGAGAAAGAGAGAGTCTAAGAGCAGTTAATATAAAAATGTGTTTGGAAGACAGTTATTTTTGTAAACTCGATTTAAAAAAGCTGTATTTCTCTGAAGCGGTTCAGCCTGTTTGGTAACTCCATCTTTTCATGAAAACAGATGTAGTGGCTTTATTTTTGTGTAGCGCCTAGTGCAGGCTAGGGCAAGCAAGACTGCAAGCCGTTTAGCTGCACCTTCACCTGACAGGTGCCCTACTTAACGGTAATGCCCACCGCGGTTATTCACTTGCCGGGCTTATCACCAACAGACGTGCACAAATATCTGCCGGGACTGCGACCAGATCGCTCTGGGAGGCTGCAGCAGGCGTCCGACCAGCATTCGACACCTGGTGACAAAAGCGAGGGAACTTTCGTAACGGGAGGGACCATCTAGTGGAGGAGATTGTCGGCAACAAAAGCACTCGTTGTCTGGAAGTTATCTTAGTTGTCGTCGTGCAGGTATCCGTCGAAGCATCGATTAGATGAAGGTTAAAACTAGAACTAAAAGTATTGTCACGGAGAGACATTGACCCGCGTTCGTTGGCATCATTCGATTGTGCCATTCCTCGTCGTTCGATGACAAGTAGTCTAATTTTCTCTTCCATTAGGAGCCTTTAACGAAAGAGCAACAAGACTTGAAGTGGGTAGGAAATATTGACCAACATAAGAGTATGAGCAGTTAATGCAAGCAAAGTAATTTTTTTTTTTTAAAAGGTCGATAACAATTTCTCTCTCCTGTTTGACTCTTTCTAGCGTTGTCTACGTGTAATTTGGAGTGCGCGACGGTTTGCTTGGAAAACCTGTTCACTGGTTGCAGACTGGGTGCATGATTGGTAGCTTTATGCAAATCACTCAAACTCCCTCAGCCCACCCTGATTTGAGGGACCATACTTGCCTCCAGAACTGAGAGGTTCATTCTTTGTTTTCGAGGAGATTCAAACATTGCAGCTTTGAAGCTTCTGCGCACCCGGAGAAGGAAGAGTAAAGTGGTTCCTTCTGAACGTGGCACAGGGAACACGCCACCTGACAACTATCTGAATGAAAACAATGGAAGCACTGGAGTGACACCAAAAAAAAAAAAAAAAAATCTATCAACAGCACGCGCACTGAATGAACAGTAAAGGTATAAAGTGAACGCTCGTGCGACGTCACTGCTGCGGAGTGTGACTGACGGTACCCGACATGGCGACACGTTCTGCTAACGTATTGGTGGACGAAAACGATGTGGGCTTTGTGCGCAGCACACGAGGTAATTCCTTCATCTCATTTTCTTTTCTTTTCAGTCATTTATCTTTGTCTCAATCTCTCTCTCTCTGTCTCTCTTAATATCGTGAACAATGAATGCTGTTCGACATTAGTCGCAGACAAACCAGGTATCGTTATCCCCCTCTCTCTCGGTGTGGAAGCAAGAATCATTTGAAAAGTGTGTCTGTCCACGTTTCTCAGATTAATTTGTTTACCAGGCGTGAAACTGTGCATTCGTGCATGAAAAGATTATTAATAGCATTTTTCATTTTACGACAGTGACTTAAAATACCGTAAAATCGTCTGTTGCTCGTCCTGACATTGTTGTCGTGGTTCCATCTTTCTTTCACACCTATCGAAGAAAATAAAAGATTAAAGAACACTAAGGGAGAACAACAGTTTCTCACCTAACCAATCGTTCCTCTCGGCATGAAAGGAAGGGACCGCAAGGCACGGTCTGATTGTGGTTTACCGTGAACAATCCCTGGAGAAACATTTCCTTCGGGTCGTCTGCTTCCTGCCAATACGTGCGCGCGCATCTGCCCGGAAAGCATGGCGGGCCTCTTGCATTCTTGTTTTGAAAGTCATCGATTAGTTACAAATAAAAGAACCCACAAAGGTCTCTAACGAGCAAACGGATCCATTTACATTCCGCTTATTTCAAGGGCGTTTCCTGCCTCGCAGTCGCTTTTTGTTGCCAGTGGTAACCATTCACGACGAGTTAATTTAGTTAATTCGCACCATTCCATGCAACTTTACTGTCTCCTGTGTGAGCTGTGCTGTGATAGAGACAAGGTTTTGTCTGATAGAAATAACGAATGTTCCAGTAAAAATATTTATGGAGTATTTAAATATAATTTTTTGACATATGTCTCCTAAAATATTGTCTGATTTTTTAAAAGAAAAATTGTATAACCTTTAACCTTCTTATATAATATGACTGTGATGTCGGCTTTTGAATTGCGAATAAGTTTTCGAGAATTTCCTTTTGTTTATGGTCATGTCTTGCACAAAAGGTGAAGAGGGAATTGGCAAGCAGATGTGTGAATGAGTTATAACACTCAGGGTCTCTCTGTGAATGGCACAGTTGCATGACCTTTTACCGAGGAACTTCAGAATCCTCTGTCTGGCTTTCTTGGGCACGAAAACATTTTCATACAAGCTCTTGTGTGAGTGACGCATGCAATGTGCATCTCTGTCTCTCTCAACAGTTGGAGTGTAGAATAGACATGCTGAGGAATGCTAGGTAAAGCAAGGTGAGGATGTCAGAAACTACCTGTGCAGGTCCTGACATCACGATGATCACCTGCTCATGCACTTTGCCGCAAGGTGTGTAGACACTTCCAGACAAAGTAAGGAAGTGTTGTCGAGCCTTTCAGACTAATGAGCGCTAACTCTGACACTATAATATCGGCCCATGCCAATTTTTTCCGATTATTAAAGTTCTCCTTCCCTGTACACACATACCCACAGCTTTGTGCCGGGTGTGCCATGTCTGTTGACACGTGTACAGCATGTTTGTGAAGTGTTCCTGGCTCCATGGGTCGAGGTCGCTGTATTCATCTATTGTCTCGTGGACAATCGAGTAAAAAAAAAAAAAAAGCAAGCGTGAAAGGGTGTCATCTGTTGACTGACCACGTGATTCTTTTCCAATTCCCAACTTGTGGAAGGAGTCTTTACAGACAGCTATCAATATAAAACAGAATCGGAAATGGAGGTAACAGCATCCTCTATTCATGAACGTTCCAAGCTGACGGGCTTGCAGGCAGTGAAGCGTGCAGTTGTATTGCCCAGAAATAAAAGAGGACGCTTGACAATTATTCCCTCGTCACAAAAACGACTGAAAGTGAGGTGGTGGGCGGGGAGAGACTGCACATCCATGAAGTCCTTAGCAGGCAGCACTAATAATAAATGTAACCTGTTTCAGGACCGGTTTTTGTATTGACAGTTGGCATTATTAAAGCAGGGTAGACATAATTGTTTCTTAGTATAATGCTGTGCTATGTCACCATCATCATCATCATCATCATCATCTAGACACAAGAGCACAGTCTTTCTCCAACTGGTATTCTATTCTCCACGCTATGCATCGCAAGTCTCTCTGCATTACCGGCCTTTCCAATCGTTTAGCTTTCTTCCAACTGGAAACAATCCAACTAGTGTACGAAGACTTCATATACTGTATATTCAGCAGTCTTGCCATCAAGTACTGTTCTCTTGCAATGCGCCTACTTTATGGGTTTTTTATGCACTACTTTCAGCATCTGTTGGCAGTGTGTCCACGCGCATCTTCCCAAACAGATGGTTTCCCCCAAAATTCAGTGACGTCATAGCGAGGGCTGTTTCTGGAGAAAGCGAAAGTATCGTTGGTCTTTAAAATGTTTTTGTTGCGGCATTTCAGCTGGCGATCAGCGATGATAATTGGCGGTGCCTGATATAGAAATCCCGAAGTATGGGGAATGTTTAATCTTGTGTATGCACACACACATTCATACACCGTAATGTGGTTTTCGGCATGAGTGAAGCACCATAGAAAACCAACATATTGTTTTAGTTATTATTTGTCGCTATGGGGTCTCTTTTATCCTCCCGTCTCACGCTACTTGAGAGGACACACATACAAGTATCAAAACTACCCCGCACTCGTTCCCACTACTTTTTATATTGTATGAACTCTTTTTCAACCGACACCTGATTTATACAGTCTAGCACAATTCACTCCCACCACACCTCTTCAAACGTTGTACACAGTTTTAAATCCCTTTCTTGTTTGCT
The DNA here is from genome assembly GCF_003073045.1 of Pomacea canaliculata. Classification (NCBI taxonomy): domain Eukaryota; kingdom Metazoa; phylum Mollusca; class Gastropoda; order Architaenioglossa; family Ampullariidae; genus Pomacea; species Pomacea canaliculata. The sequence goes on from NC_037593.1 coordinate 25,068,824, forward strand.
AGCAAAGATTTTTGTTTGACCTGTAAATTCACCCCTTTTAGTATTCCCTAATGTAAAGATGGCTTTTGCTGTATCGCTTATCGACTACTCTCATGAAGATGGCCGATAATATGACTTTCAGCGTGAAGTTATCTTCCTTCTCGTCTATTATTCAGAAGCTTCGGTTGTCAGAGAGGTTATTTTTCCGGCCGATGGTATAGTTGTGCCAATTTGATTATGATTTCCTCCCTCGACACAATTTTTGGTGGATTGAGTGATAAGGTGTCGGTAAATGTAATTAGTTTTTTGTGTTTGCGTGAGGGCGTGGAACCAGCACTGAGGTTGGTCACTGGAAGATGAAACTTTTATTAGCGGGACTCGGAAGAGGTAAAAACTTGCAGTCTCCTGTGGCAGTTATCAAAACGGTGACTTGCGGCCTGTCTCCTGCGGTCGCCATCACGACGGTGACATCATCAGCTGTCCTGCCTCGAGAGACAAATTTTAAGTCCAGCAGCCGCAACCAAATCTTTCTGATTTCTCTTGATTAAAGCCACAAAATCTTTGCTACCATCTCTACACAAAAATATTCGACCTAGTTATGCGTGTTTCTCGTGTGTTTGTGTAGCCAGGACCGACAACCGGTTTGACAATCGACAGGAACGGTAACTACGCGGTGGTGCTCAGTTTGTCTTTCTTTCCACCCCCCCGCCCGTCTGACCTCCACCTCCTTACACTGCACGAAAAAGTAACCGGTTAGCGAAATTACCCAGAAAATGTTTGTTTTCGTGCTCCATGCACTGCTCACCCCTCCCTACCACGAGCTATAAAAATAAAAGCAAGAACAACTGTTCACTCCTCCCGTCTTTTATTTTTGCCTCTCTGACCTTTCAAGAGATTCTATTTATAGATAAATGCCTGTTCTTTTATGAATTCTTGTATATACGCCTCCGACCTCCGAAGAGGTTCTATTTATACTTCAGTTTCTCACAGTTGACTGCTAATTCTCCTGCCAAGAATCAGTTTCAGCCTTTCAGTTTATCTTTTTTTTTCTTACTATAGGTTGTAGAGCTGTAGATGTCTTTCAATAACTACAATGTGTGTGTGTATATATATATAAATCATTTTTTATTGATAAAGTCGAGTAACAAATATAGCAACTCCGGTTCAAGAGAGTTTAGTTTGGTCCTTTTTACTCCTCGAGGAGCATATGGCTGCAAGTTCAAGAGAGAGAAAGAAAAATAAAGGAAGAGAGGAGGGGAGGCAAGCAGAATAAATGTACATTTCAATCCCTTTTGGAGGCAGAAAGTTCACTGTCAATATATTCAGCAAGTGAACTCATTAAATGCTGCTTGCAAATTGAACAGAAAGTGACTCCATTCACCCAGGCTTCCCTGCTCATTGTAAAGCAAGACTGAACCCAGTTTTTTGGTTTTGTTTTGTTTTGTTAAAATTTAATGCGGCACAATTTAGTTCCTCTTTGCCCCTAACTGAGGCTACGTAAAATATACAACAAAGCTGGCTTGAGCCATTAGAAATACACGAACTTCAACAAGAAATAAAACTGTATAATAATGAAAACGTGATACGTAGCTGTGTAAGTACAAACACAAATAAAGCATACACCACTGAACCAACACAGCTTATTAAAAAAACATGTATAATTTTGATCTTTGTCATCAAACTCACAATGTGTTGGTCGCTGCAAAATAGTAAAATGATATGGAAGTTAAGCAGCACACGGAAGATGCATCTTTAACAAGTCTATACTATTATGCATGTTCGCCAAATGCTCAGTTAATCACAAGGAACACTTTGACTCAGTCACACAAAAGAAACGGGCATTCTCACCATCACAACATTTTTCGAAGCGAACGATAATCAGGTTTATGTCAAGCTTCATTGCAGCTCAAAAAGCCAGCTTTGGCAAGAGAAACAAATTAACACTTTGGGAAAGCATTTATACCCGTTTCGAGATTACAAGAGTTCAACCACCTCGTCAAAACACTCGTTTTTGCGCTGTGAGTGAGGTTCTAGCTTAATAAGCCTAAAACAACATTTAAATCAATTATTATCCCTTCCTTGCATAATCATTTTAACAAAATAACAAACAAGTGAGCTTTTTTGTTAATGACATCAAGCTTTGACATTTCTGATTCATCAGGTTTGTCGCGATGATGGCGGCCCGTTGACATTACCTGACCCTGGACCCTTTCCAAAATGGTCGAATGCGTCAGCTCGTCATCATTGTATTTTCATGCCTATCAATTTTTTTTCCTTATTTGATGCATTTTGGTGAGTCAGTTTCGCGGTCCCTTGACTGCAATTATTCAATATTGCATGTCCTGTATTTTTGTTTGTGTGCAGAGATCCGCGAGCTTTTCAGGTCGTTCGATAGGAATCATGACAACACTATCTGCGCGGGAGAACTGGGCAAGGTCTTGCGCTGTCTGGGCATGAATGTGTCGGAGGCCGATGTACAACAGATCATCAAGGAGCTGGACAAAAACAGTCAGTTCGTCAGAAAACTTTTTTTTAAACAGTCAAGGGACTAGAAGACACAGATGTTGCCAAAACATTCAGATCGTTATTGTTGTCCAAAGTCAATGAAAATGACTGAACGACATTTGTATTACTGAGATTCTTGTTTCTTAGCTGATCTTCAGAATAGTCTCTCTCCATCGGATTGTTGTTGCCGAGGCCGAATAATCGTTTAAAAGATGGGTTTAATCAAGATGATTGGAAACAGCCATAAAAGCAACATTGCAGGACTACAGGAATACCCGCTAGTCTCATGTTACAAAATCTTACTGACGATGTCTAATGGAGGAAGGCTGCATACTAAATCATTGAGACACTTTAGTGTAAAAGCCTTTTTTTTGTAATACATTTATAGCTTTGTTTTGAACAATTTAAAAAGAAAACAATAATAAAGATTTTGTGGAATGGTTAATAGTACAGATTAGAAAAGATGGACTGTGTATATTCAGCCCAAGTTATGTCTAGACTGCTACTATTATAGCATCTTGAATTTTCTTTTCTTTTTTTTTTGTTTTTTTGGTAACCAAGGGAGTAAGTCATATATATTATTTTTGTTTCAGGGAACGGGAAGATTGAGTACAAGGAGTTCAAGGCCTTTATGCAGGAGGAGATGAGGAAGGCGGAGGACCCCGCCGAGCAAGAGAAGGCAGTCCGCATGGCCTTCAGGGTCTTCGACCAAAATGGCGACGGATTCATCGACGTCAAGGAGCTCCAGAACGCCATGAAGAATCTTGGCGAGCCGCTGACAGACAAGGAGCTAACTGATATGATGAAAGAAGCGGATATGGACAAGGACGGCAAGATCAACTACGAGGGTTAGTGTCACGTGACAATAGGAAAGAGGGGTAGTGGATGATTAGTGGAATCTAGACTGGGGAGGAGGGGAAAGAAATTCGTAGATGAATAATACCTCCCCTCCCAGGGTTTGACGAGAGGAGGACAATAACGGTGAGATGAAACAAAAATGAGGAGATGAAAGTAGCAAATGAATGGAAACCAGGCTGCTTGCGATAGTAGAAGGTTAAAAAAAAAAAAAAAAAGAATAAAGAAAATGCGTTTAACTAGGGTGGAGAGTGGCAGATAACGAGTTTCGCTAGTCTAGGGGTGAGAAAAACAGTATGATTGTTGAGTGGAAACGATATGTGTGAGGGAGGACTAATAGATACACCTGTCTGATGAACAGAACTATGGTACAATAGGCTAAAAAAAAAAAAAAAAAAGAGAGCACGACAGATAAACATAACGAGACAGTGAAGGGATGAAGAAGAACATGACCTAGCACAGTTTCCGCGAGGTGAAAGAAACGCAGTATCTTTCTTGTCTAGTAGGTTAAAGAGATTCTTCTAGTGGAGACAGACGACAGTGAGACACTTTGACTGTTGAGAGAGTGGTGAATAGGTAATATCTCCTGCGAATGTCTAACAGTCCCTTCAATGTTCGTTTTACAGAGTTCATTCGAGTATGGATCAAGTCTGGGAAGAAGAAGTAAAGCCGGCACTGTTGTTGTCCTGTGTGTTGTGTGCCTTCAGCCCTCCCGCTGCCTCCTCGTACGGCCCGAGCGCCAGGCTGGCTGGGACCGGGTACCGCGCGCCCCCTGCCGGCCTACCCGCACTGCATCTTCCAGGTGTCACCCCGGGACTTCCAGGTGTTACATGAGACTTGTCTTCTACGGCTCGCTCCAGCAAGCATCAGTGACTCAGGAATCTGGCGTCTCTTGTACCCGTACCTTTTATTGTGCATCGCTGTCTACCCTGGCTGCTAAACGTAAACTTGGAAACAAAAAAATTCTTTATGTATCTTTTTTACCGTCGATACCGTTTTGTGTGTGTATATGTGTGTGGGGCACACCTTGTGCTTATCGTGCTGGAACGAGCATGTTTGCTGGACCGGAACCTTTGCTCGTGACGAGGAGTCCTATCTGTTAAATGTGATCATTAACTGTGTCTGTTGTCGCTGGTTCATGTACGGCAATGTCTACCAACAAATTGTCATTGTGCCTTTTTTTGCATGTGTTTAAAAAAAATCTTCAAGGAAAATAAACCCACATAAATGCCTGGCGTTAAGAGTCAATAGTCAATACAGCGCTAAAAATAGTCATCATGCGACCATACAATTCACAATCCATCATACAATTCACAACCCTGCTTAATATCACGATAGAGTGGTCACCCTCTGGAAAAAAACGGTATACTTCAGCTGTACTTCTCGAAGAAAGCATAATGGCTGCCGAATTGAGCATCTGCACTGCACTTCCCTCTCGGCGGAGATCGTGGTAGTGATCACAGGCCAGAAGAGTTGTCTGTCTTTTCTCCATCGCCCTCGACAAGCGCGGCGCTTTGTCGCAACGGATGTGGAATAAAGCTGTGAAACGCGGACACGGCTGAACCCACCTGACAGCGGGCACGTGTTCCATGCACTTGCTCTCGCATGTGACCACGAAGGCGAGGATCCACCGGCAGCTACAGCTCCCCCACCTGCTGCCTGATCCAGTTGACGGACGTAGAGACTCGAGCGAAGCGGTTGGCCCGGTAGAAACGGCTGTAAGTTCCACATGTAGTGCTTCCCTGGCTCATGATGCCGGCCACCACCCAGCGGTGACCGCTAGAGAAGCACATTAGTGGACCTCCGCTGTCACCCTGGAAACAAAACATGTCTACGTTAAATATCCTAGCGTCCTGGGTATAATAAAAAAAGATCAATCATGTCACATATTTTACCTTGGGAGACAGAAAATGTAAATAAATAAAGCAAATATTAATCACATCAACCTGTAGGTCATAAACTGTTTACACTAAAACATACGGTATGGCGATGAAATATTTTGCTCTTAAAGAATTATAACTATTTTAATAATCATTTTTTTTTTAAATTCCAAGAATGAGGTGATGGTAAAAATTTATTTTTAAAGCAGTTTTTTAAAGTACTTTTGAAGTTATGCGAAGAAAGAAAAATGTGTTGGTCAAAAAGGCGATTGGGGTTTCTTAGTTTCTTCATGGTTCATCAGTGGTGGACGTCACTCAATTTCCAAACGTCACACATCAACTCTTAATTAAATTGACTTAAAATGACTAGCACATCCAAACCCATTATTACACTCACTGAAAGGGTAGGTGCTTCATCAGACGAGATACAAAAGCCTGGAAGCAAATTGTTTTATTGCACATCTTCTCAGTTTAAGCGAAAACTCTTAAACACAAAGTCTGAATGAACGTCTGAATGAACACTATAAATGTGTGTGTGAAGTCACACCCTTGAGTCACATGACTCAGTATGGTACCCACCTGGCAGCCAGACGGAACGGCAGCTGGAATGCCGCTTGCACAGAAAGTGGATTTGAGATTGATGGGACTTTCCGGAGGTATGGTGTTGTTTGCACAAGCCCCGTCCTCCCATATTCTCAACCGCGTGTGTCCCGCAAAAACTCCGGGGACACCGCCACTGTGACAGAAAAGTAATGACACTGCCACTGTGACAAAGATGTAATGAAGACAATAGTGACACTGCCACTGAAGTCAACAGAGTTAAACAATGTTGGGAAAAAAATTTAGGACAATGGACTCTGGATGTACACTCTAACAATGACACTGACATGTAATCCATCTCTTTACACAGGTCATAATCAGTGATCAGTATGCATCAGTATCTTGGGCATGCAGACCAGTGTCTTTCCCGGATTCTTGTCAGTTTTGTCTGAATTACTTTCTTGAGAAAGATATGACTGAAACTATAGTTTTGGCAATATAAACATTAGAGGAAGTTTATAAATTACCTTGTTGATCATTGGTGATGCCCCAGCCAGCAAGGTAGCAAATTAAGCCAACTGGAGTTTCCTGAAGGGCATGCGGAAGACACACTGGCTGAATGTAACTGCTCAGGTTGACCGCCACGGACAGTTTGATAAGTGCCATGTCCCAGTCCACTGTGCCATAATCCGACACGTTTACATGAGGTGACAGCAAAATTTTGCTGACTCGGATTCGGTAGGGGGTTCCATCAGGAGACTGCCCTAGTTTGTGCACTGAACCCAATATCACATCAAAGTAAAACGGAGCTTTTGTTAGGTCATAGTTCCGACTCACAGCACTGCAAAATATAATAAATATAGTAAAAATTGTTGACACATGAACATTTCAAGTATATCCCTTAACTTCTCTCATTAAAATTGAGAAAATGATGAAAGCATATTTGTTTCTTACAAACAGTTCTTTTCCCAAGACTTACATCAATTGCAGGATACCCCCATCAAGCACATTCATATATCAGCCTCCACGTTGAAGATACAGGACATCTTTCCTCAGTGCAAAATACTGACATTCATTTTAATCAATTCCATGTCAGGACTTGATAAGGATCAGAGATTCCCACTGTGATGCTAAAACAGGTAATTTTTACCTTAAAAGGTATCTGATATTTTCTAGTGTTGCAGTCTGGGACCCATGCAGTTCCTTAAAATGTTACACTGTACTGTGGAAATTGCTGCATCAACTGACCTTAATAAAAGCTTACTGTTTTCTCCATCATTTTAATGTGACTTTTCTTTAGTAAGGTCAAGTTCATCTGTTTTAATACAAAATACTTCAGCAGTTTTGGAGACTTACATGGATATGGCATGCCACGATATACCAGATCATGCTATTATTTTTCTCAAACACTATATACTAAAAATTACCAAATAAGTGTATAGGTATACAGTTTGAATTAAGCTTTACAATTATTGTTATCATTTAGTGCTAATATCTTAATACAACATGAAAGTATATGGTACTGGTTAGTTGTTGGATTTGCAGTGTTCAAAATCACAAAACTCAGGTTCATAGATTATTCTAGCTTATAACATTAAATAATTTCTGGATTGCAAAAGAATGATTTATTCAGAAATGTTTATTCTGATATTATCCAACACTTCTGCTGTTGTTGATTACTTAACATAAGTTTTAACAGGAAATGAATAATTCTTGACCTTTATGCAGAACAAGAAACTTATACTATTTTCATTAACGACTGACAGTAATGATGTCACAGTTTGGTAAAATTTTTCCCTGTAAAACTTATATTTATGCTTCAATCGCTGTTTACAGCCATGTACCATGATCTCACCTTGTAATGCAATGAGCTGCAGTCAGTAGCCATTGTGGATGTATGAGCGTGGCTCCACATAACATCTTGCCTAGATAAAGAAGGGAGGCCATCCAAGGCCACTTCCCAGGCGCTGCAATCTGTCCACCAAGCACAAAGGACTGCAAGAATGAGACCTGGCGTTCACCACACTCTGCAAAGGGGAGAAAATAACAGGGTTTAATTGTTTTTTTCTAGGGAAGACTTAAATGAGCAAGTTAGAGAGAGAGATGAATGAGTGAACAGAAGTAATTAATTGTGATTCTGGCTGAAAGTTGTCTAATCAATGTCTTAAAAGTTTTCTGACAAACCCGACAACACAAGAACAGAATAAAAAGTAACATTTTTGCATGTTACTTGAATACAAATATTTCCAAAGTACCTTGCTTCTGACATGAAATACTGATGACTTGACCAGAAAAACAAGACTTTCTGAAATGAAAAATTTAAATCTTAAAATTGCACTGTTTCTTTATAAGATAGAGATTAGAACATTTATATGCCCATAAAAAGATTGATATATGATACAGCAATACCTCAGAGATTCAACATAAGTATATTAAATGGTAGAATATGACTATTTTTAAAGCTTGTATAAATGGCATTGAAAAATTGCAGATTCAAAAAATGATATTATAATGCTAAAATGAGAGTTGATATCATAACAGGCAACTTCACAAAAGTAATACAAATTAAAAAAGTCAAAATAAATAAAAATAAAATTCTAAAATAAAAAAAATAAAATTCATTTTAATTTTGCAACTGGGTGCTTAAGTGATATAATAAATATTATAGCTTTCTTAAATAACACATATATCAGGAACATAAGTATATCAGCTTGCCTGCACATTGTGATAAACACCTTATTTCGAGGTTGCTGGTGACAGCCCCTTCTGCTGAGTTTTTCAGTGCAACAAAAAGTCTCCATGATTCTGTAGGCTTAATCTCTTGCCAGTCCGACATGTGCCTGATAACATGAAAAACATTTGTTTAAACTAGTAATTGATGGATAAAATGGGGCTGATTCTTCTTTCTACACAATCATTTAAAATGGCAAATGATACTTAAAAGAATGGTTGTTTAAAACATGTGAAATGACCAGGTGCCTCAAGCACTCACTGCTGTCCTATGTTGTTACACACTTGCTCTGCTATTCCTGTGGACCAAACATCACTACAAACAGCATACTCTTGTCCTGCATAGATGACCAGCAGTTCCTTCGAGCCTCCTTGTTTTACTGAAACTGGTAGATAGTAAACAAAAATGTCATTTAAACACTGCAATCTATGCTGTGATATTTTGTATATGATGCATGTGTGTGTGCATGCGAGAGAGAGAGAGAAGCATTGAGAAACTAGTGTAGCCCTCATTGTAACATTCTTTGTATGGTCACTTAGTTGAAATAAATCAAAGATCAAATAAAGAACTAAAGTTTACACATTAGAAATTATTTCATGATGTATAATTGCCATCTACACCAAGTTACACTGATCATCACCAGTCCTAACCATTCCTTCTTTTTTATTTATATGGTGCACCTTTTATAACCCAAGTCAATCCTGTAAAAAATAATCTACGTGCCTACGACTGCTTACTCCATACAGTTTACATTAGTGACAGTGAAGGCTTGAGCACAATTAAAAAAACTTTTCGCCAGATAAAACATCCAACAGATCCTTCCACTAGCCTTGCCCTGCATTTAAAGGGAGGAAACTCCATCTATCATGCTTCCTCACTGATTTTAGTCTGGATGCTGACAAACATGACTTCTTTGTAGTTTCTTGGTGGAAGGGGGTGTCCATGAGCAATGGGGCACATAGTTTGGCAAACGGCAGTGTGTAGGAAAGAACAGAAGAATGCATGGAATACCATGATGTAATGCTGTCTGAACTGTACCACAGATAAGCATCTAAATATAGCACAAGACAGAGTCACAAACTAGGGGGCACAAAGCTGTACTTTTATCTGACTTTCATTCTCTCAGCTACCTGCCTTGAAACTCAGAGTCTGTTGATACTCACAGCAGTTCTGCTCGTCCTCGCCTGTCAGGCAGTCCTCATAGCCATTACAAACAGCACTGGGATCCAGGCATTTGCTATTCAGACATTGGAACTGGGTGGCTTCACATTTGGCTGTCAAAATTATCAGTTCCACATGATGTATATAGCAGTTTATTATGATAGGATGGGGAAATTATTTAGGAGAATTTGATTCTGTAGTATTCACATGAGCTTTATTCTATTTTTCCTAATGCTTCTATGTCTTATGAATTCTGAAAATGTCATAATGGGGAACAACTCGAAAGTCTTCAATTTTTTGAACCATTCTTCATTCTCTGTACTTTCTCTCTCTCTACCCCTCCCTATTACATGAACATGTATGCATGCCCACTCCCCTCCTCAACCATTCAGCCATTTAAGAAGAAAACCAATGATAGTTTACTTACAACAGTTATGTTCATCACTCCCATCAATACAGTCTGGAAAGCCATCGCAAAACCAAGCTCGTGTGAGGCATGTACCATCAGCACATGGTCTTTTTGCCCTGTTGCATTCTGGCATTGAAATAATGTATATGCTATGACAAAGAAAATGGATCAGCAATTGCTGAAGCAAAGATAGGCTCAGTAAGAATTCTAGTTATGCAAGTTTTTCACAATTTTAACTTATAAAATATTAATTCATGACTGCTATGAAGATGTTGATAAATTCACTGCCCTCTATTATTCATACTTCCATGTATATTTAATCTCATGATGCAGAGACAGAAAGTACTTAAAAATTTCCATTGGTATTTATCTTATCCTTACTGCAATTGGTTTCATCGGAGTTGTCACCACAGTGGTCTATACCATCGCACCACTGTTGTTGGAGGATCTGAACATTATTTTTGCATTTTATAGTTCCAAATTTTGGAGCTGAGAAAAATAACAACAGTAACAATTATGTGCATGCCAGTATACACACTTATGAACTCTCTCATACACACACACATTTCTCTGCACATGTGCATACACTCTTTCTCACACACTGACACACTCACCCCTCACACCCACATCCTCCCATGGATTCTGCAGCCTTCCTCACAAAAATCAGCCAAACAATTCAATAGAAATTTTTCATAGAAAAATAGTTGCATAAGGATTGGCTTATTTTATTGTATGTCTTATTAATTAAAAAAGATTTATTAAATTAAAAAAAAAAGTTTTATCAAGAGGCCAGCTTAACTGCAAATTCGTCTCCAAAACATTTCAATTCTATATATTTTGAAAGGTTAAAGTACTGTGGCTGATGGGATAAGTATTTATTTTTATTTACATATAGCAGATGTAGCTGCAGACATGAATTTCTTTAAATATTCTGCTTTCATTGCTTAAAAAAGCAAAAGAACCTAAAACTCACGGCATTCCATCTCGTCACTAAGGTCACTACAATCAAACACTTGATCGCAGCGGCCTCTGTATCCATCCCATAGACAAATCCCATTGTCACACTGGAATCCACTGCAGTCTAAAACATAATGACTATTGTTCAGCATTAAACAAACCCTTACATTCTTGCTTGATAATTAAATCTGGGTATAAAACAAGAATGTAATGAAAACCAACCTTCCTCATACAACAATAACAAAAGAAACAAAAATCAAAGTTTACTCCAGTATTGGTGGCTGCGGGTTCCCTCTATGGCATCAGAAATGGATGCTAACCCATGACAATGCCCTGCTTACTGAACTACCAAGAATATCCTCTTCAGCTTTGGGATCAAACCTTTTAATGTTTCAACCTCTCGTTCTCATTATTCACCTAACTTGTGACTGGTTCCTTGTGAGTCCTGGCTCTTCTGCAAAGTCTGTAACTGATTAAAACTATCTGATGCAGAGCTACCTTCACATGAGTATTCATCTGACTTGTCCATGCAGTCATAATGCTGGTCACACTTTGCTGTTGCATTTACACACTGGCCATTTTTGCACTGCCACTGGCCATTACCACACGCTGCCACACAAAGGTCACGTATTATTGTATAAAGTTCTTCACCTCAAAATTGTACTACCCCAAAGATGCTCAGGTTCTACAAAAGTCAGAGTCCAAGTAATCCAACTGTTCCCTGACAACCAGTCCTAGTGGACCAGCATAACTGTTCATCAACTGGTATCAGTCAAAGGGTGAATGAATCAATCACCGAATGAAATGACTGCCTGGTGTTAATCATTTTATGTGAACTTGAACATCCCTCGAGTTTAACACCGAGGATTAATTATTTAATTTTGCTTTTTCATGGTATAAATTGTTGTTACTGAATGCTATGCACATGTCATATGTTAAACAAAGTTATTCAAATACTTCAATTCCTTGAATTTGTAGCCTGTGGAGCCTCAAGAATGAGTTTTAGATATCAACAGTGATCAGTAGCTAGTAACACTAGCAATGAAAGGAACATGAGTCTTTTTGCAGATTGCTTTACTCAGAAAATTAAGACTTATGAGTACACCCAACAGCCAAATTTTCAGAAAACACCTCAAATAATTTTAAAATAATACAATCGATGCACCGCTCACCACAGCCAATGCCTTCGTCACTGCCATCCTTACAGTCTGGAAAACCATCACAGAGGTATCGCATTGCAACACATTCTCCACTTCCACATCTGAATTCGTTGCAATCTGCGAGCAGGTTTTAAACAAAAAAGAATGTGTAAGACTGAAAACATGCTGCAGTCCAGCCCAGAACAAGAAACATATCTATTAGTTTACAGAACATCCTTGACCAAAGAAAAAAAAACAAACAATTAAAATGTTTTCAAAATGTTAAAAGATGTTTCTAAATAAATGTCACAGACCTGCTAGAGTTGTAGTAGTTACTGGTGTGGTGGTGGTGGTAGATGTAGTTGTAGGAGAAGTAGTTGTAGTAGTAGTTGTAGATGTAGTTGTAGTAGAGTTGTAGTAGTAGTTGTAGGAGTTGTAGTAGATGTAGTAGTTGTAGGAGTAGTTGTAGTAGATGTAGTTGTAGAAGTAGTAGTTGTAGGAGTAGTAGTTGTAGGAGTAGTTGTAGTAGTAGTTGTTGTAGGAGTAGTAGTAGATGTAGAAGTAGCAGTGGTTGTAGAGGAAGCTGTCACAGTTGTATTTCCCTCAGTTGTCACAGTGCTTTCTGATGTTGAATAATTTGCTGTTGTAGATGATGGCAACGCTGAACTAGTAGATGATGTTGGTAGTGGTGATGTCTCTTTTGTGATAATAGCAGATGATGATTCTATGGACGTTGTAATGACAAAAGTCGTTGACTCAGGCAGTTCTGTCACATTGGGCCTTGCAAGAATGATAGAGATATCTGAAACACATTCACAAACAGTTTTTGTTAAAAGACAGAATAGTAAATTACTTGGTACATATGAGAAGTTGCTACTAACATGGGCATGATGTTGGTTGCAATGTCACTTTGTTGCAGTTATTTCAACAAGAATGATCATCAGTCAAACTCAGTTTTCCTTATGTCATATTTAAAATGCTGTCAGATACAGAGATAAGTGGCCAACATTAACAATTAAGTGCTGCATGGTCACCAGTCCTGGCAAGGCTACACATAGAAATGAATCTCCGCACTACTTAGGATATTGTGATATTACAGCAGAATTATAACATTTGTATCCTCATTTCCATGAGACTTTAGTATTTTTTCATACAGTCATTACAACCAGCTGCTGTGAAGTCTTTCATTCTCTCTCTCTCAGTCTATTAACATACAGCAAATGGCATGCAATGCCAGTTTTAAAAAGTTATTTAAAATGAACACCAGAGAAACCGCTTCTGAAAAGGTTGCTGCCGGCGAGAAGACAAGTCTGTAACTGACTAGAGTGTAACAGTTAAAAGGAAATTACTAATCTGCCTATCCCCAACAGCCACTCCAGCTAACACAGACATTTGGCTCTCATCTTCAGTCTGAATGATAACTGCCGCTGATGAAGAAAACAGGGATGGTGAAGAAAGAAAAACAGAGAGGATTGATGAGTTAAAAAATAAAAACCTACGAAATTGAAATGTGAAGGCTGTTAAAAGAGAGTTAGAAAACTTGTCTCCCACCGAAAAATAGAACAAACTTCACTGGTAATATGAAAAAAGCCTTCCCATCGGAAAATTAAAAATACGAAATTCCCCCCAACCCCCTAAAATAATCGCTCTTACCTGAAGCCTCAACCAGCATCTGGTCCCGTACGCATGCAGACCTGATAAAGGGTTTAATCGAGTTTAGCGCTTATCCGGACGGAGAGCAGATAAATGTTGCAACGGACCTCAAGACTATATAGGAAATATTCTCCAAACTTGCTGGCTATTCCAAAAGTTTTTCAAGTTCACAGTATTTGAAAATGTGTGCTATATTTAGCTTAAAAATATGTGTTTTAGTTTACAGTCACTTGAAAAAAGTATTACATCATTTTAAACTGATGTCGCAGAATAGAGAAAATCGCTGGTAATAAATGCTCAAGAAACAGCGCTTGAACAAATGACAAAATAGTAATATTTATACTGTACAGACTGTACAGAAAAGAAATGAGTATCTACTCTATATATATATTAAACAGTTGCAGTGGCGCGATTCTCCTCCCATAATGCGCCAATATATGAATGGTAGCTTATGAACGAAAATGGGGTACGAACGCTCGTTTCTTGATTTTCGATTATTCTCCTCGTCGTGCAGCTGGTTGTCGAGGAGAATAAAGGCAAAGATAGCAAATGCAGATGTGACAAACCCGCCGGGAACTGCGTACTTTTCTATCCCCACGACAAATAAACAAAGTATACAAGTAGGCGCGACTGTACGACAACATGAGTGGCCCCCACACCCACCCTACACCGGGCCCGTAACGGCGATGCAACGCTCACTGCAGCACCGGCCAAATAGACAGTCTTTTATGACGTCACCAGCGCCATGTTCGTCCATCCCTGTCAGTTAACAAAATAAAAAAAAGCGGTTAATGACCACTGATGTGTTATTATGTAGGGACATTATTCAACATGGTCAGTAACCTCCTGTACCGGAAGCGATCGAACGCACTCGCTGACCCTCACGGCGGAGGCGAACAGCAAGGATCGACGTTCCAATCCCTGCCACACATCCACTGTTTCTTGACCTCTGACAACAAGCCATGAGACGACTAACGGTAAACGACTCTTAAGATCCAACGGACGAAGGTTTGAGCACGCCTGGCAAAGTTTTTCCATGGCGGTTATGTAGAAATGTCGTCAAACATGTGTCCATACCAGAAGAAAAGTAAATCCTCTGATTCGAATGAGCTCCGCAGGCAAGCCCTCTGCTTCATCTAACCTTTGGAAAGACGGGAGCGATACGGAAAAAGAACAATGGCAGCCTGTCAATACCGTAGTAGGTTATCATTGTAATTTAAAATCTTGCTTTATTGGCCGGTTATGAACGTATATTCAGTTCCAGAAAATGCATCATTGTTCCTCTCGGATGTTACTTCTGAAAGCTAACACGTTAGAAGAAAAGCATCCCATCGGTCCAAGCGTTTACATCACGCACTCTGTCCCCGGCCATGATCGATATCGTGTCTGCTGATGAAATTTCTTCTCTGCTGCCTGCCGAGGGCTTGATGTGATATTCACCGAGGCAATGAAGTGTATAAACGTTATGATGAACGACAGTTTGTTGTAGCACACGTTGGGGGTGTGGTGGGGGAGGTGGTGGTCGTGGTGTGTGTTGGAGGGGAGAGTCAGAATGACATCAGCATCAAAGGCTGTATTTTTGGTTGAAGCAAAGTGAACACCACTTCTCCGTAAGACTACACTGCATGTGAGGCCAATCATATCCCGTCTCTTGTATATACTATGGGGTACCATCCCAGTTTTATATAATCATATATGTCTGGAGCCGAAGCAGGGATCGTTCATCTTTTATCCAGTTTTACCCTATTTAAACGGATAATTAAGCCGGTCGCGTCGGTTGATATTGTAAACTTCACCAGTTTAAAAAAAAACTCTCTAAAACCAGAGACAAAATTCTTGGGACAATTTGTTAGCAAGTGAAGGTGGGACCTTCAGCTAGTTCACCTGTCAGGTGTCAGAGAAACAAATGTGGTCACGATGACCACAAAGACTGACTCCTATCTGAACTCCACATTGACAATGTTGTATTTCGTTGCCGCATGTCCATACACGTCTGGCACAAAGCCAAATACTGTGTCACATGATACACATCTTCACAACACAAACAGTCACAACACTGACACAAACAAGAAGTGACATCCAGTGACCACTGTTTATTGATTGTCAAGTTCGCTTGTTAGCTGTCAAGTATCTAGCTTGTTCTCGGGGAAAGTATCTTGTTCACTCAAGCTCACTCGCCAAGTACGTAGCCTGCTCACTGTCAAACATCAAGTATCTACAGATGTTCAACAAAACTACCAAGCACACGATCTGAGGGGGAAACATGTTCATGCTTATGGATTCAGCTCCGTCATCATTTGTAGCTCTTAGAACAGGGGTCATTCTGTCACATCATGCAGTTTAGGTATAGGGATTACTTGTAGTTGATGATATACATATATCCTTTACACAAATTCTTTTGGCGATGGCTTACTGCATAAGTACATTTTTGGATGCATCGTTGTTTGTGTTGTTGTGCAACCCAGCTGTGTGCAGGCATGCGTGAAGTGAGTCACACTTCGGGACTTGCAGCGGACATTCTTTCATGGCGGTTTCATTGCCATTGTCCACTACCTCCCTATTACCACCTTACACGCACACTCCTAGTCATACACACGGACGCACACCTGCAAATACACAAGGACCTTTCAACACAAACACACATTGATAAACGGACCTTTCCACCACTAATCTCCACTCAGAAGACGAGGAGGATGTCAAGTCACGTGATGCTATCAAAAACAACGCCCCCTGTAAGTGAAAATAAAGTGACGAGAAAATGTCAGAGCGTATTATCTTTTCATCGGTGTTTATCGCTCCTTGTCTGGTGTGGGATTGTTACTCGTCTCACATATCCCCGCGAGCACCCATTAACCTCCGAGGGAGCATGAAACGACCTCCCGAGGGTGCACTGCAGCATGACAGTTTGCCAGACTGCAAAAAGGCAACGAGAAATACCTCGCCACTCATGCTGACTGGTAGTTTAACCTGATTCTTGCCAGCCCTCGTCAGTCTCTGCATACCTCGCTCACATCTCTCGGTTACCGCCGCTTGTGTTCTATAGCTTTTTGAACACCTGTTTCGTACTTCAATATGTTCTGCTTCGAAAACAAATGGTTTTTGCTTTAAAAGATACAATCACAATTTTATAAAACGTTTACAAAGCGTTTTCAAGGAAAATTTACTTTGGAAAGTTTCCTGAACTTCCACCACCACCATCATCGTTGTCATTGACGATTATCAGTTTTTTTCTAAAAAAAGCTTCTCTGCTAATTTCGTCAAGGGTGTTGAACGGGTGTGTTCTTAAAAAAACTTTTACGTGATCGAGGGAGATAATCAGTCGGCGCGATCTCCAGATGAATTTTTTCCCCCAAGTCAGGGCAGCCAACCCAGCAAACGGGAGATGCGAAGAATAAAGCCCGGAGGCGCGTATGTCGCTCGCACGAATTTTTTTTCGTGACCCACGTGCATGCAAACCCAACAGATACAATTCTTGATAAACATTTCTTCCCACAGGGATTTCGCTTGCTGCACGTGTTCTTGCCAGGCGGCGCCACCTGCATTGTCGCCAACCTCGCCAGGCAGTGTCGGCTCACGCGGCGAGCGAAACCGTCTTCCGCCTGTCTGCCGCTCCTCGTGATGCGCTCGTTTCCTGCCGTCGACAGCGGGGAGGATGGTGGGCTGGGGTAAAACTGTAGATCCTAAATTACTAGAGGGCTAGGGCAAAGAGGAAAGGAACAAGGAAACAAAAAAAAGTGTTGACAGAAGTGCTCTTCTTGTCTTGTCTGCCAGCAAGCCTCTTTGCAGCCTGCCTGAGTGTTAAACCGGATCTTTACTCGTCAACCAAATAAACAAAGTAGATGTTTATCATCTACCTGTGTGTGTGTGAGAGAGAAATATGGAAAAGAACTCAGTGGTGGTTAGCATAACCTGAAAATATTGACCTTTGAAAAAAAGGAAGTTGGTATTAACTGGTTAGTGCACCTGGCTGCCCTTTGCCGCAGTGTTAAGCTGTGTGTTTGGGTGGTTAGTGTTATCACCTTTTTACATGCTGAAAATGGTGGATGTGGACAGTGCATATTGTTCATATGTTTAGAGAAGTCCTTGTGATTATGTATTAATGTCTACAGCAAGTCTCTCATGTGTTGTGTGTTTTATATATAGATAAACGGAAAAGAAAAACAGGTTATGAGTCAGTGACTGAGTCAGTCACTGGAATGTGTTTTACCTATTCAGATAAGAGGCACACTAACCCATCTACTTGGTGCAGAATGAATACAGATACTGTCTGCCCACCCTCTCGCCCGTGTTCTACTTTTCTTTAAAAAAAAATGCACGCACACGCCGGACACGTGCACGCAAGATTGCGCGTGGGTGCACCAGACACGCACATGCAACGTGTGTATAAAATACCGGCCGACATCCTGGGTTCACACAATCCTCAATGAGAAATGTACATCGCATTTGGCTCTTTGATATCATGTAATGTCTATGTACATTCTCTTGCTCTTACACATGCACACATACCAGACACACACACACAATCACACGCATACATAAACACTAACCTGCGTGTGTACACTCACCTACACTTATTTAAAATAGCCGATGACTAATCACGATATAAACTAGTAGATATACAATTATACCAAAGAAAAAAAAAATCTACTCACTTATACCAACCAGGGTGAGAACGGCGACCAGTCCGATGACAATTGCGACCAGCAGAACGATGATGATGACTTTCAACACATGCGGAGTGAGCGTGACCCAGAGTTTGTTGACAGGTGTCAGGGCAGCACCTGCACTAGGTGTCGCTGGAGGCAGAGCTGATGCTGTCGCAGACCTGTCCTCATGTTTCTCTCTAACACCTTCAACACATATTGACAGGTGAAAAAATTCCGTCGTCAGTATACTTCTTACTACAGGCACCAGTCCCACACCACAAATCAAAGGCTATACAACATCTCTTGCCATGGGCAAAAATTCCATACGATAAATGAAACTGAGCATTAAATGCTGGCTTTTTAAGTTAGATAACATGCCACCATGTTCTGTCCAAAGGTGTTCTGATCGAAGATTCGTGAAATAGGAGGAGGGATATTCCACTTTGCTCGTCAAGTCTTCTGTTTCCTGTTTCTTCTTCTGCCTTTAGTGAATCATCTGGCTATCACGATGTTGTCTGACTGTACCATCAATTTCGGTATCACCTAATTTTCCTACCCTAACCAATGTCATTCGCTGTTCCTAACCCAGACTATATCATTCGATTTTTCTACCCGAAATCGATGTATTCTGATGCAAACAGGTATCATTATTTTCTTTAACAGTCGTAATTCTTGCCCAAACAGTTGCATATATATTTTATTATAGATTTTATATTACATTAACATATTTGTGTAACACCTGACATCGTTTAACTGTGATGCTGTGGAATGTTTCCCCTTCTTCAATCACTCGTCTCATATTCTGCTTTTAAGTAATGCCCCTACTTTCAGAACTGTTTCTCAAAGTTGTTTTTATTTCAGCATAAACACGTACAAACGTATCTCATCTTAGCATTGCACATCAATTAAAATAAGACAATGACTAGTCCAGACCCATTTATCACTTTAAATGTTTAGTTAGCTGACCAGCACACATACGCACACCTTTCTTGCACCTGGGCGCTCCATCACTACTCACCTGTTTCCACCTCCGCGACATCAAACACCGAGAACTCGGCGTTGTTATTTCGTTCTCGCCTGGGCATTAATGCTGTGTGCTTTGCATCCTGCACAGACAACACCGTAAAACGTTAGCCGAGTTGCTATGGAAATTGAAATAAAAAAAATAAAAAAGGGGGAAAGAAAAGTGTTGTGGTAGTAAACACACCTTTTTCCCTCGAGTTTGTCAAGAGCCGTTATGAACAGGTAAGGAGAGAGATTTTGCCTGAACAACTGGCCTTCACCGCCAAAGGTGTTTCTGTACGAACAATAGCGGCAGGCTTGCGAACAACAGTGGGTGTGAAAATTATGTATCAAGGTCCTTTTACGAGGCTGTATGGAGGGCTCTATTTAACAAAAGTGTTCCTGCTGGCAGTTTCTGCTCCCCTCACCCTACCCTTATTCCAAATTCAAAGTACACACATACACCGTAAACAACTTTCACAGCTGAATCCCCCCCACACACTTTTTACATACATCCCCATTTCCTGTCTGCTGATCGTGTATTTGTGTACTGGGGAAGAGAAGCGGTGTTAATCACAGGGATTGTCGATGTTGTTGTTATATATGATTAAATATTTAATATTCAGCTTAATACAAATCTGGAACCTTCACAGTTTGACGAATATGTAAATGTTTGCAAGAGTTTTACAGGATGGTCATAAACATTGGCTAAATGCATTTGCATGTCAACAAGGCTTGTGTACAAGTCTGAATCTGTGACTTGTGTGGTATTTCAAAATGAATTTAAACTCTAGTGACCTCGGGCACGTTTTTCGTGACGAAACTTCATAGCAGAGTAAATACAGCTTCGCGACACCATGGGCTTGTTCAACAATTTAATGGACCGTGAACACAACGTCACGATTTCACTCCTAGCTAGCTAAGTGGCTAGCCAGCATAGCAATTATATTATATACACAACTATAGATACAGTTACCTCTTCTTACGGGTATTACAGACATCCTTAAACACTAGTTGCTGTTGCCAAGCACGAGCTGATGGGAGGACTGAGGCGGTCACACACACACCACACACACTCAGGCAATTTATTGTTGATGAAGACACATTAACTCACCAATCTCGACAACATCTGTTGTTTGTACTCGGGTAACCCGCTTATGAAAGTGGTCCATCCCCTGCACACAAAACAAACATACGGCTCGAATATTGCTGATCACAGACTTCAGGTGCAAAACACTATGTGACCATAATTAAGGAACCATAATTCTGTCAGGGTGGATTGCTACCATTCTCTTTCCTGCTATACTTCATTCTTCTTCTCTGTTCTCCACGCAACATGCCAAAACAGCACTACGAACATCTTCTAATGTTGAATGATTTTTCTTTAAATTTTTTTCAGATGCGATTCAATGTTCATTGTTGTTATTCAATAATTGAATTTGTAAAGCAAATTTCCTTAAGTGGATGCGACCTCAATGCGCTGCACACACCAAAAAAAAAAATGAGTGGGCAGTGAGCCACAACAAAACAAACAACAAACGGATGACACCAATACAAGCACAAACTAAATGTTTGGATGAAAATGAAGAATCAAGGAGCAAGTGGAACAGTCCGCTTGATTTTGTAAAATATTAGCCACAGTATAGTGTATGCTGCCAAGTTGGGGAAAAGAAAATAAAGAAAAGGAAAAAAAAAAGACTGCACTTTAAAGTTACGATACTCTGTGAGTAAAAATAGATATGCGGGAGAGGGGTGGTGAAAGGGTGTAGGCCGGGGTTAAAAATAGATGGAACCCACATTAGCAGACAGGCGGCCGAGTTCTGAGGACGCCGAGTGCCAGGAGATACATCCAGCCAGACACACCACCCAGTCGCCCCACCCAGCCAGACACACCACCCAGCCAGACACCACCTAGTAGCCCCACCCATCCAGCAATACTAATCCCGAGCGTTTGACCCCCGGAGGTCTCGTGTGAGGTGGGCGCGCATGTCTGATGCAGCGCTACCTGTCGGCTCAGGCTGTGTGGGCAGGTAAAGGTCAGAGGCATAAAGTTGGCCTAACGGTATACTCATGCAAGCACACACACAGACATACCCATCCATCTCTAAATTCATCTCCTACCTTTCATTTTTTTTTAGACCCGTAGTTTTTAAGTGTGGACTACTATAAATCTGAAATGCTCCAAATGGTAAAATTCGTTAATCACGTGACAAATGGCGAACGATAGCCCGAAATTATCTCTCCAGCACTATTCATCTTTACTGTATTTCAACAGAACTTCCAGTAACCACCTTAGGAAAAAAAACTTCGGTCTGTCTGATAAATGCTTTAACGCACAACAGACAAAATTCCTCCATGTTTTTCTGAGCTCGCCGATTTAAGTTCAGGACCCAAACAAATATTGTGAACCATAAATATACAGGTGCCTCATCATAAGCATACATCACTGAACCCACAGCAAACTTTAATATGACATTCCCTCATTCCTGGCTTCTGCACTACTTCATATTTGTCTTAATAGTTATACACGGATCGTGGTACATTTTTCACTTCATGATAGTGTGCACCTGTTCCCAGGCTAGGCTGCCTTAGTGCTGGCTCGGAATCAAACAACAATCCCCCACCTCACTTTATAATGTCGATTTATAACCTAGCTTTGTTTTGTCTGAGTTATGATACGAGGAGACTACTTTTGCATCTGTCTATTGAATTTCCTCTACACCTACAAGCTTATGGCTTTTTATGTAACAAAATGGCTATAACATTTCTTTAAGCCAATGAATGAGCACCTTAGAGGGAGAAAATATGTGTATAGATGTGTGTTAAAAGATTTACTACGAGAAAACGCAATCTTCCTTAGTAGAAATTCGACACCACAGGCTTTAAACACGAGGAAGCAGTAGGCGTAGCTTTGTGACTTTGGTGGTTGTCGCTACTTCTCCCCCAAACCACTAGTTAAAGTGAAATCAATATGTTAAAAATGACGATTTAAAAAGTTTATTTCCTTCTCACTCCTTCCCCTCGCCCGATCTATTCTCGGAACAGCCTCAAATGACTACAGAACTGTGTTGCAACATGTGATAATGGTAATAAAAGAAACAGAATTCTCCTACTCTAAATTTGTCCGTCCTTCTACCTCTTTTTTTTTCTTCCTAACTCTAAAACAAAAGGTTACCCGTACCCCTCGGCATACCCTCGCCAAGATCGCTGCAGGAAAAATGAAGAAAATGCGCCGATGAGTTAAAAAAAAAAAAAACCAGTTTGAGACTACCAGCAGTCGTGTGTGCAGGAGAGGTGGTACGGAAAGCGAGAAGTAGATGAGAGAGAGAGAGAGAAAAAAAACTAAAGGAAGAGAAAGATTGAAAGAGAAGAACTGTAAAACACTATATGCACCCAAAGACGACGAGATTGAACGAGCAAATGAACAAACGAGACAAATAAAGAAGTGAAGGTGAGAGAAAAGAGACTGACGAGTATTTATACGCCAAAGTAGCAGATGTAATATAACCGGCAGCAGTCGGCCTGTAAGACAGACAAGACAGACAAGGACATTCAAAGCCTACCTCATGATGACTCAAAGTTGTGCACGCCGATATCCAACACACGTTCAATGTCTGCCAAACTCCCGCACCCACAGTGTCTGTATGTACAGTGCCAGCCAGACCCTCCCCTTCCCTATCGCAGATCAATATGTTGGCACTTCAAAGGCACAGGACCACAAACTGCTGTGGCAGACGATCGTCGGCAACTTCCAGCAACGGTCCGATTGGCCACTCCATCCTCGCGCACAGCTTCCCCCCTTCCACTCTCGACAGTAAATCCCCCAAACAGCCGCTAGTCCGATGCTGACGTGGCCAGGAAAGTGCGACAAGTTAAGCAAGAAGATAATAAGGCTTGGTGTCCGTCCGCCGAGCATGCAGTCGGCCGACCACAACGATCGCTTTCTTGGGTTTCCCGCCTGCGTGCATGACTTTTATACCTTCTTCCCCCCATCCTGTCGAGGTTCCCTCACACACCCCGCATTTGTCATAAGCGCCAGTGAATCATTACACAATCACGAACATAGTAATCTCCAAAAAACGATTGGGGAAAAATTCCAAGTTGTCATGGCAACCAAAATTACTTCCTCATGCAGTTAGACCATTCCGTTAGAGCCAGGTTGTTAACATAAACAAGTGTTGTGTCCAATACAATCGTTCAAGTCGTAATGACCTCTGAGTATTGAACATCTGTCCGAGACTTTGAAATGAGGGTTAGATGATAGTATTCCATTATTTTATATTTAACAAAACATTTTAATAAATTAGTTTGTGTCACAAGAGAGAAAATATAAAGAAAGAAAAGACATAAAAATACTATCACCTTAAAGGGACATATTGTTGACTGAGAAATACTCAGTATTTTCCTAGTAAAACGCTGCATACAGTTTTGGTAGGTAAACAAGGATAGGTTCTAACACCCACTTACCACGTGTGCACACGACAGAACCTGTATGAAGTCTAGCTCTCAGGAGCGGCCAAAAACACGATACATTTGTAACAGTTTGTAATAACCTAACTGGCTATCTCCTGCACGCGCTCAGTCACTCGCAGACACATCACACGAATGTTCAAAGTGACCACGAACACTGATAAGACAAAATTTAAGCCCGATGATTAGAGATGCGCCGTAGCTTTTCTTGGGTCAGAGGTTAACAATATCTGCACGCGCCCCACGCAGTTCTAGTTTATGTGTCTGCCTACCGTCTCTCTCCCCCACCCGACTCTCAAAGACAGAGACTTCTACAGCTTTGGGGAGAAACAGCGGCGATGGGATGAAAGATGTGTAGGAAAACCTATCCTAATTCATCGTGCACCTCGTGATTTGTGTCAGTTGTGTTCATGCCGAGTCCTAGGGCACGCTTCGCGGAGCACCTCGCGACTGTTTTCCGCAAATTCCGACTGGAGATGGAGGAGGACAAGGCGCGAAGATTGACTACCGTCGATCACTCGGCTAATACCCCTCTTCCTCTCAGCCTGGCGGAAATGAAGAGTAAAGGCACGGTCAGGCACGCGCCGCACGAGCCAGCACGTGCGAGACAGCAGACCGGGGCTCGGCCACACAGCTGGCTATTGTCCTGTACAGCTGTGTCATTACTAGTCATCGAAACGAAACCAATACCAGACAGGTTTGGAAGTGTGTGTGTAAAATCGAGCCTGCAACTAAGGCAAGGCAGCCAGCCCTGTGTGAGATGCCACATGCAGAGAAAGAATGACTTGCCGGAGACGAGAGCCTGAACCCAGGACAGTCATCCTTCATTGTGTGGTGACAGGCGCTAATCACAGCACTACCGGACCGCCCTGACCAATACCAGAGACAGATCACAGACACAGCAGGAGCTTTTTCCGAAATTGCTGGTATTTTGTTCTACTGTCTGAATTTATGACAGTTTTTAAAAAAAACACCTCTTTCCATATATAACTAAACATTACATTAAGTTTGATCAAAAAACTTGTTAAAAATTCCATTAAAAGAGTGATTTTGTCCGTGTCCGTGACATGCACGAGTTTTACTTAGTCTACAGCCGGTCCTTACGAACAATTACATATTTGTAAACAGGATAACGGAAAACCGGAATTTTTTGTTACTAATGTGGGGAAGGAACAAAACATTTTTACACACAGCACTGCCTAAGGATGACCACGCAGTACTGCACGATTTCAGCCAAGAACTCGAACATTTTTTAACGCTTTCAAATACACTTTGAAGAGTGGTGTTCACGTGTCTGAATGATATCAGTTGCTTGGAAACATCTTCACCTTCATCCCTCCAGATGCTCCTCGTAACCTAGACACACAGGCGGAGGATGCTCAGACAGACCTCTCCACCTTTGTTTGCTTCAATAACACGTGACAGTAAATAAACTGAGAAATCAACTGAATGGCACATGTTAAGTACATAAGGCCACTCATAATATTTGAGTAAACATTCGGCAGAAACTTGTGACACTGAATAAACATCGATAAGCTAAACAACGTCAACAGTAAATAACAGTTAAAACGAAACTGTGTGGCGGAGATAACGGCGTGCGAGAAAGAAAGAGAGAAAGAAATAGAGAGAGATCAAATTGTTTACACAGATGCCTTCTGCAACACGGCAACTGCTCCATCAACAAGGAAAGGTCACACCATCCAGCAACAAATCTGACATCACAGAAAATACCTTTGCCGACTGCCGACAGCAATGACTTTGCCGTATACCCAGTCAAGCCCCTGCGCCGCATAAACGTCTCCAGCCTGCAGAGGGCGCTGCGAACGGCGCTTTACCACCTAACTCACCTGTTCCAACTTATTCTTTTTTTTTTCTTTACACCCACGGCGTCCGCACCCCGACCGCCACCCGCCCTCCTTCCCTGCACACCAAACGCGCGAGGCTGCAAGGGAGAACAACTCTCAACCGTTTTCACGCTGCCAAAGTTATCTCGCATTACTTTGAACATATTTAAAATTTTCCGTTAGCTGAAATATCCACCTCTTTCCCTGTACCTCGATCTAACACCCTAGTTTAAAGGAAAGCTTGTCAGTGGATGGAACAGAAAGAATAACTGAGAATTTTTAATGGTCGTGTGTCAATTGATTAAATCTGACAAAGGTGTTGAGAGGGAGGAGCAGGGGTAAAGTGTGGTGCTAGTCATAAAGCATAACACCTATATGCTTGGAAAAAAAAACATATTCTACCCGCCTCATCCAAAAGCACTCAAATCCATAACACAAAAAACACGACTACATACTCATTAGAGAATAAAACCCAACACTTTTCATGGCAGCCATCACGATGAATGCTGCTAGATTGGGAATAGTTCCCCATTTCGCACAGCCAAATCAATTTTCGAATGCAGAAGATAACTGGAAAACGTCTTGGAGTTTCTATCGATAGGTCTGTAGGATGCCAGGGAGCTGAGAAACGAGTGCCAGCGATTTCCCGGGATAATAAGAGTGAACAGCGCGGGATGTGAACCAGACGTGTCCAGCGTGTTGTGTATATGAGTGCACGTGGGGAGGGGAAAGCGTAATGAGAAACGGGTGAAAAAGGGGATAGTACACCAGACTTTACGGGTGTTTTTCGGGGGCTGCACAGCTGTTCTCTGGTTTGATTACACTGGGCATAATCTGTTTATATATATATTCAGAGAGAGAGAGAGAGCGTGTGCGCGTCTAAATCATACATTTGTTCTCCTCAGAAGCCAAATGACAAAAGCGACCTCTGGGGTCAGAATGATGTATTTACGCTGGAAGCTGGCCTAGAATGAACAGACATCTTGTCCGACCTCGAGACGAGACAAAACCTAGTCTCCCCCGCTCCCCACCAGTCGCTTCCCTCCCGTCTCGTCCATGAGCCTCCTTTTGTTCCACCCAATCTGTGAGTGACGTGTTAGTAAACGGCGGATGTCTGTGAATCTAATAAAAGAAAATAGCTGCACACACAACCCACTTCCTGTATTATCATCGTCATCGGAGTCCAGAGTCTTCCCTACCTACCACCACGCCTGCCGCTGCTGCTTTCATTGGACATCAGTGAACTGAACGATCAAAGACCTCAAGTAACTCGATCGAAAAATCACATTTATTTGACACCACCCACAGCTTCAAAAATAACTTGATCGCCAAATCGCATTCATCTGCCACCGTCCTGCATTCTAGAAAAGAGACTAAACTTTTACTAGACAATCGTACCACGGTAAATTTAAACTGACACCCTCATCTGTATTTTTTTCCTCGCATCCCATAATTTCAAACTGAATGGACATTCATGCGGTTATTCCAATCTTCATCTTCTGTTCACAGGTGTGTATTTAATAAATCCCGAATGTCTTACAATTTTTTTTAAGGAGACATTTTTTTGCACTACGATTATTTTGAAGTGCTCGAACACAGCAATTATCATCAATACAGGAGAAAATAATTTCACATCCTACACCTTTACCAAACAAAAGTCATTATGTAATTATATCGGCAAGTTTGCAAAAATGATTAATTTTCCATTAATAAAAATTTGTCTTTGCGTGTGCAAAGGAAATCATCTGAGACACCCGCCTTTCCAAGATGACAGTGTTTGAGGTGTAAGAAGTGTTCAGACGCCAGGACTCAAGGATGAACTTCTCATAAGCAAACATACATGCTCCCCCACCCCACACCCTTCTATCTCTTTTTTCTAACACACACATACACAAAAGTACTGAAAAAAATAGCATTATGGTGTGCCTGCCTTTGAACGAACGCGCGTGTGTGTGTGCGCGTGCAAACAAAGGAGAGATTTCACGTGCTCCTCTGAAAGCTAATGACATGTTTACGGTGCAGTTGTGGACAAGAAAAATCAAAATTGGGTTTACTGGTTAAACTTTCCTTCACCTGGGAAACTCTTCGATAAATTATTACGAAATGTATTTAAATTGCAGTAAAGAAATTCATTCACTCCCTTAATGAGTTTAATGTAAACATTTTTTTTTTAAAAGAGAATGTTGCAAGAATCATTAAACTTATAGCTGTTATTAAACATACTTAATTTAAAAAATATATCCGCCCATTCAGATAAATGCTCTACAATTTTAAAAAGTTATTTAAACACGATATTAACTTCTTCTGATATCCCTTGAAGTATTAATACTGCAGAGAAATCTGAATCAAGAAACAAGTTATGGCTTTCACTACGACAAACAACAACGGTGCAATGTCAACAACACCCATTACAGCCTTCCAGGGACAAACCTTACAGGGAATATTTCTGTGGAGACACACGAGGGCTGCATAATAACATTTTCTTCGGATGGAACTGGAGACCTGATCAGCCCGGAAACGGAACAGCTCATCGCCAGACTGAAATCAGCTGTGGTCTTAACGGTGTTGTTTGTCTTTGGTGGTCCCACCAATCTTGTCAACATGATGGTCTTCTTCAAACAGGGCTTGAGCGACCGTGTCAACCTCTGTCTCTTCAGTCTGGCTGTGGTGGACCTTGCTACACTTACCTTCTACTTCCTTCTCTACGTAGAGCACATCTTCATGTTCAACTCTCCGGACCTACAGGCCGTGTTCACACCTTTCTGATGAACAACAAAATATTATTGTTCTACAGCTGCACAGCAGGATCAAAACTTTTGACTTCTATAATTGCCATGGAGAGATGTTTCTGTGTGCTGTTCCCACTTCAAGCAAAAACTTTGTTGAGGACAAAAACAATGGCTGTCACCATACTGACTGTCATACCAACTGGTTTGTTTCCTCCGACTGCGGTTATGGCAAAGTACGAGGTCGTGTCTGCTTCTACGACCAGAGGAGGAAAATAACTTTTATGGCAGCTTATGTCACTGGGTATGCAGCTAGGAATAAGGAGATGCTCAGCTTTCTGGATGGAATATTTTACGGATTTTTCATAAACTGGATGTCCTCTCGTCGTCTTGATTTCGACTGTAATTACCATCGGTAAACTGTGGCAGACAGCTGCCTGGCGAAAACAAACATCCTCTGCGAACACACGGAATGAAAGAGCGGTGACTAAAATGCTGGTTGTGTTGTCATTGATGTTTCTGATATACAACTTGCCACAGATATGGACCAGAATATACCAATTATTTAACACCGAGTTCAGTGGTAGCGGGAGGTATCGGTACTTTTTCTTCGCCTGCACCAGCTTTGCAGAAGCAGGAATTGGGATGGAGTCTTCCTTACTTTTATTATCTACTATTCTGCGTCTTCAAGGATCAGAATGGCTACCAGAAGTTTGTTCATAAAGACTTGTTGTTTGAGAGGTAATGTTCATCAGAGCAGCCAGTCAAAAACAGCACAAAATGGCGGCCATCAGCAACAAAAACAACACTGTTTAGTGAAGGCAACGAGTAATCTAACAAAAAATTGCAGGATTAATTTTTACAATGCGGGTATTTTATTCACGTGGACACGATATTTCAGAGTTTATTAAGAATGTGCGAAGGTTTGGATGTGTTCTCCACGATCCTTATTTATTATCAGTGCTTCAAAATACTCCGGTGAGACAGTCAACTCCAACTGCATGAACCTCATTGTTTTGAGGACGGGTTTAGTCTGATTACCAACTGCCGTCCCACGACATCATCGAAGCTGTGCGCTACCACCATGTTGGTCAACCATGTTCCCAACCTCTTTGTTAAGTATTCATGGGAAAAAAACGATTAATAACTGAATTAATAATCAAGTATTTTGTTTCGCTTAGCTTCGCTTTTGATCATAATTCTCAAATCCTCTAAAAAACCCGATTCCAGCATCTCAAGGAGACAGTCCATGATTTTATCACAGTAGTAACAGCAACAGTGGTCATTTTCATGGTCAGTGTTTAGTTGTTGTGGTCTTGATCATCTTTGTCAACATTCGCACAAGTAGCCGATAGTGCTCTCCATTTCCAGATTTCCCTTCCCCCTATTAGGATATCGCAGACATTCATCTCCTACCGATGATTCGGGCCACGCAGAGCCACTCCCTGACACCTCACTGCTTCCGCTGGCATTAGCGGGTCGGATGGCGAGCGGGCTAGCGAGGGCGAGAGAAGAAGACATATAGTTCGACAGACTAAAATAGCCTATGTAAATTAAACGTTAAGATGAGAGATGTATGATAATTCTTTTTTTGTGTGTGTCCTCAGTGCTTTCGCTTGCCTTAAAAGCGCGTCTTGGGGAGAGAGGGTGGTCCACGATAAGGAAGATAACGCGAGGGGGAAAGATTGTGATGGAGATACGTCAGCACGACGGTTAAGGCGAGAACTCCCAGCGGATGTGGACTGCATCCGTATCGCCACTCAACGTTTCCGGCGAACCGGATATTCCATGCAGGTTATATGTGAAAACTGCATACCTGAGGTGCGGGGGTGGCTGCTCGCCAGTGTGCCTGAACGCTCTCAGGTAAAAGAAAAATGAAAAAGAAGGATGAGAAGATCACCAGACTTCTTCTTCACCTGCAGTTACTTCTTTTACTGTCAGTGTTACGTCATCCTCAAAGTTCCCGGCGTCTTGGAAAAAAGCTGACTTCAAAACCTTTTTCTTTTAATTGCAGGTTTCCATCCTTATGTTTCCCTTTCTCTGTTCTTGATCTTGAAGGTTTAGTGGTGTGTTAATTTTTTTTATTACTGGGTCAAGATTCTTTTTCTTCAGATCTCGTGATACACGCCTACATACACCATCCACAGAATAAGTTCAGCAACACTGACGTCAAGATTGTACTTGGACACGTTTACCTGTCAAGGCCTCAGCCAATAGAAGAGGATCATATGCTAATTAGGCGTAAGTATGTGAAAACGTCACGGCACGAACTTGACCTCTTTCTGGTGATGTTTGTAGAGAACAGAAAGGGAGTATTTATCCATACATTGGGAAATTGTATCTTACAACAAGTCATTAGAAAAAAAATTGCACCCCACTCGAACTTCAATCGTCTCGGACAACCTGTGATTTCGCGTCAGCCTCAATGCGGAGATTGCAACTGGCTCCTAATCACGTCCGCACTGTTTGTTTATTTATTTTTTTAGAAGTTTATTCACGTACCTCACGGACATCCCAATTATCTTTGATACTGTAATAATGAATACACGGTCCACAGCTTATTTCTCAAATCTCAGCTGGCCTGCCCCATTCCCCTCACTCTATCCAATAACCATTTTAATCACTCTTATTTATTATTATTATTAATTATTTCAAAGATTCGACATGCACTAAGTCACATTTGGTGTAAACATGTAATCCCCAAAACATTTTTAGCAAGCCCTTTCTTTTCGATTGTATTTACTTATGCGATTGTGATTCAGGATTTTGTTATTTAAAGTGTACATAATAAGTTTGCAGAGAGACGAACTCTTATCTCGGTGATGTTTGTGCCTATAGATATACAGGCGTGGATGCTCGCGATCCGTGTCTGTATTTATGTAGGCTCGCCCACTCTCGCATGCACAGATGTACACACGCGAAGCTCTTTTTTATATTTTAAATAAGCTCTTCAGCGAAGTTTGTCGACAACAGTAAAGCAGAAAGAAAAAAAAAAAAAAAGTCAGGTTTGTGTGTGTGGGTGCAGGAGGGAGAGAGACACACAAAAGCAGCTACAACCACAGGTTCAAGTTTCAGCTAATCACCACGAAGATGCATTAAATATCGCCAAACTATTAATTCAATTGCTAGTTTCTTCTAGCTGCTCCCACTCAGGTACTTGGCTAAGGTAATGAATGCTGTTTCAAACACTAATTTAAATATCCCTTCCTTGCATTTTTGAACGATTATTCGTGTGCTATAGGATGATACAGAACTTGAGCGGCTAAAATTCATTGTGTTAGCCATATGTAAATCGAAGCTTCATCTCCAAATAATAAGGCTAACGAACTTATAACATCGTTCCATTTTACACTATAGGTGTACTGGGAGCAATGGTCTGTAAAGTGACTTCTCTGTGTGTGGAATGTCCATTCTAACATGATGGGTGGAAATACACTTAAATCGTCGTAGATATAGTTTCTCGTGTGCCTAGCCTCAACAGGAAGGAAGCAACACGGGATGGATGGGACAGAGGAACACTCTTGAAGGATTAAGGTTTGTGGGTACACAAGATTCTGAAGACTTGTGTAAACACTTAGCACTTTCTGACTAAATGGTAATCCTCAGTTCTGAAATCTGCTTACAAGGGCTGAGCAGGTTATTATTTTCAGGCTGAGGACAGGCCACATCCGTCTCAATCACCACCTATACACCAAGCTCCGGATCGGCCAGACAGACTATAATACTG
The DNA here is from genome assembly GCF_003073045.1 of Pomacea canaliculata. Taxonomy (NCBI): domain Eukaryota; kingdom Metazoa; phylum Mollusca; class Gastropoda; order Architaenioglossa; family Ampullariidae; genus Pomacea; species Pomacea canaliculata. Next base: position 25,101,048 of record NC_037593.1, read on the forward strand.
ACGGCAGTTGAGAAAAATTTCTCCAAAAAGGTTTACATAAATACATATAATTACCGCAAAAATAGAAGCTTATCTGCTATACATGCTAATACAGTGCGTAAAAATTGTTATTGTTCTTGCAATATTGTTCACTTTATACCAATACCAGTAATGATAATAAACTTTGCCACCATGCTGTGTAATAATTGCAAATAACACATGCAATCGTCACAATCTTATTTAGAGGAGATGCTAGCTGCAGTCCCACGGATGCCACATTCTAACAACACAACCCACCATCCGGCAGATGTTTGTGACACTGCCATTTAACACAGGTTTGGTGGTGACAACCATCTACTTCCACACGATGCCCGTGTCTGATGGGGACAAAGCTATCCCCTGTCTACTCCATCACGTGATGCGCGTGGCAAAGCTATTCAATGCTAATTACGATATTCACTCCACCATGTGTGATGGTGACCATGCTATCCGATGTTGATAGCAATATTCACTCAACCTATGACGTGTCTGTCATAATCATGAAGATGTTAGAGGGTCATCAGGCTGACAACACTATTAACCACCGCTTTCACACTATAGTCTAGAAATAACAACATAGTCTATCGACACTACTGCGCAGTAAAAACACTTAATGTTCTCTGTGTGTGTGTGTGAGAGAGAGAGGAACATGAAAACGGCATAACTAAAGTTTTAAATGGAGAGACAAAATTATATTTAATATTTAATCTGTCTGTACGCTTGAATAACGTGCCAGGAGATAAACACTGCAGGCAGATGCAGTCAAGCCAAGGTGCAGATTGTTTACATATTCTTCAACAGAATCATACATCATCAACATTTCCAGCCCTCACTCACACAGCCACCACCCCATCCCCACCCCCGGGGCATACCTGACATTTCCAGCGTATCACCGGTGTCGGATGCTAATGGACCGACGTGTGGGTCCTGCATACCTGAGCTAGGGTGTGGCAAGCCAGACTGATTCAACTGCTGTGCTATCGTGGATTCTACATTCTTGATGGCCGTGCCAAGGTGCTTTCAGTGCGAACAGGTTGTGCAGTTTACGGTTGCGAATGGGCAAGGCATATCTCCGGATGTCGATTAAATTCTAAGTGTGCATAAATAAATACACACCTGTTTTCAACATTTGTTTCCTATGAGAAGTTTGTGTTGAAATTCTACATTTACTTTTGATTCTTACCTGAAACAGGTACCTTTAACAGAATGAATGCTGTTTGAACTACCAGGTTCATTAGCCCTGCCTCTTATTAATACATGTGAAATGTATATTTTAAAAACATAGATTCATTTGCTTCAAAAATGTACATCACTTCGTGCTTTAAAGAAGCTAGAGATTTGTAATGTTAGCCATTTCAAGAAGTTTCACCAATGGTGTACAATGTAGCATTGCTAAACTCACATTCGTGAAAGTCCAAGACTGTCGTTTGTTTTACCCTAAAACTGTAATAAAGCACCTAACATGGCTTACAATGCAAAGCATGACTTCTCTTTGATGCTATTTTAATGCGACCTATATGTTACATTTTCTGTGAGTAAATAAAAATTAAACAGAATGGTATTGAGACTGTCATAAATGTTTGGAGGTACAAGTGAGTTTCAAGTCTTATGTGAGCAAAGTAGTCATGGACTGGCTTCTGCTACACATTTGCTGTTGTTTGGCATGCTTGAATACAGAACGTTGGGAAAATCAGCATTAAACAGATGAATTTATGACTGAATATAAAACTTAAAAGAAAACAAATCACTTATGAAAAGGAATGGCAAACACTAAAAAAAATACATGACACAAACTGTTTAAATGTGCATTCAGCAATCTTATTCATCAGTTAAGGGTGGAAAACCTATTCCATTCTATGATTGAGAAGACTACGGCAAGATATGTTTACACCAGGATCAGTGCCAAAATATGTCAGGCACTCTGGCTTTTTATTATAACCATTTTTTATTCTATCCTATGCTCAATTCTCTTAAAAATATCCCTGATGTCCTGCATGTCTTTTAACTTATTCATCTTTACTGACATGTAGCGAAACCCTGGAATTATCACACAGCGCAATGTAGGATTTACAGGTTTTGATTTTCTTGAGTTAGTTGTGCATCTTCAAAGAATCAAGTTAACACATGGAGTTATAAGAAAAGTGCTTGCATGCATCAATGTCTAAGCTAAAGTGTTAGTGGCTATTAAAGTAAGAAGAAAGCTAAATATTGCTTTATAATAGTATGTAAATTATGAAAGTCTCTTTACCTTAGCTAAACTTTATATTTTCATGCATTTTTTTAATGCTCATTATCCATACTTGCTTCTGTATGCAAATCTACTATGAAAGGAAATAAAATGTAATATATACTTATTACTTATTATTGATTCTTAGTCTCTATACATATCTTTAATAAATAGGACTATGTAAGTGTTCTTGCATATTTGTACCCTGTGTTTGCAAATGTACACGCATACCTGCACATGCTTACATGAGTGAATGGTTACATACTCATGCATGTTCTTTGTGCTCAGACAAGCATTTGCCTTTCATTTCCATTTTATTTCTAACAAAAAGTTTACCTTTATATGAATCATGAACATTTTACACTTCTAAGGCAATGGTACTATGTGCTAGGCATTATAATGGATATATTTCTTACTCAGGTCTAATTCTTGTAAGTAAAGAAAAAATTATGACTGAAATCTGATTTCAATAAATGGATGTCCCATGACAGAAAATCATGCAAATTACAAAAACCAGTTTATTGCAACACCCAAACTTAACTGGGTTTATTTATCTACTAAACAAAGAAGAACAATTACTGATACAGATTTTTACATGTCTCATGTGGGCATTCAAAGGATATTTATGCCTATGAATACTGCAAACATTTTTTCTCAAGGAACAGAAAACATTATTTTTTTCAATGGACAAAATAATCAGTGGCTTTTTTTAAAATAAATGATGCTTGAGTTTCTTGTCATCATGTTTTATGAAAATTTACCTGATGACAAGGAATTTAAACATCACGTTATCATCTAAAGCATATGAGTACATAAAAAATCACATAATTTATGTTACTTTTCATTACTGACCATAAATTTTCACAACAAAATGTTTCAAATACCAGATTTAGTACATGTACAACAGTTAGCCAAATGACAACTCATATAATTATAATCCTAACAATGATTATAAACAGACCATAAAGACTAATCCATGAAGTTCTCACAGACCAGAAAGCAGCAGTGGTGTTGTGATAACTTTTTTTATGATCTAAAATATTACACCCACCTTAACAGAATAAGACTAATGAAAACTTTAGTTCAGGAGGACTATGGTGGCTATGTGGGGACAAACATGCTGATAGAAAACGACATTCTTCCCTGTCTTTTCTGAGGGCTGCCCCATTTGACAACGGTTTCTACGCCACTGTTAAGTGAGACATTTGTTTAGTGTTTGCTAGGCTTATGTAAAATGTTTAAGCTTATTTATGACTAGGGTTGCCTACTGTGTCACATCGGACTTGAAGTTAAGCCTCCATTTTTCAGCTTCCAAAACTTAGCGTTGGCTGGCGTGCATGTGAGGTGTTGAAAATGAATCTTGTCACCGGTTTCAAGTGACAAATCGACCATTCTGACTTAGGAAGTCGACTTGAAAACTTCACCTGCAACCAGGCCCGTTCACTGAATCATTGATTGGACAACTTTTCCCTTGCCTACCTCTGATTCAAGGAAAACTCACAAACAACGCATTTTAGCAACAGTTAAAAGTCTTACCTTTCACCATCGATCTCTTGAAGTTTCCCGCACTCCACGTTCCAGCGCGCGAGACAAGCAGACGACACCAAAGGGCATGGCACTCTGGCCCGCGAGAGTTTTAAATTCGCTTGTGACGATCAGCCGTCCTCCCACTAACCTTTCAAGTAAAGGAAGTATGGTATATCCGTTTTCTAGCATACAAGTGACAGCAGTCCTCAAGTTCAGGTTGTCTGGGGAGGCAAGGTCGTCTCATTTACATCTGTTTTGTCTGTGGCGAACTGTTAGCGGTGAGAGAGTGGGGGCCATGCTGACCTGTGACCCACTGCGCAGGCGTGACCCCTTGCCTCATGCATGAGCAATTCACCTTCCAACCACCTGACACTCGCCTACGGGGCGACGCCAACAGGTGTAAGGTGACCTTCATGTGTGGCTTCGGTGATAAGTGTGTTTAAGCCCGTACATCAATGTGCCGTGTTCTTTGTATAAGAAACTGTTTAAAACTTTAAAAGTTTCGAAAAACGCTTTAATTTTTGGAAGACGTAAAAATAACCACCAAAATAAAAACAAACTACTCCACACAGATAAGGGAGTGTTTATACCGGGTTAATAGTCGGGAGTGCTCTGGGTGGAAATAGCTTGACTCTAGAGTCTAGCGTACCTGTGTACAGAATGCTTTGGACTGGGAGGACATTAAAGAAATGCGAAGGTTGACACTCTAAAAAAAAAATAAAAAAAAAATGCACTTGATATCACAACTTTTATGGAAAAAAACACTGACTGCTACTTCACAAGTGTACCAGTTCCATGAACATTACCGGGTAATCCAAATAATATATTTACAGTTATAGCATCCTCCTTCTTCCCCCCAGCACCCCGTCTTGTCTATAACACATGGTGGAGAGGATAAAAACTGGACTGTACACGCTCATACCCCTATGAACACACAGTGAGAGAGAAAGTAGTGAAGGAGCGTTTTTCCAAGGGAAGCAATCTAGTGTTTGGAGGGATTTAATTGCAAACGTCGGTTAGATCCCTTTAAAGATTCAACTTTTTGTTAGTCATGACAAAGACATTAATTAATGCAATATATTTATTTATTGGTCAAACCTTTATTCTCTTATTTATATTACTTTACTGAAAAACTGACTTTTATATATATATATGATAAATAAATAGCCTCTAGCTAAACCTTTTAAACTTTGACCCTAGATGATCGGATAGGCGGATGCGACCTGCAGGCCATTGACACGCTCCAGGTCGTAGAACTGCAGATGGACAGTGTGGCCATCAAGCAGGACTTGCGAAGTGTTGGTCAGTCCAGACAGGGAGTAGAGGGCCATATCAAACTCAGGGCTTGGTACCCACGAAGAAAGTCCCATGGATTTATGGCGACCTCTCCAGTCATAGTCTACGGCGATAATGTTGGGCTGGCAATAGAACATCGGGATACACGTCAATGACGATGAAAGTTAGTCAGTTCGTTTTAGCTAATACCAAAATAAATAAATAAAAACAATAAAATAAATTTAAAAAAACCCACAAACAACGCGTGATCAATGGCATAAAACAAGAAAACGACAACACACATACAGCAAAACAAAACAAAAAACAAATCCTTTTAAATCGGAGAAGAAACGAGTGACTCACTTCTGCCGTTCTGACGTAGCCATGGTAATTAATGCTTTCAGACCGTTCCTTGAGGTAATAGCCAGCCATGAGTGAAGTCCGTTCACTGTTGTGTTAGTCTGGAACTCACCCACCATCACGTGTTCGAAGCCGGAGCTGTCAGGACTCCCGTGCGCGGATCGCGGGTAGGGTTCGAACCACAGGCTCCACAACATGGAGCGCAGACCCTCCTCGTTGTGTACTACGTCTGCGGGGTACAGAGAAAAACGTCACCACACACAGACACAGACGTCACGCCCCACCTCCACCACATACACCTAATTAGTATATTATTGTCCAGTTCCCCCATGTACAATCCTGTTGCTGATCTCTTACTGGCATGTTGATGTTTGTCGAGAATTAAGGGTGGAATGTACCCCGATTTGAGTCGTTTGAACAAGACTGCATCCTCTAGACCTTTAGGCCAAATAGGTCCTAGCCGCCTGAGTGGATGGAGGGGCTTACTTCTGCACATGAGGTACTTCAGCAGGGTGTGCATGACCTTTGTCTGTAGAACCGCGTGGAAGAAACGCATCGGCCTCGTTGACGTCACTGGTGGACAACCTGTCGTCTGCGTGCGGAGTGGGGTCGTAGTTGTCCTGGAGGGCGACGAAGGCCTTGAAAGTGGGTCTCGTCAGAACAGCGGGATCAACGTAGGTGAACAAGCTGTAATCAATCAAGTGTGACAGAGTGTCTATAGCCATGGCACTGACACTGATAGTGACTCGACGTTAATTGATATTGACATTACTCTTTCGCTGTAGTGCGATCTTTAGAAACTGACACGTGACACAAGAGAACTGCTCTTGCAACTGACGACGAGTGATAGCCTGAAGGAACGGGAGTAAAAAGAGAAGAAAAGAGATAGAAAAATAGGCAAACGAGCAAGTACTACAACTCAGCGTGACTCACGGAGACGAGGCACGATCCTCTCTGGCCGACGAGCTGGCACGTGACTGCAGATTGAGTGTATATTGGTCAGAGCGCAATCGGTTGACGTCACTATCCCACAAAGCCTCTGTGACGTCATTGATGCTAGAAGTACACGTGATGCTCACGTCTACGAGAGGAAATGGAGTTTTGTTAGACATTGGTTTTGTGACACATAAATAATACATAAATAATTCAGGACTGCTACGTTTCTACCCCATCAAAGCGCACCTACCACTTCTAAGCCCTGATGCATCTTGGCTGATCAAAGAGCACTTGTATCACAAGCTTTTCTAATTCCATAAAACTCAAGTCAAACCCAACCAAACCAACACCATCAAAACCAACAAAATATCACAGCAAACCATCACGAAACTATGTCCAAATAGTCTGGAATCAAGAATAAAAGTGGGATTTATTTTATTCGGATTAATGTGACATTAACACTTAATGAAAGTGAAGAAAGCGCTTCTTGGCAATTGCTAGGCATGGATTCGGAAGGAAGTGGAGGTCACAGAGTGAAAAAAAAAGGTTTAATCGTTTCCTGTGTAGATCCCATTAGTTTCAGACTTTTTGGAATTTAGATGTGTTACAGCTGTGACACTAGTGTGAGCAATTTCTCCTCACAATGTTTGTCCGCACTGTGCTGCAGAAACCATCTACGTCACGCGATGCTGTGTGTATGTGACGCTGGCGATCTTTGTCCATGTGACGCGATGCTAAAATTGTCTATGAAACGCAATGTGGTGTCTATGTGACGCGATTAATGGAACGCTGACGTCATCATCTGTACCAGTTAGTGACGTGCGCTAGCTACGGGGGCAGAAACATTTTGTTTTAATCTTCGTCCATTAGCAGCGATGACACAACCTCACTCACCGTCGACGAGCAGAGCAAAGACTGCTGGTGTCGTCATCAAGTGGTGTAGCAGTAGCAACAGCAACAGTGATGAGGAGTTCACGAAGAAGGTAACTTTTGACCCTGCATGGTCCACTTGCTCGCTTGCCTTGGCGATTGGAACACACGTGATTCATTAAACGCTCTTCTTAAGCGGCGAAATATGGAAGAACGTTTTGTTCACGTTTTCCAAAGTGTTTACGTGACGGTTATAAAAAAAAAAAAAAAACAAAAAAAAAAAAACAAAGCACCAAAAAAAAAAAAAAAACCAAAAAAAAAAAAAAAAAAAATAAAAAACCCACCAAAAACAAACAAAACAAAAACATACAAATAATCAAACAAACAAATAATCAAACAAAACACTCAAACGTCTCTTTCAACTATAGGTCAACAACAAAACTAACCTCATGCAACTCTTGCAGCAATCAGTCGACAAGAAGCGAAAGAAGAGGATACAGTGATACCCCTTGTAACGAATGTAGAATTATGTTACTTAACAGACCCTAGGTTGTCGTCACGACTATTTAAGAAGCGTTTCTTTATCAGTATAAAAACACATCCAGTACACGAAGACGATCCAGAAAAAATGTCTCGCACTCTCCGCCCTTACTGCCACGCCTCAAGTCCCAATAGTCATGGTCATATCTGATAAAATCTTGCTGGAAATGATACTTGGTCTACAGGTTGTCTACTGCAACAATAGTCATTCTTTTGTTGAATAATTTTTTTCCTTCCATAATTATATCTACTGCTAATTAATATTTTTTACATTACATCATTATTATTCTTTTACATTTGATAATGACAGGCCAGATTCAAAAGCGCAACATTGCAGTAAGTTTTCCTCTATTTCTATTTCGTGAGCTTTTGCTACATAAAAAAACACCTTTATAAGTGCATATTTGGGACATCTCTATCTTTTCATCAGCCCTAAAAAGAAAATTATTCCAGAAGTAGACAAAGTGCACAAGAATTACGACTGATCTGGTGTACGTGTCAACCAAGGTCTAGTACATGTGAAATATGGCCTCGTGAGTGGACATCGGTACATTCTCTCCTGTAAGGACATATACAGTGCATATCCAAGTTTTTTTTTTCTTTTATTTTTTTTTTAGCTCATGGAAATACGATCAGTGTTCTTATCTTTGTGTGTATTCCAGCTATCATGAATATACTTGTGTTTAACATTCAGATACGCCATGTGCTAGCAACACACAGCACAACCAAATACACGGGTCCCACACATTTCACCATGTATTTCACACTACACAACACGTATTTATAATAAAATAATCGAAACTAGTGCATTCTCTCAAGCAAACATCACAGACAATTCAACACAAGACTGGTTGTAGTGATGAAGCATACTGTACCCTTTACTTTTGTTTAAATGCAAAGAAAAATATGAATGTTTTGTGGCAAGACAGCATGGTCAGTCATGACATAGCTAACAGGACAAGTGAAAAAATGTGTCATAGCCCATCTAACATCAGTCTATACAGAGGTCAGCCACGGCTGGAATAAGTAAGTCATATATGTATTGACGAAGAAAGTTTGAAAAAAAAATCTATATCATTTATACTCGAAAAAAGTAATCCAGGTCATAATTCTAGAAACCGTGGAAACCTGTGTTGCATACAGAAAGACATAAAAAAGATGTAATGAACTCATTTTTTCTTCACTTTTAACAAATGTATTGTATTTGTATTATTTTAAAACGCACAACCAATGAAGTGTATTGTGTCCAACCCTGACTCCCTCTCTGTAAACAACAATAGCATGGTTTGGGGATAATGGAGATGTAAATAATAGCCAGAGAGATGGTGAACGGCTTGCAGTTCAGCATAGGACCTACAGTGTCTTGTAGAAAACAAATAAATACAAATTTAAATGCCCAATATTCTTAGGCTTCATTGAAAACAGCCATTGCAACATTCACCCACTATCTGCCTGCTGTACACAGTCACCGACACTTTCATATTTCATTAATTCCAGTCTACTTTAAGAAAGAAAGAAAGAAAAAGGATGAAAGAAAGGAATCGATTAATATTTTCCTCTATCTCTAGTAGGAACAGGGAGTAATAAAGGTTGACACAAGAAAAAGAAAATGGAGGAGTAGCAGACAATGTCCAGTTCCAGCTTTTCTTTTGAAATTAATAGCAACGCAGTATCTATAACTGGTCTAGAAAATACTTCAGATCCACTATCATAATTGTTGCTTGGAAAGTAGTTGTAAAATGACGATATCAACACATAATGTCATGTAACAAGACCAGTGAAATAACTATAAGCTACGTGGTATCCACTTAGTAACTGTATCGGCTTGAGGGGAATTAACTATATTACCTATATATCATCAAAACAATCTATTTCACGTCGGAAAGTAATCTCATAAAGTGGACTTCTTCAACCCAACACCATCCCGTTTGCAAAGGTCTTGCGAAAAAAAACAACCTATTGCTCCCCTATTCTTTCACAAACATAAACACCCCTTCACCCCTGCACACACACCCACAGAGAGAAAGAGAGAATGAAAAAATAAGGGTGGGAGAGAGAGAGATTGGGAGCACAAACATGTTTCTTCTATTCAATGGCAGGTATGAAAATACTATTTTTTATAGCCTTTGTACAAGGGTATTATCATTAACTGGATCATTAGACATTTGGTCCCTAAATTACACCAAACCGCATCGTCAGACATTTCTGAAGTAAAGCCTGAAGTAAGAAGTTAGCTTTGTCACTTTGCATTTATTTCCTCCACTCTCTCCCCCCCAACACTCCATCAAAAATTCCCCTAATCACTGCATCTTGAAATATATTACCGTCAACAGCTGCAACACAGTTTTTCAGTTTTGGTTTACTCATACTTACCTAGTAAAAAGCGGTAAACTTTTTCTTGTTAATTTAATGCGCCCTTATACTAATATAAGATCAGAATGCAATAGGTACATGTTATGCCTCTGCTTTTCCATCGCAAAATGTTGATTTTCACACACACACACACACACACTCTTTCTCTCTCTCACACACACACAAACACTCTCCCACAAACACTCTCACACACATACACATATAAGAAGAAGAAGTATTGTAACAGGCGTTAGTGACAAATCTCTTACACATGTTAATCGCTAGTTTTCACGGAGATCTCGCATTACACAAAGCACAATAATATACACGTAGCAGATATTGTAGTCTGACTAGGTTGTCAGACAGTAAGTTCACTGGACGTCGAGAAGGCTGATAGCTCATAGCTGGAATCCATGTTGATGCTGTCCTCCCTCTACAAGCCAGGCCAGCGGTTACCACTGTGAGCCAGTCACAGACTTACAGCCCCACCCCACATCCACCCCACGCCCACCCGGCAGTCACTTGCGAAGCGCAGGTAGCGGGTACTGAGGCTGTGGTACGTAGGACTGAACTTGACCGGCTTGAGAGTGGTTCACTGTGTCAACATGAATTCCAGTCGTGATTGGCAAGCGAGGCATGTGTCGCACGTGCGCAGCACCGGTGTCACCTATCAGAGATCCCCTCCTTCACACCATCCTCTTCTCAACAGCACCAGACTCCGATTTTTAAACCTGTAACACCTTTTTTTTTTCATTCCAGAGTACACCGTTCATGTTCCTTCTGATAGTTTCTCCAAATGTTTCATCAATCACAAATGTAAACTTAATTCGCATGTTTTTAGAGGATGAATTGTATCAGGGATGTGATAGACAAAAGATGAAGGTGTGCCTAGTGTATATTGCTGATGTTTTATCTCTTACTGACCTTTAATATTTCGAATTCAGGTAGAGAAATATATTAAACGGACAAAAAAATAAAAATAATATGAGGCAACGGCGTAATAATAATCACAAATATTTGAGCTGTATATTCTAAGACAGCGAAGCCTTTGGCAGCTTCCGGAGTGCAACACCAAGTTAACATATTCATCTTCGTCACCGCTTGTCAAAATGCTTATGACCAAACAGCACAACCATCCGCATAAAGAAATACATAATGAGCATCTTGTCTGCACTAATCATTAAGGTATAATCGCATCTTGAATCATTTGCATTTTAAACAAAGTTATAAAAACTTTCTTTCTGTTAGACAGAATCCCAATGGTCTGATGCACGATGCTGAAAGTAATAAAACAACATTTCCCAAAGCACTTTTTCTCAAAGAACAAAACTGATAAAATATATGATTTTTGCTCTACAACTTTCGATCACATTAAAGACTAATCATATAAAATCCGATAATAAGTTGCGATTCAAAAACTAATATCTTCATAATTAACTGCAAAGCAAAAATAATTCTACATCAAAATCTCAGTTTGCTTTTATGTCTCAGTTGTTATAACAAAAATTCAAAACATTGATAAAATAGGTTGAGAAAGCACACGTCGCCTCAATGGGAGAGTTATTCCCCTTTATGCCTTTCTCGAATATGATTTTTAAGAGTATTTACACTTTCAGTCGGTAAAAAAAAGCTGCATACAAACTCGTGCTTACTGTCCAAAATTTTAAAAAAGAATCCACACGAGATATGGCTTGTGAAAAACAACAAAACACGAGCGTGCTACGAAAGAAGAGGAGCAATAGTTTTGAGGCATTTTCTGAACAACTGAAACTTTTACAGTTCGTCCTTTTTTGTGTCTGCTTGCCACGAGTGTTTACTTGTTATCCATCGAGTAGGTTGACAAACAAACACCACAACTCTAGGCTTGGCTTTGCAGTTCGAATCTTCCATAGTGAACGCTCGGCTTGCATGCACCTCACCCCTCCCTCCCTCACTCCACGAGGTTGGCTCCCTTGAACACACTTGGACAAGAAGAAATGGTTTCCTGTGTATTCATCCGCAGCTCGCGACTGGCTCGGGACACTGGCGAAGTGGAAGCCAGGTGAATGTCAAGCACACAAGCATAACAACGAACAATATCATCAGCTCTCGTAAATACTTTCTGGAGACAACGTGCAGGCATTATATCATGTGGGTACATCTCGCTTCATTTCTGTATACACAAGCCGTTCAGTTCGTTACCCTATAAACACATATACAGCAGGGTCCATGAGTAATAATAATAATAATAATAATAATAATAATAATAATAATAATAATAAAAGAAACAAGCAAACAGTGTGAACAATGAACGACATCCATCTGTTATCTTTGAAGTTTGCCCTTAAAATCCGAGGAGACTTTTCCCTTAAAAGGTCAAAAGGTCTAAGGGCTCATTATTCAAATGATGTGCAGAAAATGAAATAATGCGATTTTTATGCACTGATTTTACTGAAAGTAGTAGCATGCACCTCAGTGGAGCTACTGAGACGAGGGTTTCACTTCATTGCTGTCGAATCACTTTGTATAATAAGAAATAAAATCATTAAAATGTTGCGATGGGTTGGGGATGGGGAGGGGTCACACATTCCATCATTGAGCATAAATAATGTAAAGATAAACCTATTTATAGCATCTCGTATTCCTATTAATTTATCGTAATGAAACATCCTCTTCAGTACAAAGATTATCAAGTAAGGGAGGATGATAAAACATGTCCAGTCCATCAAGACAGCTAGAAAAATAATGCAACAAGAAATTTTTTTTTTAATCTTAGAAAAGTGTCCTGAAGATGACTGCTTACTGACCCCGCCTACGGAAAGTATTTCAAAGTTAATGCTGTTTTTATTGTAGAGGTGGACACTCACATGGACCGGAGGTATCAGGCTGTTCCCTGGAAGTTTTCCCGAGATATTCCTTAATTCAAATGAAGCGAGCAAACCAACCATCATCCACGGCCCACAACTGGAGTAAGGGGGGGGGGGGTGTCCAGTTCTTATTTGCTTACCTCAGGTATAAGTGACTGTTTGCAACTGCAAACAAAACATAAACTGACTTCGGCTTTGACTTTATCACCTGTCCGTAGCGACAGCCCCGGATGTCAAGACACCGAGGTTAAGGACCTCTCAACGGTCAGTTTTACAATTAAAAAGCTAGAAAAATCATCCCCCTTGCAAGCCATGTATGTATTCCATTTCCTGTGTAAAAAAAATCTAGTGGTAGAAATTTCCTTTATCCCTTCATTTATCTGTTAACAAAGAAAAGTGTGCTTTCAAAGCATTTAGTACATACGACTACCTACATCTCACTGAGTGTAGTTGGGACATTGCTTGTCCTTTAGTTTGAAACAATGAGTTCAAGGACCGGGTAGGTGCTTAAAGTCAACAAACCGACCGAGAAACCCAATCATGTGCAAAAATGCATCCAGGACATCGGGTTTCGCAAAAAAAGGTTTTGCGACGGTTTTGTCTTTGATGCAGGTTCAGGTTCGTTCACTGACAACCTCCGTGTTCCACAATCGGAGCCCTGCACTACTCGTGTCTCAAACGATCACACCCTGTCACAAGTCTGTAGATGAAGAAGGTGACACTCGAGGAAGTAGTGGAACTGTTTCATCACGTCTGCGACACGGATGCAGGTTTGAGCTGCAGGATGTCCTCGCTGCTAAGGGACTGAACCGCAGCCTCGGTTTCGCTGTGGATGTCGGAGGCCACAGGGATGGCTTTGGGAGGCGAGGGAGAGAACGGTGGCTCCGTGGCTTGCTTTATCAACATGCTGTCCAATGACATGACGCGATCCATGGGGCTACTGATGGGACCGTTGTTAGACGCGATGTGATTGGCTGCTGCCGCGGCCATGGCCTGGCGGCCGAGCGAGGTGAGGCTGGAGATGGGCAGCAGGGTGGAATGGCTGGTGGTGTTGATGGGGGACGCCAGGGCAGCCAGGACGGCCGAGTTGTGGATGTGGTAGTCACTGGAATAGCTGGGCAACGTCTTCATATCTTCGCTGCCAACTGAAATGTGCTCACACAAACACACACACACACACACACACGCGCGCGCATTTAGGTTTTTGTTAAGATCCCATGACATATAAATATAAAATAGCTGTTTGTTAGCAAGTACATTAACGCCATACCTATATCCTTTACTCTCACTTCAAAGCATTTTTTCAGCATTAACCTATCTCACACAACTTTTACTAATACCTCATTTTGAACCCACATTGTCAAGTTTTTAAGACCTGATCATCGCTCGAGGCCATAAAGGTCAATGAACTGTAAGTGGTTCACTGTGTCAAGAGTAAACATTGTGTAAAGTAGACCCCGGTTATTTTTTTTCTTTTGGTCGCAAACTGAAATTTATAAAGATTCTGCAAATAAAAGTCAGAACGTTTCCCTTTTAGGTGAGCATGATGACTAGCTGTCTACCTGTCATGGAAGAGGTGCCATTTTCACTTCTGGAAAGAGTCAGGTCCAGAAGACCTTGTGATGGTCTCGATCGGGATCCAGATCCCAAACTGGATCCCCTTGAGCCGGTTTCTGGTCCCGCTAAGCCATGGTCAGAAGACATTCCTGATCCCGACATCGCGGAGCCCCCTGACAACCCTGACAGGGACAAACCTGATGAAGTCAAGCTGGAACTTGATAAACTGGTTCCAGACAAGGCCGAGCCCAGGGTGGGCAAGCGGGCTCCGTGTCCTACCATAACAAGCGAGTTGGACGGGTTGATGGGATGCGTATGTGGCAGCGTGCTCTGGCTCTCGTGCATCATCTGCTGCTGCTGCTGCGTGTGGTGTTGTTGTGAAAGATGTTGCTGGCTCTGCTGATGATGCTGGTGAATTTGTGAAGACGACTGGTGCTGCATGAGGGAGCTGCTATCGTAGCTAGGGAGTTGGGGCTCCTTGGATGCCTTGGATTTAGAGCCGGAACCTTTGGGCTTCCGCTTGCGGGTTTGTATTCCATCCTTTTTCATAGACAAGGGACGGGCAACCTAAGAGAAAAAAATGTATCTTTATAAAAAACACTTTTTACATCTTCCTTTCCTTTCTGTTTTTTTTCTTCTTAGGACACCGTCACTATGAACAAGCAGGATATTCTTATCTTTAGGGTGAATACTGTGGTCTACACCTTCGGTCCCAACAGCTTCTGTTTTATTGAAGGTGTGAAATTTTAGCTCATCTACCGCGCTCCATAGTCTGTCCCACTTTTCACTTCAGATCCCTTTCACCTGTCTGGCGGTTCCTCCATACCTGATGGAGCTTGAAGTACAGGCCGCAGGCGTTGCAGACCGGCTCCCCTTCGCTGTTCCGTCGCCACAAGGTGGTGGTGCTGGTGCTGCAGTTGGCGCACGACAACCCCATCCTTCTGGTTGACTGAAACGACAAACACATTGCTGAGAACATTAGCCATGTTGCACAGCAGTGACATGTGTGAATGTGTACAGCAAGTTTTCCCAACCTTGCTAGTCAATATTCACCGGTTATATACCCTAAATTGCAAACCTCCCATTAGAATCAAAGACCCAACTTCAGAAGACACTTTGGATGCTAGATGAAGGAGTTACAGATGTTATTATCATCACAGGCTCAACTACTTTAGTCCTTTATTCCAGGTTCTGAAAAAAGTAAAGGAGAAAGGAGAAAGAACAAGACGAAAATGAAAAATAAACGAAGAAATAAGTCAAACGGATAGAGAAATAAAACGAACGAAGATATTTAGTGGAAGTCACGGGATGTGTGTCAAGCCAGAAATTGAAGGAAGATCATGGCCAAGCAGACGGCCCAGAAATGAATGCCAGACCCGAGATCTTCACCCAGGGTGGATGATCCTCACTGTATTGCTGACTTCGCCACCCGACCTCACCCCAAAGCATTCGCAAAGAATGGAGGGACAGAAGAAAGAGCGATTCGAGAAACTTCGTAGAAGCTGAAGGTGTTACACGAGACAGGGTAACATTATTCAAGCTCATGCTGTGACTAATATGTTTACTGTGTAGTCACATGACCCAGGAGCAGACGTCACGGGGTAGGAGTGGACGAGACTACCATTCCCCAGGCAGCGAACACGTTCACGCGCCGTAACGGATGTCATCCCCGGACACACATCATGGAGCGCGTGACTGGGGCGAATTTTCACACGATGTGTGTAAGAATATCCTAAGATTCCTCAGACCTATTTTCATCGCTAATCATCTTTACATAAATGATGTATGTTGAATAAATATTGCATGGAACGAATGACAAGGAGATTAATGAAGCAGTTACACATCAATGATTAAACAATTAAACAATTTCTTTCAAGCGGAACAAGAAATCTTTTGCTCTATTTAATTTTTGATAATATTTTTGTTTTTTAAATTAAAAAGCTGTTATTATTAAAGAATGGTCATACATTTGTACATTTTCTGTACTATTGGTAATCATGCTTTAGCCCAAAGGATGAAAGCAATATTTTGCGGAAGGGAGTGTGGAGAATGAGAATGATGAGAAGAATGAGAAAGTTTGGAATGCCGTGGAAGCCGATATGATGTTAGTCAAATTTGTGATGTTAATATTAACATGGAAGAAACATTTCCGACAATTTTGTGATGAGGAATGCAAACATATGTCAAGAGTGAAAAAAGAATTTTGAAAACAAGAATTGAAGGCCCTTGCCATACACAAAAGCTTAATTTAATTTGAGTAATTTACAA
The DNA here is from genome assembly GCF_003073045.1 of Pomacea canaliculata. Lineage (NCBI taxonomy): Eukaryota > Metazoa > Mollusca > Gastropoda > Architaenioglossa > Ampullariidae > Pomacea > Pomacea canaliculata. The sequence continues at coordinate 25,117,824 of NC_037593.1, forward strand.
GTGGATGTGCGGCAGCTGTACATACTTAGTACCTATGGGTAGATGTTTGTTTACTGCACAGTAAAGGTGATGGTGACGAATGATTTTACATTGTCATGCATGGCTTTTGTTACTTTTAGATGTACTATTAGACGAATATATTACCCATTAATAAATGTTGTTTTGTGTACATGTACTGTTAAATATTGTGTTGGTTTTATGTAGATATTTTATGTTTTTGTGAATAACACAATAAAAATGACATTTTGGATTCTTTTCCGTTTTTGTTTTAAATTTGAATCTACAAATTGTTGCAGCCTCAACTCTCCAAGATTTTCATATACAAACTCTATTGGACCTGTAAACATCGTGAAATCATTAATAATGGTATCTCTTCTCTAATTCTAGAGCATTTTTCTCACCAGTTCGTCTGACCTATTGTGTCTACACTCAGCTAAATTTTTGCTGTTTTGAGGATGGGGGTCCCTTCTCAACCTCATCCCTTCCAAGCCAACGATTGTCCCTGGGATGTTGCGGTGTCAGGGGACTGTGGGACAATGGGAAGGGGCGTGTAGGTAATTAGTCCCACCTCATGCTCCTGCGGCCAACAGCTAATGACCATGACACCAGGAACGTGGTTAAGCAGCGGACCCCAGAGGATGACTGGACATAATTTATAAAGTCACCTGACCCCTTTCCTCCCTGCATCTCCCAGGTTGGGAAATAAAAGTTTTATCCCGTGAGAACGTAGAAAAGGCAAGCAATTGATGCTGACCATGAAGTGTACATGTTGGATGTCCAGTCTAGTGTCACTGGCTCTCTGACAGCAAGGTCTAGCCCTTCATAGTGTAAACATCGTTTGATAAATATAGTTTACACGCGCCAGGTAAACAACACACAATTAGTGGCTGATCTGAAACACATCCTTTAGGTTCTGCCGAAATATCCAAGGAATTCGGAGAGGCTCATTTAACGGACTATGTATATTTTATCCACCAAGGATGAGAGATGAAGACAAAGATGATATTTGTAATGATGATGATGATGTCCGGCCCCTGTGGGACCCCGGGGTATGCTTGCCTAGCAAGCATTGTAAGAATAGGGTCCCTGCCATCCAGCCAGGCATGTCGTAAGAGGCGACTAAGGTGGACACCTCACCTAGAGGTAAAATAGGTTGTGGTAGGGCTAACAACCCCACCATGTAAAAAAAAAAATCATGTTACAGAAACTAAACCAGAGAACTCGTCACAGATGGCGAAGGTAATGAAGCACACCAGGAGACTGGACTAATGACGGACGACAGCCAAACCGAAAGGGAGCTGGCGCCCCGACAGCGGATTTACTTAAGCCGAGGCAAAAGTTGAGGGTGGGGTGCTGGAACGTCCAGACCTTGTACCAGACTGGCAGGATGCTCCAATTAGTCAAGGAGTTTGACAACTACAACTTGGACATCCTGGGAGTCAGTGAGGTCAGATGGACCGGCACGGGAAAGAGGAGACTAGCGTCAGGACATACCATCTTGTTCTCAGGAAGATCAGACGCTCAGCACTCTGAAGGAGTAGCTCTACTCCTCAACAAGAAAACAGAAAAGGCACTGCTGGAATGGAAGCCTTATGGACCCAGGCTTTTGAGAGCAAGATTCCATTCCAAGTACAAGCTGACAGTGCTAGCCTGCTATGCACCAACAAATGACTCTGAGGCAGAAGACAAGGATGCTTTTTACGATCAGCTCCAGGCAGCCTCAGAAAGCGTTCCAGCCCACGACATGTTGCTCATCATCGGCGATCTCAATGCCAAGTGGAAAGTGACAACACCTGCAGGGAGCATGTCATGGGCAAACATGGAATCGGAACCATCAACGACAACGGAGAGAGACTGGCAGACTTTTGTGAAGAAAACAACCTACTGATTGGAGGCACACTCTTCCCACACAAAGACATCCACAAGGCAACATGGACATCACCAGATGGGATCACAAAGAACCAGATAGACCATGTCATCATCAACCGAAAATGGAGGAGCTCACTTCAAGATGTTAGAGCCTACAGAGGAGCAGACATTGCCAGTGACCACACTCTTGTGATAGCCACAGTTTCTCTGAAGCTACGTCGATCACGAGGAAAACAGGCACGTCAGCAGAGAGTGGACTCCGGCAAACTGAAAAATCCAGCCACCGAAAGGGCCTTTGCTATGGAAGTAAAGAACAGGTTCCAGGCACTAGGAGAGCAACAAGAGATGACCTTAGACGACTTCAATCGAGTCTTACAGGAATCAGGAGAGAAAATACTGGGTTTCCAACGGAAAAGAAAGAACAGTGGATCAGAGAAGAGACATGGAAGAAGATAGAAGAGAGAAAGTCAGCCAAACAAAGAATCAACAGCACCAGATCAGAACGCCTGAAGGAACAACTCAGACAAAGATACGCAAAACTAAACAAAGAGGTAAAGAGGATGACAAGAACCGACAAAAGATACCACATAGAGAAACTGGCAGATGAAGCAGAAAATGCAGCAAGTAAAAATGACCTGAAGACACTGTACAAGATAAACAAACAGCTAAACAACGGGTTTAAGAACAGTGATGTGCCAGTGAAAGACGTGAACGGTAATGTCGTCGAGGGAGAGGCAGGAAAACTACAGCGCTGGAGGGAACATTTTGAGTCAGTTCTGAACAGACCAGATCCCCCTCAGCTTGCAGACATCCAGCCAGCAGCTATAGACCTTGACATCTGCACAGACCCACCAAGCCTGGAAGAAGTGACAGCAGCAGTCAAGACAATGAAGAGCGGCAAAGCACCAGGGGCAGATGGAATAACAGCAGAGATGTTGAAAGCAGACGTGAATGTGACAGCTCCCAAGCTGACTGAAATCTTCAGGCAAATTTGGGAATCAGGGCAGGTCCCTGTTGCGTGGAAGACAGGGCTCATCTTCAAGTTACCCAAGAAAGGAGATCTTGAGACTGCAATAATTGGAGGGCATAACACTTCTTTCCCTCACCAGCAAGGTCTTCAGCAAGATTGTTTGTCAAGACTGACGGCAACTCTTGAGAAAGACCTCCGACCACAGCAAGCAGGATTTCGCCCTGGGCGATCCTGCTCCGAACACATCTTCATTCTGCGACAGATTCTGGAGCAGTGCAACGAGTGGAACACACCGCTGTACATCAATTTCATCGACCTGGAGAAGGCTTTTGACAGCATCCACCGCGAGTCCTTATGGAAGATCCTGAGGCATTACGGAGTCCCTGCAAAACTTGTTCAGTCATTGCAATGCTGTACAGCGATTTCAAATCCCAGGTTGTCTGTGACACGGAGCTCACAGACCCCTTCAACGTCAGTACCGGGTGAAGCAGGGCTGCATTCTGTCGCCGTTCCTCTTCATCCTGCCATGACTGGATCATGAAGACTTCCACCGACAGCGAGAGGAGAGGGCTCAGATGGACCATGACTATGACAGCAAACAGCACTGGAAGACTTAGACTTGCTGATGACATTGCCCTGTTGTCACACCGCCACCAAGACATGCAGGAAAAAACAAAGGCCTTCTCAGAAACAGCTGGAAACCTTGGCTTGAAGGTCAGCACAAAAAGACTAACAGTATGAGAGTGAACGCCAGAGTCCAAGACAGCATCAAACTAAATGGAGAAGAGATTGAGGAAGTTGACAGTTTCACCTATCTTGGTCCAAAATGTCAAACACTGGGGATGCGGAGGTAGAGATTCGAGCCCGACTGGCGAAAGCCAGTCAGGCCTTTGCCTCACTCAGGAGCACATGGAAGACAAAAAACATCAGCCAGAAGATCAAGCTGAGAATCTTCAAGTCAAATGTGATCAGCACCCTCCTTTACGGATCAGAATCTTGGAAGATGACCAAAACCATCAGTAACAAGCTTGACGTCTTCCAAAACAGATGCCTCAGGCGCATACTTAACATCTTTTGGCCCAAACACCATCACCAACGAAGAACTCCACCGAAGAAGTGAAACCGAGTCCATCACCACGCAGGTTCAACGAAGGCGTTGGCGATGGATTGGACATGTGCTCCGCCAGCAGACAGCAGACCTTTCCAGAGTCGCCCTACGATGGACTCCAGACGGCCGAAGAAAACGAGGCCGCCCAAAGGAAACTTGGAGAAGAACAGTGGAAAGGGAGATGAAAGGAAAGGGCTGGACATGGGGTCACCTAGAGCGGGTTTCAGCCGATCGACATCGGTGGCGGACTCTGGTTGAGGCCTTATGTGCAACCTGATGCACGAAGAGGAATAGATAGATAGATGATGATGTCCAGGACGACGATAAAGATGATGATGACAACGATGACGACTGTTTTAACATAAATCACAGTGTATGTTTTTGTGTCGGAGGATGCGTACGTGTGTGAATGTGCGTGTAGATGTGATCGTCTGTGCAATTACACAAGCGTGCGAGTGTGTTTGTTTGTGTATTCATGCGTGTGTGATAGAGAGGCTGTGTGTGTTTGCGCGCGCGTGCATGTGTATGTGCGTGTCTAAACGTGTGTACGTCCACCTTAACAGAAAAAAAGAGCGAGGGTCTTGTATCGATACACATGCGCACACGTTTATGTACCCAGACGACTTAAGTACACAGGAGGTAAAGACACCGACACCGCAGTGTTTAGTCAGTTAAAATACCTTCTAGGATCATTTCAAAACGCCAGCCCCACCGGGTACACGACACCCGGTGACTGACAACGGAGTCCAGGTTCAAGTACCCCATACACTTTTATTCAAAAAAATGGCCTGACGGCGCATGAAATGAAAACAGACAGAGTTCATCGTGAAACTCATATCCTGAATTTTCCTGAATTTCTCCCCGAACTGCCGCACTCCCTGTCCGACAGACGATAGCTGGACAAATTACTTCGGCAAGAAATCTCTCCCCTCAGACGTCTGGCATCTTGCTAATGCCGAGAGAAACATGAAGATGGTGAGTCTCATGGAGTTGAGGTTGACTGCACGAGTTTGGCAGGTAAGACGAGAAACTGAGAAACAGGAAGGTGGGTAGGGTGGTGGGGAAGGTAGAAGGGAAAACTAGAGGAAAGAAGAGGCAGGACAGGAGAAAGATGGGTGGGTGAAGGTATTCTGGGTATGACCGATCTTTAAATTGGGGTTGGTGGTGGTGGTGGGTGTAATTCTGATGAAATGGAGACTTGCACCTGCCTGCCATGAAGACAATTTCATCAAGTACGTGGAAGGTGTTGTTGGCCGGGGGTGGGAGCTGTTGGAGGGCAGGGGTGGTGGGGGGATGGTGTGTGAGACAGGAGTTTGCAAATATACGGTGAAAAGAGATGGAGTAATGGATGGAAGGAGAGACAGATGGAATGAAGAGATGAAAAATATAAAGTTTAGTTACTATTTGATTGTTATAATCATTGATGATGATGACGGAGAAACAGATGATGACAATTAAGCAGTAGAAGATGATAAAGAGCAGGATGAAGAAGAAAAAAAAATGATAAAAAGTGGGGAAGGTGATGAAGAAGATGACGACGATAATAGTAATGGCTTCCACCCCTCAGTCTCATACTATAGGGCCTCAGAATTTACAAAGAAGATTCATTTTATCCTCTGAGAGATGACTGTGGTGAAACAAGAAGCAGAAGCAGCCAAAGCTGTAGTCGAGAAAAAAAATCTTGTATTTCTGCCGATGATGAATAGAAAAAAAAAGAAATGTTGGACATTTCATACGTTCGAGCAGTCTCGAGCCCAGGCTGGCTCAGGAAAAAAAAAATTATAATTTCTTCAAATTACTTTTCAGTGTGGTAGCTAGCGGTATCAACAGACTGAAAGACCGACATACATACAAGACAGATAGATCGACTGACAGACAAACAAGACAGATAGACAGACTGACAGACAGAGGTGGGAGAAGGGGATATGTCGAGGGTGGAGAGAAAGATAGACGAAGCCGGCACACCTGAGGAGGAAGCTAAAAACTTGATCCAGCCAAACGCCCCTAACCACAGCTGATCCTTTGCTGCCAGCACTCGGTGCAAATCTGTGTTTGCTTGCACGCACTCGACAAAATGTCGGCCTGGGTGGGTACAATGAGGACAGTCCCCACCCCGAGACCTGTGTTTGTTCGTCTCATAACTTGGTGTGTGTGTAATGCCAATATTTCATTAGCGCCGAGCACTCTGGAGCTCGCAAGATGGACTCATTCAAACGATCATTTCTCTTCGGTGTGCGAGCAAACTGAACAATTCATCAACTTAGACTACTGTCAGTCCCGCTATTTCTGGTGGGTATATGAATAAGTCGGATGGCTTTATGAGGTCATCAAGAGAGAGAGCTCTTGTGGATGAATAAAATTGTATTGCATGTGTGTGTGCGTGAGTGCGACAAAAGAGAGATGTGAAGACAGAAGGGGAGAAAAAAAATGGACAGAGAGAAAAGAGCATTATTGTGAAAAAGGAAAACCTGAAGATGCATCTTGCAGGTGATAGTGACCCTCGTCACGTAAGTAATTCCTCTATTCACATGGAGATGACACTTGTCGTAAGCGGGTACAAGTGAAGTGTGCCAGACCAGTGTTGGAGCTCATCTGACGACAGGAGGACAATGGCAGATCCTCCTCACCCTACCCACCCTACACACCTAGCCCTCAATTCGCTGCTCAAATGCAAGGTCTCGCTCAGAGCCAATGACTTTGACATGGTTTCTTTTTTTACCTGGCGATGTCCTGTCATTTTTAAGTCCTACCAACCTTACAGCTGGATGTACGTGAGTTGAATCCGGCGCTAGATGGCGCTCTCTTACTATATTTATTTACCATTCCCTTTGACCTCACTTTTCTCCTTTCTCCGACCACTTACGGCTACCACTACTTCTCCAATCAATTATTCTATCTCCTCAGTCTAATCGTGTCGATGACACAAAAGATGATAAAGTCCCCTTCTACGGACTCTGCAAAATGTCCTACCTCCTTTTCCCTCTTAGAATTTTACCTGTACCTTTCTCCAACGACAACCCGACAACATTTGTTCAGTTTGATGACCCTAACCCTCTTTACAGAGGAAGAAAAAAAAAATCTCGTTTTCACTGTCACACAGACATGCAAAAATTAACCCTTGTCATAAGAGTCGTTAATTATCATAAGAATTATTCCTTGTCAGAAGAATCATTACCCGTCATGAAATGATTTCATGTCACAAGAATCATCTGCTGTCGTGAGAACATCAGACTGATGTTTGTGTCCCAGGCTCAAGTGATAATATTTAGCCACAAGCACAACTTAATTATAAGAGGACAACAGATCTCTTCACAAGGCGCCTGGGCTTGATGGTGGTGGCGAGGGCAGGGCTGGAATCAGGGTTGAAAAGGATGTACATGTATATGTGAGTGCATGTGTGTGAGAGGGGGGTGTTGAGGGGGTGGGATCTAAAAACAGACGGAAGTATTCACAACGACTTCAAACGTTCTGCCGCCTTTCTGAATGCATGTGCACTGGATTAACTCTGTACTTCCTCCCGTCAAACACCCACACACAACCCTCTCACCTCCCTCCCCCACAAAATATACACAAAAATTCACATACATGGACGCACACGCGAACACACAAACACACACAACACACTTGTGAGCATCTGAGGTAAGAAAATTTAACTCCCTACCAGGAGAAGGAAATATTTTTTTCAGAACCCTATCGGCCGGCAACCAGAAAATGCAGCATAACGGTGTCTTAATTATGCCAACATAAACTCGGTGGCGGCTCGGCACAGTGGAGCTGTGTGCTCCGGTCGACGTGGTGATGACGGATAAGTTTCAACATCGCCATCTTAGTTGCCGCGGCAACGTCAGTCTGATAAGCGTTCGAGCAGCACTTGCCTGCATGCGAGCGTGAGTTCTGCTCACTCATTCACGCTCATGCGTTCGTATGTGTGTGTGTGTGCAAGCGTGGACGCGAAACTGTGAATATATACATTCGTTCGCGCGTGCGTGAGAGCGAATGAAACTGCATGAAGCTTCCAGGCGTCTATCAGGAGCATCTAGGAAAGAAGTGAACAGGGTGTGTAGTCTGTGGTCCGTCCACATGTACTCAAAACCTCTCCTATGTAAGCATGATGAATGAGTTAGGAACCCCAGGTAACGGGCTACCATCGAGGTAGTTCTAGGGTGACTGCACCTGGGATCCCCCTGATGCCCTAGTTATAGATGAAAACAAAAGGCTAGAACTCGAGGGTACCAGCGGGTCTGTACCGTGGCAAAGAGACAACCTCACATGCTTCAGGTGTATGGATGCCCACATACAGTTTACTTGAAGCAGTGTTAACATTTGCGGCCCTATGCTCCACTGGGGGCGAATAGGAACGAAGAAGATGAAAAAGAAGTGTTAACATTACTCTATACTGTGGACCTGACCCATGCAGCATGCAAGAAGCTTAATAATGTTTACCTGACGAGGAATATTTGTGTCCAGGGTCAGCATCTTGCACCTTCTTCTGACGACGGCTACCACTATCTACACCTGTCCAACGACGACACAGTTGTCCACACCTGTCTGATGGTGACACTGCTGCTTAAACCTGAGGGATGATGGCAAAGACGTCTAACCTGTCTGATGATGATGTTGCTGTCTACATCTGTTTTACGATGATGAAACCCCGAGCATCTGTCTGTCAGTAACAGCATCAACTTCCACACCTTCTCTAGAAAACACACTTTTCACCTGTCTGATGAAAGCTGTCAACACATGTTTGTGGACGACAAAATGTTCTCACTGCTCGTCGACGGCACTATTGTCTACACTTAGCAACTTCACAACATCCAGTAAACCTTCAGCAGGAGAGAACAGCCAGCGACAACCTTCAGGTAGGGAGTCCACCTCAGCTCCTTCGTCTTCGTAACCAGACTTCGCTTGTATCCCACTGAAGCTGCGGTCTTTGAAGACAAGTCGACTCGGACCTCCAGGACGGGTATGGTGTAGGTAGAGAGGCTACATCACAACATTAAGGGCTTGTCACTCTTTTACTTCTCCGAACAAGTGGCAGTGATCCTCACTCATTGAAAACTCCGATTTTCACAGTTGAATCCAACCTCTATGTTGGTTTGCATCCAAAAAACCACCATCTGACTGTTCTTCAAGACTCGGTTCCTTCAGCTGGTCTGGCCTCGCGAGAGAGAGACCCCGTGATTATAACGACCCTAGCACGCTTTTCAACAGGCACAAACACTAACTGTCCCCCGGCAGACGATTTTTAAACCACCAGACGCCAAGTTAAATTTTTTCCCCTCTCCTCCTCCACCTCGTGAGCTACCGAAAATTCCTGGTGCGGAGAGTTACGCTTGAAAAGAAAGACAACTCTAGGCGCCTTGAATGGGGTGCTGGGTAGAGGGAGCCGCTAGAGTGACTGCCGACGGTCGTTCGAGACAGAGGGCGCTAGGGGCTGCGGCGCAAAAATATGGCCGCGATTTAAATCTGAAGCAGAGCGGCATCGCGGCTCGCCCGATGACAGCAGGGGCAGTTACTCGTGTTTGGTCTTCGCCCGACTGAATTGCCGCACCTGGGTCAGGTTTCAATGGCGGCGGCTCGCGAAAAACTTCAACGATACCGTTTAATTCAGCACATCAAACAGCGCTATTTTTGTTGAAGACTTCTACAGGCCTCACAGAGGTGCACCTATACGACAGGCACGACGATACACCTTGCGAGCGATTCGGTCATTTTCCATGCTGAAGACTAATATATGAAGAGTTCAACAATAACTTTTAAGAGCAACATTTAACTATTAGCATTTTCGCAACTATTTAATTTTTTTGTAAACAAAGAAAGCAAAGTTTTGGGACCAATATTTGTACAGCGGTGATCTCGGTTGTGCAGGTGCTGTATAGCTACACCCGCTTGGGGCGCGGCATCTGATAGGCACCAAAGTGTCGACACCTCGAGACGTCTGCTTCCATAACCCCGTGTCTGGTCCGACCCTCACCGGGTATTCTTCCTTACCATCTTCCTTCCTGCCTTACTTGGCGATGATCTTCCCTCGTCCACCCTTGGTCGCTGTTTGCTCACACCAACAACTTCTACTGGACTGCTGATTCGGGTCACGTGATTCAGCAAGTCCCGGAGATGGTGCGACAGACATCACACTTGTTTTCGTTTGAGCATGCGCGAAAATCCCAGGTTCGAAAAAAATGTCGACACAAACTGGAGGGTGGCAGTAAAATGTAGGAATGAAAACACAAGGGAAATATCTGCCGTTTCTCCATCCGAAAACATCCCCCACCCATTTGAAAAATTAGTGTTAAGATTTATCTGACCCGGATGTAGCAAGATTCGTTCCCCTACCCAAGGGTGTGGTTGTGCAGTGACCAGCGTAGGAGTTGATTCATCTTCACAGACAGGTCCTGCACCTAAATTACCTCGTCGACAGAGTCATGATCATCACAAGTCATCGAAAAAAAAAAAAGATAAATAGAGAGGAGAGAGAGAGAATACAAAGTGTGTACGTTTGTGTTCTTATGTGCTAAAGTATTTTTAGGATTTTTTTCTGATGTGTGCTCTTTGCTTGTACCATTCTGCGATTTCGATATAAATCAGTGTCTTCGTGTCTAGTGATGAGCAAGACTTACATGTTTTATCACATCTAACACCCGTATGATCTACAACCCGCTGCAGTTCGCTACCCAAGAGGACGAACGTAGGGTTAAAGTTCACGTCCAGATTAGTTCCAGCTGCTCCCCAAGTCTTTCAAACCACTCCCTTCTGGTTAGGATCATACTACTCAGAAATCCCACACCCATTCTCTTATCCTTACCTCCGCCTCCCCCCAACCGTCCCGTTAATGTCTTCCTTCCTTGATTTTTCATGTCTGCCAGTCGTAGAGGAGCAGTGTGACGAAGCGTAGCAAAGGTGAACTCTCGTCACCGTGTCCGGTTGTCTGACCGGCTGAGAAGGTCCCCTAGTAAGCTTTCTTTTTTTCTTTCTTTATCTTTTTTCTAAAACTTTACTCTTTTGACATGGCGTTTAGCCTTATATATAGCACTAATGGTTCCAAGAACTTGCAGTCCTCAACCGAGATATTTTAGTTGTTAATGACTCTTGTTTAAAATGCAATTTATCTTATGTACATACCTCATGGTGACTTTTACGAGAGAAGTTTAAGCACAGATAGGCAAGATTCTGTAACCCTGCCCCGGGTAGGATAAGACGCACTGCACGTCACTGACAATAATTCCCTACAAGAATTTGGGGGAAACATTCCCCTCACACACAGCAGACAACCGATTCCCACTCGCACCCTCGATGTTTCCGCTAAGATTGTCGCGAAAAAAACCCCAGAAAAGAACACTAAAAAATTACTGGGAGCAATGATAAATATGGATGAATAAAGAACTGGAAGAGAAAGTGGATTTGTGGGATGATGAGTAAAGGAACTGTAGAGTTGTGGTGGTGGTAGATGAGCGGTTTTTAGATGTATTTGATAGGGGCGGAGGATATTATGAAATGAAGTATCAAAGACCGTGTGACAAGTACAATAGGACCATCGAAGAAGAACGGAAAATGGCAGTTAATGAAACAAAATCACAAGCAGGAACAAAGTGAAAAACAAGAGATGAAGAAAAATGGCAGGTTAAGAAAAAAAGAAAGAAGCTTGAAGATTAGAGATAAAAGAGTGATGATAGGAAAAGAGAGGTTGAGGATCAAAGAACAAAGGTTGATGGACAGAGAAGATGGAATGATGAAGTCTACAAATAAAAGAAAAATAAATAAAAACAAGTCAGGAAACTCTTGGACAAAGGTCAAGAAAGGCAAAGGAGAGAAAACATGCGATTAAAGGAACAAGCAAAAATGAACGAAGAAAAAGAATACAAGAGGTAGAAGGTGAAGAACGCGGAGCTGTGACCTAAAGCAAAACAGAAAAATCTCTCCAAGTTGGATTATCAACGAATAAAGGATTATCAAGCGAAAAAAAAGAGCACGAAGGAAGAAAAAGAAATGACAACGTATTATATACATATTTGAATATGTGTAATACAGATCATCCAGCAACTGATGACAACGACATTTTAATGACAGCGATGGAATGTCTCCAGCACGGCTGCAGCAGCTGGCAGCATGGAGGGGCCGAAGAAAGGGTTCATTGTCGGTCCCTGCGGCGGAGTGTGGTGAGAGGTCACGAGGTCACGAAAACACGGGCACGATCTGGCCGAAGCATCGGCGCGCGCGGGTCTGCGATACGCGTCAGGGCTGCTGATGCCAGACACTACATATATATATATAGTCTATGAGCCAGCGACGCCTGGCGGGGCCACATCTAATCCATCTTACCCGTGGTCACGTGGCTCCTCGAGTAGGAAATTCAAAAAGAACCGACAACGAATATCCATGTTTGACTACATAGATTGTTCAGGTGTTCACATCCTGGGCGAGTTGTTGTTTGTGTGTTGGGGGTGAGTACACGATAATTGGTATAATGAAAATGCATGATGATAATGACGATTATTATTAATAAGAAATAAATAATATTGCAAAAGAACATCTATTACTTGTAAAAGGCAGATTCAAAGATTAAAAAAAAAATTGGTGTAGACGACCGATCAGTTTGACACATACACATACACATACACACACACATACACATAGTCGATATTCACACAAACGCACACACATTTTCACGGTTAAATAATCCATGTAAATAATAAACGATCAAAAGGAATGTCTACCTTCTCGAACTTGGAGTCTGACAAGAATTTCTTGTTGGAGTCATCATCTTGGTCCTACCAAATCAAACATGGAATCATATTAGAAATACATTGAAATCGCCATTTAGTACATTGGTCACACACCCACACACGCATGTCGAAAGGCGCAGAGAGGACTAGAAACAACCAGATAGAGAGAAGGAGAAGAAAATATTAGTTTCCCCATCCATCCTTTCAATCATCTGCCCATCCACCCACAACGTCCAGTCCACTTTTCCAGTCCACCATTCAGCGGACCACCCATGCTGGAGTACCTTGAAAGTGTTTAGCAGCCGTCGACTTGAGGCAAGAGGCTGCTGCATCCCCGGCGGCAGGGAGGAGGCTGTTTGTGGAAGGGTGGGTGGCTGCCTCCTAACCTCCCTCCCTGAGGTACGGGTGGATCGGGGGAAGTGGCATGGGGAGGGTGGAGACTGGGGGAGGGCTGACCAGTGGCCTTCATCATCGATCGATCCACGCTGTTGACCTTGCACAGGCGCATGCGTTGCAGAGGTAGTTTCCGGTTCCGTCCCGCCGCCATAGTGGAGTGGAGATGGCTCCGCAGTTGACGCACTCCCGACCCTCAAAATAATACTCGTTGTTTTCTGTCAACAGTGAGAAAGACAACAAATGCTTCTTTTAAAATCTGGAAATTGAATGAGATTGCAGTCAGCGAAAACGATTGGAACTTAGGGTTCCCAACCTTAATGCCAGGGACTAGTCAGAAGACAGTCTGGATACAATCTTTTTCCATACAGCAAACAATGTTACAACAATCGACCAAATCACGACTGCTGGGATAATTTTTCTCACGAAAGTCAAAACGAAGGCAATGTCAAGCCAGCTGTACAAAATGACATTAGAAATATATCACTGATCAGCAGTTTAAAAATATTGCTCAGACAACAGGATTTCATCCGAATGTTTTAAGGGATATTGTGTACAAGAAAATTACAAAAAAGCTGAAAATGGAGTTTAGCGGAAGACACAAAACACAAACTAAATGGCTTGCAAAATATATTGTAGTGTATACATAGAAAGGTAAACAGCAAAAAAGTTGTTTTGCAAATATTACAACGAAAAATACATGATGAAACCTGGTGGCACGTAGTCTCATCTGTTTTCAAGAGGAAAGTTGTATTCGTCTGTAGCGATTTATTTGAGCTCTTTCCATCTTTACTTACTACAAAACATCAATTCTAAGTTTATGATACAATATCCATTCTATATTTCTGACACAACATTGATTTACATTTATTCTACAATGTTCATTCTACATTTCCAGCATAACATTCTTTCTACATTTATGATACGACAGGTTCCAGTGCGTGCAGTCAACATATTTTGGTCCTGAGAATAAATATGAAAGTACTGAAAAGCAATAAAATCTCTTTTATCTTCCTTTCTCATTCATTTTTTATGTTGTTTTTTGGTTTATGCCACTGAAATATTACGACCCAGAAACCATGGAGTACTCAGAAACAGTTGCCAACCCCATCAACTCGTGGGTGCACTCCGCACCCTGCCGCTGAATTATGTTCGCATAATCTGATACCCAGGTAGAGGTGAGAATCTCGGGGCGACGCTGAACGTGCCTGCAGACACCCCTTGAGACAGGTCGCAGAACGGGCTGCTCTGATCGGGAGGAAAACGGGGATGGGTTGTAAGTCAATAGAAAGAGAGTGTACGAAGCTGGCACAGAGGAGTAGAGGTGTACCCTGGGATATATGGTAAGAAGAAAAAAGAGTTAAGAGCTTTGAACGAATAACTCCAGCTAAGACAGCGATGGGAATCCTGCAAAAAAAAAAAAAAAAAAAAAAAAAAAAAAAAAAAAAAGAAGAAGAAGAAGAAGAAGAAGAAGAGATGGGTGTGGGGAGGGTGGTATTAAAAAAACATCAGTTTGAGACTCATCAAGGGAGAGGAGTACAGGTCGAAAAAGTCTTGTTCAGCTACACTGACAAACTCTGAACGGAAATTCGAGTTCATGTCAGGACTTCATGAAGAACGTTTTGGTCGGCAAAACATATTCAGAGATGATTGAAAAATAATCAGAAATATGGCAAATAAACAGCAGATATCCATATAAAGTATTCCTCCAAACAACACACATAGCAACAACAACAGTAACAATAACTGCTGTAACTGTTGATGACGATGATTTAATGTTGATGGAAATGCTAAAGTTTCAAAGTTTAGAATTAAACAACTGAAAAGCTTTCTTTTGACATTTTTTTTTATAAATAGAACATATATTTTTCATAAACACATTTATATAAATTTCTTCTTATTTAACTTATTTTTACTTTCTAACCGTATAATTGCTTTTTCTAATATTTTTTCTTTATCATTATTTCTTTGCTTTTTCTTGCTAGAGTATGTAATTATTTTCATTCTAATTTTCATTAGCAGAGTGTCTAGAAAGACAAGCAACTGAAAAGCTTTGTTTATAGTTTCAACTCTAAAACAAATTCAAACATTCCAATTAACGACCTTTTTTGTTCGCTTAAACCTGATTTAAAACTGAGAGATAAATAATTCCTAAGTTGTGTCCCTTGCATACATTCTGGGTTTCTTTACTCTGGGGGTAAAACAACTGGTGACTGAATATTACTCATTCCTGGATATCCTCTCCTCTGCCCTTTTTTACCTGTAATCTTCTGTGTTTGTTTTGTTTTGTTTTGTTTTTGTTTGTTTCCCCTAGCTGTCTTCCGTTCATCCACCGTTCTTTTATTCCTCCCTATGTTTCTTCCTGCTGAAGCAATTACCCTTCTCTCTGCTCACAGCCTGAAATACCAAAGGAGACGAGTTATCTCCCTGAGTGCGCTCTTCCATTTAACTCTTCAAGCCCATCAAGCGCAGCTACTCCGCCAAACGTGCTCTCTAATCGTGAGGATGGCCACTGCCGCCTCCCGCTTCCACGGCAACGCGAGCTGCAACTGTTTGCTCAAGCCCAGGTGCACGCGAAACCCTTCGTCGTCACAATGTCGCGGTGCTGCCCTCGTCAGATAAGCGCGCGGAGAGTATTGACTGTCCTCAGTCAACTTCGCCATTCACACACTCTTTTTTCCCCCAATTTTATTATTTTTTTCGCTGATTGAGATGCACGCGCGAATTTTGCTGTGCGTGCGCTCTCTAGTCTCCCTGCCACGTGCGCAACGCGCCGGCATCAGCAGTTGTACTTGGCATCGATTTCCCGTCAACAGTTTTTTTCCTCTTCAAAGAGAACTGAAGATATATCTCCTGTGTCTTCAAGTGGCCGGACAGGAGAAACAAGTTTGTGTGTCACATCGATCCTTGTACGTCACACTTCGCACACAGATGAAAGGTCTCATTGTTGTATCGATGATACTTTTGATAGTTATAAGGCTAATGCGAGCTTTTATTTAACTGTTATTTTAGGAGCAAGAATGTGAAAGATTTTTATTGTGGGGTTGGAGAGGGGAGATTAAAGTGAAATGATGATGATGATGCATGTGCTGTGGAATCTCTTCTCAGAATTATTTCTCTTTAATTCTCGTTAAAGAGTTGCTTGTTCGTTTACTTTTTCTTTCCTACCCGATTTCCGCTACGCCATTATCATCCTATTTATCTATTTAGTCAAATAGTAATAAATATTTTGGGTTAATGGGGTGTAAAGGAAGATGTCTCCCCTCCCCCGCCAACAGTGTTCACAATTAGTTAAAATATTTGCTCATTTTATGAAAGACAAGTCAAAGGATTAAACGAATTCTTGCAGTCAATTTAAAATGTTAAGATCAGAAGCAGGAGGTTATTGGGAAAATATTGATCTTGCAAGTAATCAAATGCGAATAAATTAAAACCTGGAAAACCTAAACATCCCACACAGCCATCTGAGATTTTTAGAGCCATCTTCATCGTAGACTTTCGGATCTTAACAATTAATTGAAGATCCGTTGTCTGTGAAGGTAACAAATAGTTCCACTCAAATACAAGTAACGAAAATCACCAGAAAACAGCAGTAAAGTCCGCATTTTCCCCCTACGGCCTATAACAGGATTTTTTATTGATTGTGAAACACCTGTGGCGAGTGGCAGGGAAAGGCGTCAATGTGTGAGTGATAGACAGTCGAATAGCGTGGAGGAGACATAATTCCTTCGTTGCACCTGTTGCCTAAATCCCCTGGATACATACGTAATCCGAGTTTAAAGAAGGGAAAAAGTCCTTCGTATATTGAGCCGAAGGAATGAAAAGAGAAAAAAAGCGATTGAAAAAAAAACCAAATTAGATTCATCTCTTTAATTCTCTGTGTTCGATACAAAATTAATTTCAGGCAAAGAATATCGTAAGAGTCGTCTCCTCGTCACACCAGGCGAAGCAACATGGCCAGCACAACACTGTATACCTCGATGAGAAATTACACTTTTGCTATCTGTTCGCGACCGTCACTTTGCCAGTTAAGAGTTCTTTCGATATACAGTGTAATATTGCAACCCTTGCTTTCACGTCACCACTTTTAATCACCGGACACACTTCCAGCCTATCATCCTTTATCTCGTGAATTTTTCTTATTAAGTTGATTTCCTTTCCTACAGACAAGCTGGTGGCCTCCCGTAAGATTAGCTAAAGTTTTTTGTACTAGCGGACTTATACTGGCCTCGTTTGTCACACCTGTCTGCATAGTCCGCTCCCCCCTTCACCTGAGTCCGTGTATCACCTTTGTAAGCATTTAAACAGCAATTAAAGACACACTTATAAAGACTACAATTTATTTATGTTTTTCGAAAACTCTTTGAAAACAATTCCACACCAACTGCACGCACTGGAATCACTCACTGGCCTCATACCTTCAGTCCCGTGCGTTAACCAAACGGCTCATGTCGTTGCTCTCTTTTTGACCCACATTCTCTCAAGAAAAGATAATTCTTATCAAATCGTAACCTTGTTTATCTCGCGCATGTCCTCGTTACGACGGGCGAAGGTTGGCCGAGGAGGCAAGGGGCGGTTTCTTGTTGACAGGAACAGCCAAGCGGCCCCCGTTCAGCCATGCGGATATCAGTGCGAGGACCTCGATAGAAAACCTCACTTCAGGTGTTTCTTACTCTCGCGCCACAATAAAGCCAGGCTTATCTCCCTTGTTCACTCGCCGGGGACCTCTAATCGCAGGACCAGCTGGCTGCCACCCGCCAACCCCTTCCCTGCACTCCCCACCCAGCCCCTGTACACACAGGGTTACCCGGGCAAAAAGCACAGCGTGGTTCTGAAGCCAGCTCACCCGGTCATGACACCAGCGGGTTACGTGTTATGCACTCGCGTCTCGCGGATGGTGGAATTAACTTATTGCTGCGAGAATCAGTCGCCCCTCCTTTACAAAGCTTGCTGGTTACGAGTATGCGGAATTTATATCTGTTACCTTCACTTCATACGAGGAATGCATTCGGACAAACAAGCAGCTCGCCAGCACCTCCCATGTTTGCATTCAGTTAGTCCACCGCATACATTTTTTTTACATAATTTCAAGTGCGAAAAATTCATCTCCAATAAATGTGCAGAATAATAAGGTATGTTCCAGTTTTGATAAAGATTTTTTTTTCGCATAGCATGGTCACTAGTGTTCTCTTGTGCGTCTTATTATAGTCTAGACTGTCAAATATGATAAAATGGATAAAAAAAAGTTTATAAAAATTTTATATGAATCGCAAACTGATGACTTCTTTTGGTATAATGATAAATTAAAGTTTCGTTTTCTTTCCTAACTTTCTGCTTACTCGGTCTATTTGTCGTCGTCAGTCATTTGACACAGCCAAACAAAATTCATTTAGTGATGCACACTTCTCCAGTATGAAACGAATTCAACAATCACTATTATCAAACCGTGTTCTCTACATTTCATCAGAAATTTCTTTACACTTTTTTCCCCACGCACAAAACCCAGACTTATTATTTAACCTGTACAGTATAGAAGCACATTGTCACTAACCGGAGCAAAGCGCTGTTGTATAAATCTCTTCGACTTGGTCTTTAAAACTGATCGAAATGAAAACCCAATGTAGACAAGCGAAACATCTTAAATAAATACGAAGAATCTAAATCCGGGAGGTTTTTACGTTTTTTTCCACCACTTTTACTTCCCTCCCGTTGTGGCGCAAGCAGTTATCTCTGGCTTGTCTTAGTGATACTAACCGACCACAGCCAAAGATCGTTTTCCTTCTCCATTATCTTGTCATCTGGTCGCAACTTATGACTGGCACGTTGTCAGGTCTAATGGTCTGTAGCGCGAGCTATATTTCACCAAGTCCTGGAGAGGAGCAGAAATAAGATGTGGGTACGCTGTCACAGGCAGCTGCGCCACCAGACTCCCGCTGAGTCTGATCCTCTATGTTCCTCTATCGCTGAAACCTTTTTGAAGTCCAGTAGCCTGTACGTATTTCCATCCACGAAAGCCCTCGGTCGTCGAGAGCAGACACAGAAAGAAATCGATATAAAGTTTTTATCAGAAAATAATAGGTATGTTATCGGAACAATGATATGCAAGGTAGCGGACAATCGCATTCAGGTCTTTTCATGATTCAAAGTGCGGCGTAGTGAACAAGGGTCTGACGTGTCGCTGTGCGGTCGTGTTTGTAAGACCAATCAGGACGAGAGCTAGATAATTAGCAGAAATAAGCAAGCAAAGGAGAGACCTTTTTATTTTTGGTAAACAGATGTCTGTGGCCAAGATCAGCAGATCAGCAGAAATGCAGAGGTTACGAAGGCTTCTTTTATCGGATGGCCCACCCGTCCTCAGTCTTCTGAAGGAAGTTGTATGACAGCTGACCTACGGTTGTGGCGTCCTGCTTAAGTTTTTTACAGCAGACTGCGAGGGAGACATGTTCTATTCAAATTTTTTGTTACCACAGATTAGGCAAATTGTTTACAATGGTAATGACAGTTTTCATACCCAGGCAGCCAGAAAAATATATAATATGTGTGTAACGGAGGCTGAGTAGGGTATGAGGTGAGTGAGTGGGTGCGTAAATGAAATGAAAACAAAACAAACAAACAAACAACAAACACAAACACACACAACACCCACACTCAAGAACGACAAAAACAACAACAAAGAAAGGAGCAGAACAAACACACCAATGAAAATATATTAATAAATCAAGCCAAATACAAATTAACACATTATAAAAAAAAGACGAGCAAACAAAAAACAAAAAAAAAAAAAAAAAAAAAAAAAAGCCAAAAAAAAAAAAAAACCAGACCAACAAACAAACAAGTTATTTTGTATGAATGAAGAGAAACTGGAAAATCACGGCATGAATCTCCAAGCTGGAAGTGACAATGACAAGCGATGACAAGAAACAAAAATCAATCTAGGAGACGATTTTCATGCCTACATCGAGGGCAATGGCATGGCCATGAAAAACTGCCACACGATGACGTGTAGAAGAGAAGGAGAAAAAGCAGGTGGGATGGTTGTAGGGGAGAGGGGCAGGAGGAGGAGGGGCAGGAGGGGCAGGAGGGGCCCAGGTCCTGTCCTCCAGGCTGGCACTGGACTGGCCGGCCAGGTCGTCTAACAGGGACGAAAGCTTGGGTTGTGTCAGAACTCGCAGATGGTCGCTGCGACTTTTTGCAATGCTATCAGAAAACACGCGCAGGAAACTCACAAAGAGAAGGAGGGAGGGAAGGAGTGGGGGTGGTTTTTGTAAAGGAAGCAGGGGGTTGTCTGAAGCGAAAACAAGGTCTAGCATAGAACAATGCGTAGAAGCGAACTTTATGACATACATAATAAACTTAATCTGTGTGGAAATAAAGAGGCTTGAACCAAAGGAGGAGGAAAGTTTAAAGGGGGGAAAACATACCTTGATGATAGCAAATTAAAGAAAGTTAAAGAGACGGAGAAAAAAAAATCCTGATGATACTGAGACACTTTTTCTCCTTGAATTCTAAAACGACTAAAATGTAGCATGAAACAAATTCCAGAACGACAACTTTGTGGACAACAGCAACGACAGCTACCACTAAGAGGAGAGAGAGGGAGAGGAAGTAAGGGGCGTCTGAACTGAGAGCGCGCTGGTTCGATACCAAAGTACCGCAGAAAACTTCACAAAGTCAACCAAGCTGGTGAGAATGGGTACCTGATTCCATAGAAGAGGAAGGTAAGGCAGCGAGGGAGAGGAAATGGGCACCGCCCTCTGGTAAAGCTAACCCCGAGCAAAGTGAGGTCTTTAACACCTCACTCCCTAACGACCTGAAAAGTTTAAGGGATGACCTTTACCTTTTTTTTTTTTTTTTTTTTTACATGAAAAAACTTTGCCAAACCTGGACGAATGTTTATATTTATTTGGGAATGTAAGAACTAGCTTAACACATCTTCATCAGAATTTCTTTAGAAGTCATTTAACTACGTGTACAACATGCAACACTTCCGGTCAAGCAAATGTTATTCCAAAGCTTGAAATGAATAATCAGAGACAACAAGATGGAGATATATTACATAATCAGATAACGAAAATCTTCGCGAAATTTCTCGGGTCATATTGATAGTATTGATAGCCACACGACTAATCTAGGGATTTATCGCTGGCCCGACTTGCTAACGGACACTAACAGATATAAGCTAAACTTTGGGTAGACAAAGCAGTCAAGAGACCTTTTCTACGGCGATCCGGGGACAAACAGGAAAAGGACATGAGAGGATGTGAGTGTTACACGTCACCATTACACAGGTTATGTTAGTAAGTGTTAGGAATGTTAGTGTTAGCACTGCAAGAGCGTCAGTGCTATTTATAGTGCTATAGGTGATCCATGTTTTCGTTCAGTTCGCACTCTGTCATTTGAAGACGGCTTGCAGACGATTTTGGTACATGTAGTCCAGTAAAGGATAATTTTGCTACATGTAGTCCAGTAATGGATAATTTTATTACATGTAAACTTGAAATGGAAAGTAAGTCTCAAAAAAGTGATTGCTTCTACTTTCGTTTGGTCGAGGTTTAGTGTGTATCAGGATCTTTTACCAGGGCTTACCTAAGGCTAAATTCTTTGGGGTCCCAGGGACCCCTTCTTCAGATTTTTAAGGGGTCCCTGTTCTTTTCCCAAATTTGAAGGGGACCCCATTGGCGAAAATTGAAGGGGTCCTCCGAACTTTTAATGCGTACTGTACGAAATTTTTTGCCTAAACAGAAGCCCTGTTTTACACTACTCACTCTCTCACCAAACTGTTATCGAACAGTCTCTCTCATTCGATCAGAAGCCACACGAGGACAGGTGCTCCTGAAGCTGATCAAACTGTGGGCAAAATGACAAGTAAAACAATAGAAGATAAGGAAGGAGAAGAAGGAAAAGATGTCGATGATGATGATGATGACGACAACGACGACGATGACGGAGAGAAAATGCAGATAACATGATTTAAAGGAATCTAGCTTGCGAAGATCATTTTTGTTCTGGCAACCATCCCCCTCTCCTTCACTCAAAGGGCGTGTGAGTCTCGGCGAACCCTGGGACAACTTGAGGAGGGCGAGATGGAGCATGAAGTCGTGACAGCTGGCAGCCTCGCCCAGGTGTCTTGCTCAGGTAAAGCGAGGTCTCCCAGGCAGCTGTCGGGCTCTCACCCATCCTCGCCAAAGTTCTGGAAATTTCTTAACTAGTTACCGGCCTTCAGAGACCTGCGCTACGTGATGATCGCAACGCTCTGCAAATCCCCTCGACCAGCATGCTTTCTCGTGGGTCAATAGGTCACACATCTATTGAACGTGTATCACGAAGTGCAAAAGAACAAAAACAAATCCACCAAACAATGACGGATAGAGAGAAAGAAAACGGACAGACAGCAGGGCAAGCACACACACACACAGACTACAGGCACACACAGGGTCTACAGACACATATAAGTATACATACGGGTACTATTGCAGCTGTTACTTTATCCAAGCTACAAAAATTTGTCAAGGAGGAATCTGTATCTTTTAGATGACCATCAAGTGACGATTGTGATCCATTAAGTCATCAACGACCCACGATTCATCAAAGTCCTTTTTTCCCCTCGTGTGTCAAAGCAGAGTAAATGTGTACCAAATTATTGTTAAGAAATGGGTTCTTGTGGACTTGCCACGAGATTATCTGACAAATATTAATGCACAACAAAATTAGTTGCAAACTCAGCCCTCCACCTCCCATCACTGTCAGCTGCCCCAGTATGCCCCTTTCTCATTACATTTCTACTGAAGATAAATTGTTTTGCATGAATAATTTGTTAGAACAGTCGACCCTTGATATTTCGAGGGATCTGGGGCACAGGACCAGACAAATATGAAAAATCCACGAATAACTCGGGTTTCCTTTCCAGCGAACCTTAATACTATTGACCAAGTTCAATACACATGAAAGTAAAACAATATTACTTTGTATACTGCAGACTGTAATACAAAAGCATGCTTCAGAAATTTTAAATTGCAATACCAGCAATGTAGACTCCCTACTGCTCTGAAACCTTTTCCCAAATTTAGCTTTTGTAACAGGTTTGTATCTATATTTATAACAGTAAATAAAATAAATTACCAAATCATATAATATAGGATTTATGACTTATTATATATTTTTCCTTGTTTTTTTTTTTTTCTATTATACTCGACTTGTCCGTAATTTTCGGCAGTAGGTCGCAAAACTACACAAAATTACATTTAATTTTGGTGAAACTCGCGAATAATCACCCGGGGAAATGAAGCCTCAAACGCCGCACCGTAGACGACTGAGTAAGAACTACACCGTCTAATTACTCGCACAGAATTGCGAAGATGTCAAGTCACGTGTCACAAGCACACAGGTGACGATCACTGAAGGCAACCTCAGCATCAGTGAAATAATCATTCGAAAATAGTTTCACTCCACTTTCCCTCCATCCTCAACTAATCTCACAACATGTAAGACTGACGAATCGGAGTCATTCGGTCCTCGTCGGGAAAATAAGTGGTCACGTGACTTTGCACGAAGCCGAGGCGAGTGTTTTGCAGGGGAAGGCAGGTGAGGAGCGGTCAACTCGATGTTTCGAAGAAGGAAGCCGGTAATGTGGCAGGGCCACTAATATATTTAGACGGGTGGTTGTACCCTTTGCCTGATTTAGTGCGTGCACAGAACTTTAACCTCCAGGTATGGCGTGCGCAGTGCGTGCAAGGTGCAGCAAGGGAGGTCAAAGGTCAGACCCGAAAAATTCCGGTTGTAAGTCCGTACGAACTTACTGGCGAATCAGCAAGAACCACGAATTCAAACTAGCATTTCCACCGTTCTCAATTTTGCTTGTAACCTTAACATCCTCTACACTCACACGGCATTATCTCACATTATCTGATTGTAACACCCTCTTTCTCTCACACACTCTTATCTTCTTGTAACGCTTTACACACCCGCCGCCTCCAGTGACGGAGGATAATCTAGTTTGACACACACAGAACTCTAACTACATACCTTGAACATTCCCTCTAACTTCTGTCCATAATGTGACATCAGCATACAAAATGTGTTAGTGTGTATACATTGAATGACGAACCAGGAGGATGCTGCTGGTCGTTTCATGGAGGATCTGCTCAACACCGTGCAAGACCGACCGTTTGACATTTGACCCAATAAATGATACGTCTACCCTGGTCCCCTTCATCTCCACCTACGCCCGGTATCGATGAACCAGCTTTACTGGTGATTAGTTAGTACCAGTTAAGAAATGGATGATAATGACGATGATGGGCTGAGGACACTTTTGGAGAAAACAAATTTGTATTTTTGTGGACCTTTGATGTTGACAGAACAATGCAGTCTACCTTTCGGGCGATTTTCAGTGACATTTATGTACAGATAATAAAATATTGTTCTGTGTATATTTATCTGTAGGTAAGCTTGTCTAATGGACACAGTTGTTTGAGGGTTGTTACTGGTAACAAACAACAAAATGGAAAAAGCTGAATTTTTCCGCTGGCCTCACCACTTATACAGCTCCAAGAAGAAACGCAGCTGAATTTCTTTTGGTCACACCTGTCATCTGCCAGGTGGATGCACTTACTCTCTGGGATTGCAGTTTTAGCGCACCTTTATCTGTACTTGGCCAAACTCTCAGCTGTATTTTGCCCTCCTAAATGTTTTATACCCGACACTTGAAAAAATATGAGTGCTGTTCGCAGGTTGGGTGTCTGGATCTCCATGTGTTTGTTAACTGTCACAGGGGTATTTTTCAAACATACCAGACGGGGGCATGTCCAACTAAGTTTTTTTTTTTAATTCCTTCCTCTTCATGACAGACTGTAGCTATTCCTGGAATAATTGTGGGCAACGAATAAAAAAAAAATCAGCCTTGCTGGCTTATTACACTCATACCCGACTGGTTGCACATCACGATTAAAGACTCCTTTCAAATTAATTTCTCAAATATAAAATTGCAAGAAAGTACACGAAAATCCTTCTGGCCATTATTTACTTAGGGGGACAGAGTGGACGCCACTCTACCCAGTATTCCAACCCTTAGTAAATAAAAAAAAGATTTTAAGTAAGAATAATTCGACTGCACACCGTTACACGACAAAATTTCCAAGTTAAATATTACAACAAAACATCTGATCATAAATATTTAAAGTCATCAAAAGGTAGCCAAATTAGAAACAATCCCACCAACACTTTTAGAGAATGTTATTGCAAAATCTGGAAAGAATGGAAGGGTAGATGGGGGTGGTTCGATTGTCTAAAAAAAAGTGGCGATAACCTTCGCATATTAGCAATCCTGCTTCTGTTGTCATTGAAGACGGAACAGACTGGCAAACATCGGATTGCTTTGAAATTCCGCGAAGCAGAGTTCGCTCGACCTCGTCCGTTGGCCGACGAAGTATTGAAAACACCCGGCAATGAGCGCCTCAAACACGCGCTACCCACACCAGTGCAGGGTGGATATCCGAATTCTTCGGTTGCTACTTACAACTGCAGGCTGCCTCGTAGTCCAGGGCAAATACCCTAATGGAAGAACCGGGTACATGGACGTGATGCACAGCACAATCACGTGGTTTGTTTTTGCAGGGAGCTGGAAAAGACGGTGGAGATGTTTGGTGATATATTATTGTGCCGTGTAGAGGACGAGGTCGGTAGGCTCCAAGGACGTAGTGGTTGAGGTAGTGGTTGGGGTAGTCGTTCCACCTGGTGGAGATGGGACCGTCGGAGTTGTGGCGACATGTGTCTTGGTACTACAGCTCCATGGACGATATGTTTACAGGTCGTGATGTGTTTATCGACATGTTTGCTTTATGAGCCTTAGAGAGGGTTTTATATGTGGATGAACTTTCAACGAATTCAGAGAGAGAGAGAGAGAGAGAGCGCACACACACAAACAAATGTACAAAAGTTAAGATACAAGATACAGAGACGCTTGAGTTCACACACACACATGCACACACAAACAATTACCAAAACATGCACGCGCTCGAACACAGAGAGAGAGAGAGACTGAAAGAGAGATACACAGTGACCAGCAGTCACACATACATCGCACACATCATCGATTGACACGTACTGCTTGTCCCGCAGTCGGGAGGGATGTATGGAAACACAGTTTATCAGCATCGACTGTTATCAGCAAAGTCCGGCCTGTCTGGCGTGGGATAGAGAGAAAGACAGAACATACTCGCCACTAATGACACTGCAGGCCTTTATCACTGCCACTGCTGCCTTTTGTTTGGGTTCGACTTGTGAATGGAAAAAGTTCACGTCGATTCATGCTCAGTGCCACTGCCAGTGCCAGTGCCAGTGCCAGCAGAACAGAGTCATGACAGCAGACAGACAAAAAGAAAAGAAAACTCGGAGGCGTGGAGTGATCGCGTTAAAGAATGAATAAGAAACCGTTTTCTGTCCACGTGTCAAGCAAATGTCGGCAAAATGCTGAGTTCAGAAAATGGAGTGCGTGATGCTGTGTAGGAGGGCCTGGGGTACAAGGTGATGTCACAACTGACAGTAACAAATAAAATGTGGATTAAGGTTACAAAGAATTTTTTTTCTATTTGTTGACAGCTTCTTAAATGTCAAAAATCCACCTAAACTATACCATTTCACCAGGAAAAATGGATGACAGCAGTCATGTGTCATGTGACGTGTAACGGACGTAGGTAAAGTTAAGCTTGACTGATAGTAGAGGTCTTGTGACGTAGTGTGACGTAGTCCAACGCTCAAAGTGTGGACGGAGGTAACATGAAACTTGAGACTTGATGGGAGCGATGTTGTACTTTAAAGTCTCTATACGTCACTTCACTTTCGAGAAATAATTTTTTAAAAAATGACTAGTTGGATGGTTGGTTGACTGCTCGCTTGGCTAATTGACCGATTGATTGGCAGATGGCTTGATTAGAGAGCACTTCTGTTTTGGTGAGAATATCATCGCTGTGACTTATGTCAAGGACTAGACTTATATCTTTGTAGTGAGGTTTGTCTACTTATATGGCGGCATGCGGGAATGGGGCACTTTAGATAGAGTAATAAACTCTTTTTTTTTAGATAGACCTTAAACAATGTCTTTTCGAAGTGAGAATCAAAAGCATCATGAGGCAACTGCAGACATCAGATGACAAAGAAACAAAATAACAACAGCCAAGCCAACAAACAAAAAGCACAAACAAACAAAAAACTAGTCAGAAGTGTTCAAGAAGAAAAGAGACAATAACAGATGAAGGGCAGAACGCGAAGAATACAGGAGGAAGTACAGGAGAGAACAATATATAAAACTGCAAAATTATAGCTCGGTGTGCTTTTTGTTGAGCTGTACACTCGTATGTCATGGCTGTCAAACTCTTGTTCTCCTTTCACTTTACACAGGGTACCTACAGTTACTTCTATAAGTGCAAGGGGTCCCGCTAGCGCATTGGTGGTAAACATGGATTAGCCTCGAGTCCACGACTCGGTTATCGTCTCCAGGCACATCTTCCTTTATTTTTTCTGCAGATGAGGCATCTATTGACAAGAATTACAAGGTTTCTTCCCGTCAACTCAGGTCTTCTCATCTTTCATTATCCCTCTTTCCTGCAGGGAGAACACACTGCTAGCAACCGACCGACCGACCGACCATTATTTTCATGCATTTCTGCATTTCGAAAAAAAAACCAAAAAAACCACGAAAACAAAACAACAAAAAGCAAAACAAACTACACACTAGGCAAAACTATCTCAATTTGCCCTAACTAAAGTCCTACATCAAATAATCTATGTGAATAAAACAAAAAGAGACAAAGAAAGAATATACAAACAAGCAAACAAACCAACATACAGACAACCAACCACACAACCGCCAACCAAAACAAACAACCAAAACAAAAACAACATACAGACCAACCAGCAACCAACAACAACACAACACCAACAACCAACCAACCAACAACCAACCAACCACCAACAACCACAACCAACCAACAACCACCAACAGACAAACCAACAACCAACCAACCAACAAACAACAACAAACAAACCAACAAAACAAAACAAACAAATCAACAAACAAACAAACCAACGAACAAAAGAAAGAAAAATAATTATAAATAAGAAAAGTAAGATTCGTCATCAAGACCATAACCGACATCTGTTTGTGTGGAAGGACAGAGCAGACCTGTGGCGCTGGTGTGTGAGAGCAAAACCCTCAGATCGACCCCCGCCTCGCTGGCCTGAGAAGCTTATTAGAGCAGCAGACCTCGTCCATCTGTCAGGCGTGACAGGTTTACAGCGAGTTGACACAAAAGCGAGTCAACAAGACTAAGACCCTGTGCCAGAGCCCCTGCCTGTGCAGAGCTGGTCTGTGGGATCGCGGTACCCGGGGTGCTTGTAGCGCGTGCAGGTTAAGAGTGTGTCAGGCCTCCACCCCACCTCACCCCTAACCCGTCCTCCCTCCGTTGGTCGGCTTCTTGTCATCGCCGAGGTTGTTGGGAAAAGCGAATGACAAATGATCAATGACAAATCTTTATTTATGAAGGTAACAGAATAAGCAAAGGTTTTTTTCATGTAGCCCTCCATCAAAGTAGAAGAAAAGGAAACGCTACATTAATTGTAAACAAGGCATTAACATCATAGAAAGAAATAAGGATGTGTACAGAGAGAGAGAAAGAAAGAAAAAGAGAGTCTGAAACAAAGGGAATAACAAAGAAAGGTTTTCTCACTAATTTATAAAACATTGACGAGAAAAACATCTGTAGTTGCCAAAATAGAAAATTCTAAAAAAAACCTACAGAAAGTAATTTTAGAGGTTCAAAGGCAAGAAAGAAGTAGGACAACAGAACATTGTTTGGGTCTGGGGGAAAAATTGGATAAACAAAATGCTTTAATCTATCTGTATATAAATAGTAAACAAAATTAAGTAAATCATACTTAATTCGTGTTATTTGTATGTATATATATATACGATGTATGTTATAACGTAAAAAAAGACTAAATAATTCTTAACTTCTTAAAACATCTTTTAAAAAAATGTGGGCCACACAATCTTGTTTTTCCAAGTTTTTAAGACATTAAAATTATTATGAAAATTAAGCGCTATTATTAGACATGTTAAACGTTTACGAGAATATCGGTAGACACGTATTATTAAACAATAATTAATACTTGTAATTACATTATAATTAACAAGCTATTTCATTGACAGTAGCTTAGAAGGTGAAGGCGTCTTCATTTTGTCAGAATTGTCGGTGGTTTTTATAAATCTTTCTGCGCATGCGTGGCTCTCAGTAACGGAAGTGGGTGGGTGACTGCTGAGAAAACTGTTCCATGATGAACTCAATCCAGTTATTTCAAAAACATTGCTCACTCTTCTAGACCTTTACTACAGCATATTGTCACTTGCCCTCACTATGATTCCTCCTCTGCTGCTGACACGGTGTTAAACAACAGTCACAGCTACTGTATGCGTGCATGCGTGCGTACGTTCATGTGTATGTGAGTATAAATGTGAGTATATATATATATGCGTCCGTGTGATGAGCAGGGTTGGAGAAGCAGAGCGCAGCAGGGACAATGAAAGAATCCAAAAGTGAATGATGTAAAATCAGAAATAAAATACATGAAATAAAGGGGAAATCCTACTCTTCATTATTGTTACATATATTCTAAATTTGCGTCATGCTTACAGAACAAAGTATTTATCACGAACCAGAGCCAATACAAACAAATAAACACTGAATATTTACAAGTCGTAAACGAATAAACTACTCATAATCTTACAATAGTTTTGTGAAAAGTTTTCATTTACAAATTTTTGTTGAAAATACTTTCCTTTTGTTAAAGTTGCCAATAAAAACTATATTGCTATTCAATGAATAAAGCTGATTAAGTAGAAAAATGTTTTGAGAACCTCAAATACAACTCAGTGCAGATATTTTTTAATTCGAGCTCCTTGTCAGGATTTCTTGTTAATTTCAAGACTTGAAATTTTTTTGCCAGTGGTTATACCCACTCCAACATTAGTTCTACCCCAGTGTCAAAGCTCTGCGTGAAAAGGACATTCATTGTCCATGTTTAGCCATTCAACGAGTTTGTTTACTGCAGTGGCGTACATCTCTGTCAATGAAATGTTGAAATTAAAAAAAATAAAATAATAACATTGCATTTTTGTTGCAGGCACCTGTCAACGCCCCTGATAAGTGTACATCTGACATGAAGTATGCTGATCCAGGCTGTTTCCGTTTCTAAACAACAGGATAACACCCTTGGAGAAATGTTTTTTCGAGAGAGCATAAAATCAATCACATGCGCAAAACAGGGGCAATAACCTTTTGTGTGCAGAGTGCTGTGCAGACACTGTATCCCATCAGTGCCTAATGTATGTCACAATCACTTGGACGATTCACAAGATATTATTTAGAATCACACTTCAAAACAAACAAATTGTAATCACTTCCACAAGTGACAAGATACAAGATGTGCACTGGAATTACCTCCCTTCCACCCATCCCACCCCCCATAAAACCCAAAAGGGGAGAGTGTCAGCAGAAATCATGTGACAAGGAACAGTTTGTAAAGTGGAATCACTCCTACAAGTGGAAACTTTTAAATGGAATCATTCCAAGTAGAAATTGTTGGCTGGAATCCCTGAGACAAGTGGAGACTTGAAATCATTTCGACAATCACAAACAATACTTTCTCGATGTTCGCCATGTTGGCTTGTTTCTCGTTCTCTGAAAGTTTACTACTGTCCAGTTTACAATTAACTGTTAATATCCTTTCAAACAGTGACACCAATGCAATTAAGATAATTCATGTATGTTTTTCAATCTTAGTTTATAGACTTTAGACTAATTGCTTTCTAACTTTTAAAAAAATTTATATCAGAGATGAGAACCTTATTTTCCTCCAATGGCCAGTATGATATTTATATCATCATTTTCGGGCCGTTCAAAATGAACTTACAAATAAGTTTGCTATATATGGTCAAGCCATGGTTCCCCCCAGTGTCTCAAAGGACAACTGAGGGCTCAGCGAAAATCCCTGGAAACAGAGTAAAAAGTATCGCAAAAACATATTCCAGTGGTATTTTATGACGAAGAGGCACGAGAAATATTATATCAATCTTTTTCTCATAATCACATCTGAATTTCTCGAGAAAACAGGAAGTGACGTAAGGGTAGTGTTTCTAAAAATAGCGTCGTCTGCATGAGTTGAATTCGAAGAGGAAAGATGTAAACCTCTGGAAAAGATAACTAATCGGGGCATGATGTGCTGTTGATGAATGCTCTCCTCGACACTCAGATATAATTAGTTTGTATTCATTGTCATTTTATAAAATACTGTGTATAATTGCCATTGTTCAGAGGTCTGCATATACATGTCTGCTTTGTTCAAACGATTCATGATTTTTTTTCTTCATTATAATATTGTAATCACTGGAATTATGTGCATCACAAGCAACCGGAGATTCATAATAATATACTATTATGATTATTTGTTATTATTTTTTTATTTCTAGCTCAAAGTTTGCAATTTTCTCCAATCCGCTTTGTGAAATTCAAAATAGGATTACGGAAACTTGGATATGCTCAGCACCAAGGTGACAATTAATGGAAGTGCTAATTGCATGTGTGTTTGTTTGTTTGCATGACATATATTGAAAAAAGAGTTATTGAGGAAGACATACACGTTAACTCCCATTAATATGTAAGTGTATGCGAAATAATTCAAAACACGAATGATGGGTATTTTTGTCCTGAAACAACTATGTCTATAAAATTATATCTACACCTCAGACTTCCTTAACCACCTGTTAACACCATCCAGCACTCCTTTACCCACGCACTCGTTGCAAAACAAGATGACCTAGAGGTTGTTGTTGTCATGTGAACATCACCAATTAGGATGCAAAATACGGAGACATAATATGGTGGCCAAGACGAGAACACCCACAACACCTTGGGGTCCCTGGCATAAGTTTGCCATTAAGGTGTTTTTTTGTTTTAATTTTTCACGGCCCCTGTCTTGACCCACTTAGCGGAGCCGCATGCCTGTCTCTCCGGGTAGACCAGCCTCGTTCTGGTTGTCCCAGAGACACGTCAGGGTTAGGGTTGTGTGTACCCGGACGTCGTAGTTACCGGGGAGGAGCGCTACCCCAACTTCAAGAGGAAGGAAGGGTGTCTGGAAAGAGGAGGGGCAATCTTAAATTTACGGGACCAAAGTCTACGAAAAAAAAAGTGAACTAGAAACTCAAGGCGCATGTTCCTTACATTACAACACCTTTCTGAATATCTCATTCCTTTCTGGACTAACAAGAGCGCCACCTGCCTCACAGACCCCCTCCCTATTCCCTCCACAAAAACAAATCCAACACCTAGAACCTCGAGGTTAAAATCGCGGTCAACGGCACTCCAGCTGGCCAAGTACAGCAACAACACTTCATGTGGTCAAGTGCAGCCACGAATTTTGTAGACATTATGAAGTTTTCGAGATGACGTGCAGTGAGGTCATAGGTCACCTACCCCGGCGGCTGACCTCTGATCACGCAGCCTGCGCTTCGCTCGAGTTTGTCATGATGGCGACGTGGGTCAGGGTCGTCTGTGTACGGCAGGTGATGGGAGCTTCGATGTGTGTAGTCCTTTAAGATCCTGCTATAGTGTGTTACAAATTAAAGAAGTAGGACAATCCACTCCTAGAGGCTTGGACAAACTTGATACACGTGGGACCAATAGTCTACTCTCCATTGAACCAATGGGGTACATCAAAACTGGGAGAATTTTTAATCGATTCAAAGTAAAAGCCCTAAAATATTTTTATCATAAAGGCAGCTCGTGAGTGGCCCACAGCTCCACGTCCCACTCCCTCAATCCGCTCAGCTCCACTCCCTTCACCTCCATGGGATCGTACTAACACCTAATTCCTATAAATAAACGTTTCTGAGATGTCAGTATAACTCACATCCCACGCTTGATTGCACCTAATCAGTTGTGGAACGACTGCTCTTTAATCGATGAGCTGTTAGTAGGGATATACCTCCGGTCGCTCAATACCGGCAAGAGTAGACGGACCATTCGCATTTTATCCAAAGTAAATCATGTGGAAGGTAACATATCAAACAACGAAGTCATTTTCCTTGCAGCGTCTTGGCTTTTTCAAAAAGAGGAGAAGTTTGTATCTCCAGCTGACATAAAACACTATCATTGGACAGGAAAGATCACGTGACGCGGTAGTCAAACATTTGTCTCATTCTCATTGTACTACCGAGCATTGCTACAACGGGGTTAGGACGAATTCACCAGCCTGCTGACCCCACCTACTTTTACTGAAAAAAGCCTTTCTGATAAAAAGATGATAACCTTCAAAAACTTTAAATTTTACTTCTTTAAGTTTTCCACTGGCGACACAGTGCACTTTTTTTCATGGACGCCTCACGACACGCGCATCAACAAGGGCAACTCTGTATGAGAAGAGAGGAAGACTAAGCACTACTCACCGCTGCTCATGTTGACGGATGAAGCTGGCGACGACGTGTCGTGGGGCCTGTGGCCCATGGGCGTCAGGTTGAAGGTGCTCCACTTTGATCCTCCCTCGTTCGTCACATACTCCGGGTACCCATCGCTTCCGTGACTCTGGGAAAGCGAAAGACCGTCTCTTCCACCCCCTCCCCCTCCCTGGTCGGACTGGGAGAGGGGAGGCAACCCAGATTCCCCTATCGTGAGGTAGGTGCCGCCGTGCTTGGACGTGAGGGTGGAGGCTGGCGGGAGCGGGGTGTACGCCTGCGCGTGTGAGTGGGGGTCAGAGGATGGGTGAAGTCCCCACAGTTGGTAGGTTGAAGGTTCGGCTGAGGAATGCTGCAGATGCTGCGAAGAGATGTGACTTCCGGCGGACCCGGAACTGACGTATCCTCCCACGGACACCAGGTTGGGCGTAGAGCTTGGAACCAGAAGCGATGGCATTGGGGGAGGTAAGAAGAGTTGTCGGAGTAGGTAGGGGGCTGCAGGGTGATCAAGCTGCCCCCACTCAGCCCCACGGTGTCGCCGTTGTGGTAGACTGTCTGGCCAGACGACAGGGTGGCGTTGGTTAGCGGGGTGAAGCTCGTACCCGACTCTGAGCTGCTGTTGGCAGCGGCACCCACTGAGGCCAGGGTGAATCCCGCCAGAGCCACGGTTGTCGCTGTGGGGCGATTGTCCAGATGGTGGAAAAACACCTCCACGTCTTCCGTCGGCAGGAGGTGCCCCGGCCCCTCAAATCCCATCCCCTGAGGTCGCATGGATCCTGCTCCAGCGTAAGCAGCCTTCACGAGGGTTCCTCCGCTTCCATGGTCATCGTGGTGATAGGCGTTGGCAGCCAGACCTTGCACCAGGCTCCTGGCCGACACGGAGGAGGTCATGGTCAGAGGTCCATGGATGACCTGAGACTGCACCGAGTGGGGCACCGCCGACATCTCGCTGTGTCGGAAGGACTGGTGGGAGGCCGAGACAGGGAGAATACCCGTTCGAGTTCGGCATTACCAGGTGCGAGGGTGGTGTCTCTCGTCTCTCCATCTTGACGATGACACCCGGGGAAGCCGCTCCCCGCTCCCCCCGTCGCCCGGACAGGTCGGTGGGCACGGGGCTTGCTGACGACGCTCCCGAGGAGCTGTCGCCCCACCTGTCGTTCTTGTCTGACAAGTGGTCGGACATGATGTCACTGGGACCCGGCGCTGCCTACGTCACGATGACACCCGAGTGTCGTGTGCTTTCGGAAGTGCAGGTGAGGGCGACGGGTCTGCAACAGACAGTTATTTTCCCTCCAAACTCTGTCAGAGATCAGCCATGTACAAAGAAAGCAACAAAGAAAGACAGAAGTCTAAATATCTAATAAATAAATAAATATTTACAAGGCAGAAAAGGCAACCAACTCTTATTCATACCAACACAGGACACAGCGCTTTGCTATGAACATCGTCTCCATAACAACACAGAAATTCATTCTTTAATCACTGTTTCAAGGCGCAAGTGTTATTAGTATTTGACAACCCAGCCACTCCTGGATCATGTGACCTCAAACAGACTTCGTTCAGCTGATCCGCATTTTCCGACATTTATAAACTACTGTCACTCAGTTGGAAAGTTTTTTCCCCTGTAGTAAAATTGTTGTAAAATCAGAACAATGGTTAAAAAGCGTTAGCAGGGTGCAAACTATTTTTTCCTAAATACATTCTTACCCTATTCCGTTCTCCTGATACAAATATTGGAATTCACAGAAAGAGATGAATTCTACAATATCATAGTAAAACCACGGCCAGGGCAGAGCTAGGAAGATGTTAATTAGTCATCTGGCATCATTACAATGTTATATCTCGTCTGTGCCTGACGATGTTTGTATTAGAACATAAGATGGATATTCACTAATATTTTAGTGCGTCCAATAATTTGAAAAAAAAAAACAAAATTTTCACCCCACTAGTTCTTCAAAAAAAAAAATAAATAAATAAATAAAAAAAATATAAAAAATGCAGGGAAAAGAAGTTATGTTCACTGTTCATCTGATTATCTTTATTATTCTGTAAAGAATGCTTCTGGAAATCACGCGCTTCCAAAGTGCACGAGGCTGATTCCTACTCACACGCGCATGCGTGGTCAGGGGCATAGTGTTAGTGGAGACCCACTTCCGTTTGTAGTGACAGACGAATTCAGCTCCGTGCTGTCGTGTGTTGCAGGCCCACAGAGCGCAGGCGTCCACACGAACCCCGGGTGTCAATAAATAACATAATAATGGAATTCCACACACGCTAGGTGCGCGACTACACTCACACAGATCATGGCCTGCTGGCCTCGTCTACTGGGCCACAGAGAGGCTGAGCGGGGCAGTGAACGACAGATGTGAACATACATACACGCTCACTTTCTTTCTCTCTTTCACTCACACACATACACACGCACGCACGCACACTCCAATCTCACGCTTCGTGACGATAAACATGGTAGAATATTCCAACCAAAATATTTCTATGCCCATTTCTAACTCCTCCAAACACAAACATATAAACAATTATAAACACAAAATAATACTAAAGTGTAGAAGTGCCTCATTGATGATCTCGCTACTTACAAAGGTAACATAAACATAAATATATAGTGTACCCTGTTATTATTAGATCATTAGTTTCGTTCCCTCCAGACAAAGTAGCCTTGACAGCATGAAGACCAACTGTAAACTTAACGAATAAAAATTTCAAATGAGTGAGCAAAGCTTGGTTTCAGTTAATCTTTCTGAACATCTGAGTGCACCACATATTTTGTTGTCGCCATATCACCCACACACATCCCCATTTGCAGAAAAATCACAAGTTAGAAGCTTTGACACCGCAAATTAGTATTTTGCACAAATTCTCCCATTGTTAGTAGTTAAATATATTCACATACATTGCCGACATCAGGACTGTGACTATGGTAGGTGCACGACACACAAGACACTTCTTTCAGATTTTGCAGCCCATTATTTGTAGTCAGTTCATCTCAAAAACGAAAGTCGTATTTTTCCAGAACTTAATAATAGAGCAGAACTATTTCTTTCTGTTCTTGTAACTTGTCCAGTCCAGGACATCCGGATTCGTTTCTCCAAACCGCCACATATTCACCGACAACCACGTCTACTACCCTTACAATTTCAAACTGTTTGGCATGTGCAACGCCTAGTTACCTGTCACAATCCATCTACAGGTAGACAATTTCTTCTACCGAGTCTCTGTAACAGTCCTCAAGATGTCTAACAATTGTTGGCCTGAATTGCTTAGAAACCGGGTACACAGTGATACCCGGAGCTCGGATCTCATGGAGCAGACTTTTGTGATTTGGAATTTTGTTTGTGGTCGACTGGGTGCATGGGTGGCTGCATAGGTACACGAGGGAGGGGATAATTCAGGATGATGTTGTTGGAGGGAAGGTAAGCATATCAGGCCAAGAAGAAACATTAAAAAAAGTAATTGTGGAATACAGTAACAAACGCTGTATTTAATCGACAAAAACAAAACTAAAAGAATAAAACAAATGCTCGACAAAATTCACGAAAATTCTAAAAGTAAAAATGTAGGTTTCCAGTCGTAAAAATACAAAATAAAATTTCTAAATAGCTCTGTATCTGTTACCAAAGCTATTACTGTTTCTTCTTTATCATAATAAATGAGTTTTTTATTTGAAATTTTTCCTTAATAATTTATTCTATTTCCTTTCAAAATCAGGAAAAACTGTAACTTCAGTGTAACATCGTTGTAACGCGGGTACAACTCCCAGTCACACTTTTCCCGCAATCATGGCGAGAGGCAGACGACAGAATGTGACACGGGTGTCAGCCACCCTGAACTAGCTGAGACACGAGGAGGACGACGTTGCAACCCTTTATTAAAATCCATTAGTCAATTGGTGTTTACCTGTCGAGTCCCATCTGTATAAGGAGGAGAAAGCTTAGGAGCTTATATATGACATGGTTAACCTACCTGTCGCCTTCTGAAAGTCTTGTCGGGTGTGTGTGTGTGTGTCCCTGGATGTATGTGAATGTGTTGTCCGTATGTTTGAGCAAATTTAATAAATGCAGAAGGAGACCAAAATTGTTATATCTATAAATTATTTTTTTTTAAAGTATCGGAGAATATCGAAGAGAGACTGAAAACCCAAGGAAAGGAAGAAAAAAAAAACTTGCGAATTTAATAAAGAAAGGAAAACAAAATTTCAAGAATGCAAAAAATGAAAATAAAACTATCATTGCTCGAAAATTAAGATGCTGGTATTTATATAAAACTAATGTGCTTCAAACAATCTATTTTGGTTATTCATGACAAAACTACTAATTTTGATGTGTGATAAGTGGATTTTGGG
Source organism: Pomacea canaliculata (assembly GCF_003073045.1). Taxonomy (NCBI): domain Eukaryota; kingdom Metazoa; phylum Mollusca; class Gastropoda; order Architaenioglossa; family Ampullariidae; genus Pomacea; species Pomacea canaliculata. The sequence goes on from NC_037593.1 coordinate 25,155,741, forward strand.
TCCTAGCTAACATGCACGCCATTAATTTGACCAAAAAATAAATAAATAAAAATTCCCTTCTCCAACAAAATCATCGAGTAAACACAGGATATAATAAAATTCTTATGAAATGTTTGGGCTGCTTATTCATCAGCTTCTACCACACACAGATTTACTTACATACATTGTGATTAACAAGAAGAAGATACTCTTATGTGATGTTCAAGACGAGAAACATTCTCCTAAAACTAACTAAAGAAATAAATAAACAAAGAAATAAACAAAGAAATAAACAAAGAAATAAACAAAGAAATAAATAATTCATAAGGAACAAAAACAAATTCTTTATGAACGAAATTCCCAAAACTATTCCATTATGTCAACAGATACATCCAAAAACTATTATTTTCCCGCTGACTTTGCATTACTCCGTTGTAAACATAACTAATGAACATAAAACTTTTACCAAATCACACAAGTACTGATGCTTAAACTCCACAGTCCATTAACAACTTATGACAAGCTGTGCTATGAAAAGACTTTGAGATGACAACAACAAAGTATGTTGATAGTGTTTTACTAATATCAATCGAAATAGGAAATAAATAACTATAAAAGTTGTCATTTCCCAAGAAATAGTTTGCGCCGCTCAGTCACTCATTCACTTCTTCGTCTTTCCGCAGAAGGAGAAAAAAAAATCCTCTCAGAACAACGACTTTACAATTAATATAAATAAGAGTTATGTAAGATGAAGTAAATCGTTACAAAAATAAATATTTATTAATTCAAAATCTACATTTTTGTAGTGAATTTCTTTGTCCTATGTACTCAACGAGTTTTAAAGATGAAGCGACGAGGCTCATCACTTCCACTTACTGAACGAAAGTAGGTATGGTGATATGTTTAATATAAAATAATGTAACAGCCTCAGAAGTGTGACTAGACCCCCAAACTACACAAAGGACAATCCAAAATTTCAAACGACGATAAGGTTAAGAAAGAATTTTGCCGTCATGCCTACCTGTGACTACCCAACAGTTTGGGTGGACAGGTAAGCCACCCGGCCAGCGACAGTGGAAAAGTCTATTGATCCGGATATGTAGGTTCTGTCGAACCCTGTGTCACAGTGCATCGAACTTTATTCTGCAGGCTGCACCACATCTGTTGCTCAATCAGACAGTTGTGGTGTAGGAATATCCTGCCAACGATTTGTGTACAGCTCGCGTAGTCAAACATTCACTTCGATTTCGCTGGCTTTTGAAGAGTTTTTGTTACTAAGTGCACCGGACATCAATAGTACGATACTATTTTGTATGCAAACAATTCAACATTTTATCTTTGTTTATCTGTACCTAAGAGAACTCTATTATACTACTTTGTAAGCAAAAGTGCGTAAAATTAAAAAAAAGGAATTAAAAAATTATAATGTGCAGATGTTAAGTTTTTCTAAATTGTCCTTAGGAGTAAACACTAGATAAATAAAAAATTGTGTGATTAATCACTGAAGGTCTATGCACAGACTATCCCAAATTTATGAAAGCTTATTCTTTTGTAACCGTGAAAATCAATCCACGTAGAGAAAATATTAATTCAGTTTTGCCATTAATTATCTGTAAATGTACACAAATTAAGACATGATATTTTGTACAAAAAAAGCGCGAAATGATAACTCCAGTATAAGAGATTTTATAGCAACTTATAATTGTATGTAGTTCTATCATAAAAGCATTAGTCAATTATTTGGTATAGAAAAACAAGATTTATGAGACTATAAAGAATCACGTGCATGCTTGCATAGATGTACACATTAATTAATTCGAGTTTGTCATGCTGTGTAAATGTAAGTCTACGATTGCTAATTCAATTGTTTACAAGTTTTATCCTCATAATCTCTTAACGGTAATTTTTCTCGTTATTTCGCCAGTTTCTATTCACAAATTTGCCTGTGACATTATTTTTTGCAATTCTTACTGAGCGCAAATGTTTGGTTTATCTGCTCTGTCATAATATTAAGTACAAGGCTACAAACATTGGTTTTGTGAAATGATGCATTCACACGATTCATACACTCGCTCCAGAATCACATGCAGCCTGCTTTGAATCGGAGAAATAGGTAGAAATAGTTTCTGTTTACAAATAGACAAGAGATCTACCATTTCCTAACCAAACTCGTAGCACCACTAACTGTTCCATTCACACCTTTACAAGTCATCCATGAGCAAAAATATATTTTCAAAGAATGTTCCAAGTTGATCGTCGCAAGTAAAACACCAGTCATTATTCTTGAAGGATATTGTATAACACACACAAAATATTTGTACCCTGTTTTGTTTGTTCTTTACCTGACAAATATAAATGAAGGTTTAGTCAAGGCTGGTAAAGTCTTCACAGAAGAGAAAAATAAAATTTTGTCAAACCTCCGGCATAGTTCTCCTGTTAAGAACCACCTTACAGACAGATAAATTGACTGATGGTGTTTAGACATCTTAAGTATTAACTCTATAAAATGCAGTCAGTCTGCTTTCTTCAAAAAGTAAACATATTTGTTCTTAAGCAATATCTTCGTCATATTGTAATATGTAATTCCTTGAAACAAATAACAGCATCAAAATCAAATAAAGAAGCGAGTTATTTCAATCCATATTTTGTTTGTTGAACATACATGAAATAAATTCATTTTAAAAATAGTAATTTATGAAATACTTTGTTTTCCTAGAGAAAAGCAAACAAATATTTGTATTTAGGAACTCACAGTATGAGTGTATTTCCAGTAAGTGGAGTCATTCTGGGATATTTTCTCACTTAGAGAAAGATCACATATCGTTAATGACACAACACCTTGACTCTGAATGGTGATTAATCAGGTTTTAAGAACGTTGTCCAGGTACTCACACCACTTCCTGCTACCCAAACTTCCTGATTAGTCCACCCGACATGGACAGTGAAAATCCAGATCATGCCGCGTCCTGGTGGGAAACAAGGTCTTTGCCCCGGACTCATCTTCGCCCAGATTATTTAGCAAATCAGCTTGGCTTTGCTTTCGTTTTCAAAGACTTGATGTTTCCAGTTGGACAAACTGATGCCAAGATGGATCTGATATCAGCAACTCATGACTAAAAGTCAACCATACTAGAAGAAAAATCAAGATGTATCAGTCATAATCTGAAACTACAATAATGAAGATTGAGAAAGGTCATAAGTGACCGATGACTGATGGCCCAGGGTGGACTTTAAGAAAAAAAGTTTCCCAGCCGCCGGGTAGCTGAATAACCTGACAAACGCAATCTAAACACAGGCCAGGTAAGGAGGAATTAATGTGCAGGTAAGAGCTACTTTGTTGCGGCCTAAGACAATCTTGGATGGTGCTATCGGCCGAAGGGTTTATCGCAATCAGGGTGTGTGTGTGTGCGTGTGTGTGTGTGTATTTCCAGGGCTGACAGGTGCGTAAGTTTGACGTGCACGATTATGGCAGTGATAAATCAGAAGGAACGTTTCATTACTCTGGGGGACCCCAGTGATAAAAACCTGTGCTCCCTGTTCAAAGCTGTGGCCCTCAGATAGGCGAGATAACTGTTTCCTGACCGCACAAACATTCAAGCGGCGACTCACATCAGTCCGGGGACAGGCCCGTGGAGGGAGGACGTGTTGCGGAGACCACTCTTGTCGAGAACCTCCGAAGCTGGACCGATCCTGTCACGGTTACAACGCCTACTGCCAAGCCATCACAACATACACCAGTGCCAGAACAACACCCAAGAACGATTTCTCAAGATGGCGGACGAGTGCAAGACTGTCTTTTTTTGGCTGGAATGTGTCGGATTTGTTACCTGCCTGCAATTCTCTCGACCGGGCACGGCCTCGATGTAGACGTCTGGCCTGTGGGTGACAGTCGTGTCTGCAGCCATCAGCTGTCACGCCACGCCGCACCGACATCGACTACACAACAACGTCAAACAAGGCCATCAGCAAACTCGCCCACGACCGCCGGAGACCACAGGGACTCGCAGCAGTTGTTATCTTAAAAAAAAAATTCATCCAGTCCCCACCCGCACTCAAAGCAAAACTATACCTTCGGATAGGTTTGTAGTCAGAGATGATTTCCGTCCTCTCGATGTCGAATAAAATTTTACGACCCTTTATGCGGGCCCAAGCTTTGCCGGAAAGCCACTAACCGTCCCAGCGATACCTTTGACCTCGTTTCCCAGCCCCTCATTTGCATAAGTGTGTAAAGGTGGCCGCTGATTGGTAGGCGGGACCGCGGGCGGCCAGAAGGTCAACCGGAGCGGCGAGGAAAGACTTCAGTGCAGACGTTAGTGTAGCAAAGGTCAGCGGCGCTGCAAACTGCGATTGTTTCCATTTTGAGGTGGACGCAAGGCTTTTGGAACCTGATCTTCGTGCGCGTGTGTTTTTAATTTTTTTTTTATATTTATATATACCCGTCGAGCGCTCGAGTCCGATCATGAGCGGGTGGGGAAGGTCTGCTCCAACATGTCTACACCAGTCCTGTCGCTGTCTACACTAAATCATTGCCCTGACGGCCATTTGTGTAATAATCCTCACAGCCAGCGACGTGTGCAGTCAGTAATGGTCGAACACGACGGTGGCTTTTTTGTTGTTGTTGTCGTTGTTGTTGACTGCTCTGTCTGTCCCTCTGACAACAGAAGCTCGCGTCAGTATAACGGGACAAGTGGCAAATCCTGATATAGAAGTTTGGAATCGGGCATCCTAGATGGATATTCATTTTTTTATATACGCATGATCGTCGGAAAATGCGTTTTATTTCCAATTTTTTCCTCGTGTCAAGAAATGAAATATTTCTCACATAGACGAAAATGATTTTTGAATTTTTAATTCCTTATAGTATTGATTGATGATGAGAAAATTTGTCATCAACGCAAGCAGCAATAGTAGAAGACGGGAAAATCCTGAAAAGAAGAATATGAGGATGTTGTCTAGACAATTTTAGTAAAGAATGGACTTTCAAACATTTACTACTTACTTCAGCATGTTTGTCTACGATCTCAGAGCAGCATCTGTACATCGTTTTATACAGCAAGCTGATGACTTTTGAACAAGAGTTGTTTTGTTTCTGACACTAATCTTCACAACAACAAACATTGAAACGATTAATTCTTGCTGCTGTATTTACAGACACAGCTTCCACACGCGGACACTTGAAACATTTCTGTAAAGCGTTCAAAATTTAAACATTTTATGTTCTTGAAATTCCAATTCAATTTTTATTTGCACCTAATCACGTGTGTGATTCTTGTTTCAAAACAAAAAATTGTCGGAAAGACAGGAGTTTCTTGTTCATAAAATCGTCAATTAATCTTCCATAAAATCATACTCGTTAAAAGTTTCAAATGGAAGAATATTTTACTGACAAAATATAAAACATATTATAGCAACAGCCAAACGCACACATAGATATTTAGGCAATATAAAATATATGGACTGTAAATATTTAGGCTCTAAAGCTGCTTTATATTTATTTAAGGCTATATATATATAATCGATACAACTTTGAGATATATATAATTATATATTAATCAGCTTATACAAATCAAACGGGTAGAAATCCCTGGCATGCACCCTGCACCTCATAGAACAGTACTAAATGTATTAGTGACTTCCGTTGGTCGTTGTAGCTCCCGGGTCTTATTGTACACCCCGTTGGTTCAATACGGGTACCTGCACCTCGTATTGCAGTTTTTGTGAAGTGTCTTCTGTCAAGAGGAGATTAACGACATGCTTGCTATTTTTAGACAGACTTTCTCTGTATCAGCTAACACCCTCAAAGGTGTAATGGTTACACTGCAAATATATTTAAGTACCTTAGATTTTGGTACCTTCTTGGAATTACGAGGCTCACAATAAAATTAATTTTATATTTTTAAATAGAATATTAAAATATCTCTAATTTCCTCTTTGTAATGGGAAATAGCTGTAACGGTACTTAGTTGTTCTGTTGATATCTGTTGCCCGCTAATCTCAATGTTTTAGTTTGGCTTACAAACAAATTTCCTTGAAAAGAAACTCTTGTCCTTTTCCTGCGGTGCTTAGTGTTGTGAAAATATTACAGATTCTCGAGACATTAACATTCATATAAAATCTTGTGACAAACACGAAAGCATTGTCGGCTTTAATTAGTATTGGTATTGGTTGTTATTTGCATGTAATTAAATAAAGTTTAGTTCTTCTACTTGACAGCGAAAACCAGGGTTGTCCATGGGACATATTTTTCTATTCCGTCCCATCCCATCCCATGGCAATTTATGCCTGTCCCATCCCGTCCCATCCCACCGGATGTTTCCCATGGGATTCCCATGGTATTAACAATCCTATGGACAACACTGAAAACCACTTTTCGGCTTTTGTTCTATAATTCCTGCTACTTCACATACAATAGATGATTCAGAGGAAAGATTTAAATCCTTGATGAATGAAATAACAGTAAATTTATTTTGCAATATCAAGTATCGACTACCATGGGAAATACAAATGTGTGCTGTCCCATCCCATCCCATCCCATGGGACGTTTCCCATGGGATTCCCATGGGATTTCCATTCCTATGGACAACACTGGCGAAAACTCAACAACTTGCTTGTTGACATTTTGTGCCAGTGGTAGGAGAGCACTCAGTCATTGTGTTGTTTACTGACACAATAATGATTTTAAAAATGTCTTCAGCGCTGTCTCTTAGCAAAGCATGAGGCCCATTATTGTAAGACCTACAAATATAAAATTATGACCCAACAGGAAGCCTATTGTGATATATTGTCTCTCTGTATCTTAGTCTTATTATTGTTTTTCCTGTTGTGAAACACTGTTATTTACTTTTATTCAAGCTCTGTCCATAGCTAGTCCAGCTTTATCTGAGGAAACTTTGTGTTTGAACCTATTTGTGTATAAAGTCATTTTCTCCACACCCTTCAGCGGGTGGATGAATAAAATGTCTGATGTCTTAAATATGGTGAAAGAACCTCGGAAACACAAGCGGGAAGAAGGATATTTTGCATCTGCGTGCTGACGCGGGTGTCATAAGCATAAAATCAGATGGTATAGCTGTCTAGCTCGTGAGAACATCAGATCGTGTAGTTTTCTGGATTCCTGGCTCCTCCAATGAATGATTTTTTAAGAGATTTTTTTTCAAGTCTGCACTACCTATGAAAAACTTCGACCGATATCGAGTAAACTGTTGAACGGGGTTTGAAGCAGCCATCATTTGCTTTCGTCCTTTTGGTCGGCAAGAGAGTTTATTTGCTTACACAATGTAAAATTAAAAATAATTTGCATACGCCTTATCAGGAACGCGTCAAAAATCGTATCCTCCTCTTCCACATCCTCCTCATCATCATCATCATCATAATACTTGTAGCTAATAACCATTCCATTGACTACTCCTTGTTTTGGACACTCTCCTTCGACTTGTTTCTCTCTTAAGAGGTAAAGGTCATTAGGTGACCTTTTTTGAAGTCGTTAGAGAAGTGACCCTCTCTGGAGTCAGGTACCCCTCTCCTTCAAATCTGGGTCGACTGGGGAAAGTTCCCGGCGCCACACGGGTATCGAAAAGGTGCGTCTTCGGATTAGGACACCAGTCCCATAACCACCCGGCCTTCCTACCCGACTCGTCATTGACTTCCTGGGTAACCTCTGTACCGACTTTTGACGACTCTCCCCTGGCTAACAATCTTCACTGACTCCGTCCATGAAAAAGACTTCATAACAACTGCAGAAATTTCTCTGCAGACATCCTTTGTAAGAAATATTTTCCAGTGGCTACATGTCTAGCAGGAAATATCTATTGACTTCATTAACTACTAAACCAGAATGTTGTCACATGTTAAAAGTACCCGTATTTGTCCTCAATTATCGTCTGACACCCGCTCGTTTAAGGCTGACATCAGACCGACAAAAAAGAGTTTGCCGTCCACCCGCGTGTTACTTCCCAGGATACCAGCATCCGTACTCTCGAACACGCATGCATATTCCATGCTCCTATACACTTTCATATTTCATCCAGGTTGAATAAAAATGTGCAACACTCCCCCTAAAAAACTCATTCTTACAAACAAGCTCAGTATTTTTTGTAGCAATATTTTCTACGAGTGGTTATAAGTTTTGACCAGTAAAGAATATGATTGTAAATGCCTCCCTGTTCATTATGTTTAATCTCATATTTGTTTTATTTTGCTACTTTTATTCACCTCTTTGTATCTCTCCGTTGTAGGACTTATTACAGCAGACGAATGAAGTTTTACAATGATGACAAGAAAAAGGAAGAGCACAACAATACTACGGATTTTCCTATAATGAATTATAATGATGAATTGTCTGATCAATGGATTAAGGAAACGATGAAATATAGAATAAGAAATTATTTTAACAAGGAATTATAAAAAAAAAATCTCCCACCAGAAATATAAAGGAAAACAATGATGTATCACATGATTATCATTCCTCAATTCTGGTAGTTTTATCAGATGGAAGCAGACATTGTAAACCTAATTCCATGTAGAAACTGTTTGTACACTAAACAGTTACTTACTAAGTGTACTGTTCTTGTTGTTGTTGTTGGTGGTGGTGGTGGTGGTATTATTATTTGTTGTTGCAGATATGTTTGTGCTTATAGTATTTTTTGAAGGTTGTCTCCATGTATGCTTTCTTTGTTGCTGTAAAAGTCATATATCTTGAAGGAAGCACATTTCAGAATATTGCTAGAATATTTGATAATTATGTGCAGTACAGAAGAAGGTATACAGAATGTCAAGACCAGAGCGGCTAACTGTGCTGCATGCACCCGACATCTTTCTTTGGTCAATGAGATCAGATCGTACTCAGGTGTGTTAGTACCCACCGTTCTCGATATTGTCTACCCGGTCATCTACCTGACCACCTGCACGTCTGGGTGCCTGGCCAGCAGAGTCCGCGCGCGTGCCTGCACCGGGGATACCTACCCGCCACCCCAGTCAAGAGCAAAGCACACACCCCAGCGGTGCTGCCCTTCAGAATCGTTCACAGCTTTGTGTATTAACACATCCATCACTTGTGCCGGCTGCTGGGGTCACAGCTCTCAAGAGGCGGGCGGTAAAAACCACCCGGTTTATGATGGCAAGGTGGACCGAAGCAGTCCGAGTTTTGGACATGGGATGGGTGGAGAGTGGCGGGAGTATACCCGAGTTTGGGAGGTGAGGTCTGGTCGTCAGGCAGGAGGATAGGAAACCACCCGCGCCAAGCAGAGGATGGACAGAGTCCTAAAGCCAAGAAATATTGCCGACGATGAAGACTTTTCGTGAGTGAGGTCAAAGGTTACCAAACATCTTCATCCTCCTTCAAACACCGCACGAACCGGTGGTGATGGTGAGGAAAGGGGGGTAGATGGAGAGAGGATGCGAACGGACGAGAAGGCTGTGGGGGTGTTACAGTCGTGTGGGAGGGGAGAAGTGGGAGTATGAGGGTCACCCAGGGTGCAGGATGGTGTTGTCATCGCAAGAGATAAGGACTTTACTGTCATGGGGCACACGTGTACACCTCGGCCAAACCAGGCAAAACTCAGCTGTCAGCTACACAGGAACCACTGTTGGGGTGTACGAGCTGGGGTGGTTGGTTCAGAATAATTCGGGTAAGAGAACTCAAACTGAAAGTTTAACTCCAGGTTAACCAATGCCCAACAGTGACATCTGAGGTCAACCTTCTCCGTGAGACATTCAGTGTTTCGCACAAAATCCTTGAGAAACTTGCTCGGTAAGTAAACAGCTAAAAAACTCCTTATCTGTTTCTTCCAAATGTTCATTTTTCCTTTTTTTGTTTATGTTCTTTTTTACGCAGTCTATCGACGTACTTCCTAGAATACCACATGCACCAGGGACAGCTGTTTTCAAATATTTCTGTTCAGCAGCAGCTTACATACATGAACAGACCCTCACGATCCCACAAGACATCCCAAACATGTTAGCAAGGAAAACAAGGATTCATATTTTTAACATACTGTTCTGTGACACAAGATTTGTTTGTTTGTTTTTGTTTTTGTTTTTGGTTTTTTTTTGTACAAAGGTTAATCACTGCAATACATTTCAAACCGATGCGATCGTTTTTATTAATTGTTTATATACTACAGTTGGATTTCTAATATAGTCGCTTTCCTCTAGTCCTCGCACAAACCTACATTTTATGATTGTTTTCATTATTTCCTATTCTTCTTCAGTTACATAATAGTTATACCACCAAACCTAACACAATCAGAAAACGGAGTGTCCAAGGAGCCAAAAAAATCCCGCAGTTACTAGTTGTACGAGTATGTGACATTTCTATAAAAGTTTTGAAAAATATTTACATCTGAAATGCAATGATGAAGTGGGCCGTACTCACCAACGTTGTGAAGTGTTGTGAAATTCGAAACCAACAACCAATCATCGGATCCTTGCCGGCCAATATTTCTCCTGTGTCCCACTATGAATCATGCCGCAATGGCCGTGTGGAGCGGGCGTTGACATAACACTCAGAGATGTCAGGTATTTCTCACAGAACCCAAGCCTGCGCCATATGCAAGCAGATTATCATTTTCTGCATGTGACACACGTTCTCGGTGTCAGCGCCTTTTTTTAAAAAAATTATTATTTCGGTAGCCACTCCTTCGTGCAATCGGAGAAGAAGTATGCCAAGTTTACTTGTAATGGCTGGCTGGATGAGATCGGGGTGGATATCTCTTGCCCCGCTTAAAAATCTTTATCTTGATTTTTCTGATCGCAAACTTCGGGGGATCCCCTTCCGTGTGGGGATTAATAGTTTCCACTCTAGCTTGCTTTTAAGGTCAAGATAAAGCCACTTCAAAGCGCAAATCCTTGCTCGTAGATGTGTAAGATGTTTATGGCCAGTATCGGGTTATCTTCGACACTTTGCGTCTACAAAATTTTGACTGCTCGCTCTCGGGAGTCTCCGAACGTGGCCGGAGATTGCCGAGCACGGCCAACTGCTTAATCACGTGACTGGCAAGGCGACGAGTGATTGGCAGATCGGGACGTGTTGGGAAAACCTAGGTCAGACCTGACGGCAATGTTGTAGGGAAGGTGGGGAACGGTGATGATGAGCGGCGATAAAGAAGTTACTTCATCGAATATCATGCATGATGATAAACAAACGCCGGTTGGTGGAAGAAGTGTCTGCGTCATAAATGGCGGTTGAAGTGTGTTGGGTGGGGAGGGGAAGAGAGTGGAGGGGATGTCTAGCACAGGACACAGAGTTGCAGTTGTAATGATCTGCTCTAGGCATTTGGAATGTGTAGTTAGGGGAGGTAAGTACAAAGATTGCCATCCTAATTAGCTGTGTGCTTATTGATTGTAAATATCCACATTTTAATATAAAAAGCTCGTGCACGGTGAGGATACAAGCGATGATGTGTAAATTCATTTTAAGCATGATCACACGGGGATTAACATGGTGAGCACTATTAGAAGACTGAGGCAAGAAATAATTTTACAGCTACTTTGTATTCGTGCAAATAAATTAAATTACATTTTCAATTAATATTTGTTGAATGTAATTAAAATCACAATAAAGTGAACAAAAAATTATAACCGGCCAGGTACAAAGTTTGCGCAAACAGATAGACAGTAACAAAATGATGTTTTATGAAAAGAAAATATTTAAATATTATTGTTTCATCACCAATAACTGGTTCCTTGGGTTGTTATACAGGAATTTGAACAAGTTGTAAATTCCACAAATATGTTGTATATTTTTGATTTATGTTTATATTGTTGACGCTGTAAATATTAAAGGCTATTTATTGCAACATTAGTCAGACAGTCTTCGAATGTGAAATGTGACAATTTCTAAGTGATTAACGATTACATTTGAACTCTTTATTTATTAATTTGTAATTGCTATAAATTCTTTAATTTTTAATATTTGAATTATGTTTTTCAATAATGCTATGTTTTGAAATACATTTAGAACCAAACCAAGTTGTAATATTTCTCTAAATAATGAATGTAAACATATTTATGAATTATAATTTGGTAAATACAGTGACTTCAACGCAATGCATCGTTAGTATAGCAAATGGATGTTTTTAAAATTTGTCTGCCGTTATCAAATTGTAATGTCTTTTATATCACCTTTGCATTTTCACTGTTTTTTAATTTCAGTGGCCAGAAGAAATATTGAAACAAATAACAGGCACATTCCATAAGAGGAAACAGTCACTGGAGATGTGATCATACATATGACTTCCAGCAGGTACTGCTTCTCCTGTGTGGGATAGTATCTAGGAGGGATTCAAACTCACCTCATAATTAATAAGTAAATGGCTTATTGTGATTCTATTATAATCGATTGTTAGATTCTTTCTTAACATTATTCTCGTAGTTTTGTAGGCAAATTTTAATTTAACTGCTAGCGAACACATTACTTGCTGATTCAAAGGAGCTTATGCAATATTTGGTCAGTAAGAGCTTGGCGAGGGAGAAAATGGTTTTAGGTTTTTATCCATTCATTTAGAAAGACAGACAGAAAGACAAGTTGGACGACAGAAAAGCAGACAGACTGGAAGTAGGACTAAAGACAGAAAGAAAGACTAAATGACAATCAGGAAGAGAGGCAATCAGACAGAAAGACATGTTGGACGACAGAAAGACAGACTAAAAGTAAGACTGTCAGACACAGAGAAAGACAGTATGACAAACTGACCGAATGACAGAAAGGCAGGAAGGCAGATGGACCGACACAAAAGTTACATACATCACTGCAGTTATGGACGAGAGCAACAAAACTCTACAATGACTGGGGTTGGTGGACTGAAGACAAATTATCTTTGTAGCCATGCCTTATCAGTGGCACTAAGCCACTTGTGTGTTTTGCAAATTTATTTACTTAAAATCATCACGAAATAGTTAGAAGTAGAAACTAGTCTTCATCCACAGTCTGCATTCTTTTGTTCCATGTGAAGAAAGTTGTGGTTCTCATGCTGACATCACTAAAGGCAGCACACGACTGGACAGCGCTGTTGGCACCAATGGCCAAGTGATTCTTGTCCAGGACACGATGGGACTACCCAGAAGTTAGGTGGGACAGACATGTGGGAAGATGAGAAAGACAATAAAGGACACTGAGGGACAAAAGAAAGTGTCTCCGTGAAGACAATCCGGTCTCCGTGTTAACATTCTTAACATACAAAACTTTTAAGACAACAGTGTCATCATGTCACGGCATTCCTATAAGGTAAGAAAAATCCTAAAAAAAGAAGACAGGAAACCTGCACACCTCTGAAAATAAAACCCATACCTAGAACCCTTAAACTCTATCTTTCTTACTTTATAAATTGGACAGGAGCCCCTGACATCTGACAAAGAATTAATCTGATTTCATCCGGAAGCCTCTTGAGAGTGAAATAAAACGTTAAAAGATTTTTTTAAGGCTGGAGCTTTTGCATGAAGGCCCCCAAATATATTTCTTGTTGCTGAGGCCACAGCCAGATTGCTTATCCCCACTGTCGTCGAGTCCAAGCAATATACCGCAGTGCAGGGGAGATAACTGGAGAGGCGCCACTTGAGGCAGCTGCTCGCTTTCATCTCAAGTCACCTCCACCACAAAACTGAGGAGGCAAGAGATTCCAGTTGAACAGTTATATGAGGATGCTGCCAGAAAACACAGGGTTCACAGATAGGAAGTTGCAGATGAATCAACACTGCAAAACCGGAAGAAGAATGGGGAAGGGAAGAAGCTACAAATAAGAAGAGTTTGTATATTTTTGAATATATATATAGATATAAATACTCACGTATATTTGTTTAATATTTAATACTTCACTTTATGAAACTTGTTGACACAGTTAGGTTTATTTATAGAAACCGGACCTAGTTCTTAACCAGCTGGCCTTTGACTCTTAGCTGTACTGTGTAAGTCATGATGATGAGCACTGAAGACCTAGGATTTTGTAGGATGTCACATAAATAAACTTATTCCAAAGTTGTTGTTTTTGGCAGTTATCACGAAACTTTCTTTCATCCTAGATCAGATGTTATGTCGATATAAACAGGTTTCCGAATCAGACTTCTCATCCCGCAACATACCGGATTTTTAAAAATCACACAATATATAAATTATTTTGTTCTGGTGAACTATTATAAACTCGACGAGTGTACTATTCCTGTAATAAAATATTTCTTCGCCGTGCAATGACAAGAAGGATTACATGACAACCTCTTCGTTAACAAACACTCATTAAAATACTGTTTTAGTCAAGTTTTCAATGAGTTGCTTGGCGCTCATTTTTCATTGAAACACCACCACCACCACCACCACTACATAGCTTTTTTGCAGCTGAACAAATCTTCAGTGGTTATGTTAAATTTAAGATAATATTTTGTTCTGCTTCTCAAATGTCAGGAATACCAGATGTGCATCCAAAATAGTTTATCATAGAAACCCCACATAATGTCATAATCGACTATAACCACAGAGTTTCCTGGGTACTCACCCCTGTCTCAAACCTTTTCTTGATAAAACAGCTTCATTCACCTTGGAAACACCCGGAGAAAGAACTAATGAACATTTCTGCTCCTAAACAAGAAACAAAAAATATATAAAAAAATGAATAAATTAATGAAAGAAAAAAAGAGAAAAATTGACTCCCTTAAAACAAGATCACCAAGAAAAAATTACCACTAACCTAATAAACCAGCAGGCAAGGAAATGAAAGCTAGTTGTCATAACAACAACAATAATAACACCAACAACATCCTGAATTACACCGTCTACACTCACAAGCACTTGGCGGCGCTTACCTGTAAGAACACACAGGATTTTTTTTCTTTCCTTTATTCTTTGGCGACCCTTCCCATCACACTTCTGTCAGGGTTATGCGACTAACAACGACTTGTGTGTAGCAAGTATGATCGACACCCGCCTCTCGCACATTAACTCATGTTTACCATCTCGATGGAAGCAAACAAAACCAAATGTTCGGTGGGGCGCTTAGAAAACACTTGTCAGGAGAAGGAGACGCACTCAGCCGACACTGAGCTCAGTGACAACATCTTTCACTTGGGTAAACATGACTTACACTTCTTCTTCACATTCGAAATGGAGGCGGGATCACAGGAAATATTCCTGTCCAGGGAAAAGGAAAATAGACCTGCAGACCTGTGTGATAATATGTGGCGTGTAATACTTTTAATTACACGCTGGATACCGTGTTTGAAGACAAGGAAGGTAAAATGAGGAGGAGGGGAAGAAGAATATAAAAAGGAAGACAAAAATGAAAGGGGGAGACACCCTGTTACACTCCCCGATCCCCGTATTTCTTCGGATCTCGTTTTGGAGTTTACGTCAATGACGAGGGTTTTAATGGCGGACATTGTAGAATAATTTCTTACAGATATTGATATCTTAGAAAGTATTTCAAAAAAAAAAAATATATAAATAAAAATAAATAAATTAATTAAAAAATAAAATAAAAAAAGAATGAACACATTTGTAAGAAAATTACTGACCTGTTTATCTGCCGATGACTTGCCATGATGAGACGGACAACTGGTGTGTCGACATCTCCCAAGTTCACAGTTGACTTCATGAGAATTCTTTCATCTTCTGTGTTCTCTTTCACACTCATTTTTTCTAGAAACACACATGTTATTAACGTTTGCATCGCCTTGAGTGAAGATAATCGGTCTTCTTAAATGGTGGTGAACAAAAAAAAAAAAAAAAAAACCAAAACGTTGGTGACACTTCTTTGAAGGAAAAACTTCCAGTGTAGTTTTCTTTCTTTTTTTTTTTTTTCGACATCAATATGATATAGACTTCATGAGCATCCAGCTACACTCTAGGTGGACTCACATTTGGTAGTTTACCTCCGTTGGAACACTCCATGTAAACATCCCAACCGTTCGCAGGTGGGAACCAAGCTGACTCCCAGATTTTAATTTTAATCTTGTCAAGATCAGCAAGCACATTCTGTAGGATAATAATCCCAGGCGGGTGTCGGGTGGGCTGAGGCTGCATGGAGCTGCGGTCCGACACAGCTCTGTGTTCTTGCCAATGGTAAACAAGTTCTCCGCCGGAGGTTGCGTGCGGCCATATCCTGTCTCATGGTCACACTGTCGAGTGCTGTCCATAAACTCTGTAAATCCGCTTGCAAGTGAAGCGACCCCTTGCTCAAACACATCCTATCACTCCCACGCAAGAGAATAATCGCTGGTTATATCGTAAACTCTGTGTGCAAGAAGGGGTCCGGTGGGGAGGTCTTTATGGCACTCTGACACCATAACAGACAAACACCCTCGGGAAAGTCCACCCTGAAGGAAAAGCCCCTAGTCCTACTTCAGTCTTCATTCATCTATAAATAATAGGTACTGGGTAAAAAAAATATATATATAGATGTATTTCGCAAACAATTCTCAGACACTAACGTCCTATCATGTCAGAGCAAAGAAAAAAGAAAGAAAAAAATCATACACGGGTACTCAGGTGAGCAAGGTATGCTGGATGTGTCACTACATCCATAAAAGCACCTTGGGGTTTATCTTTCATTCTTGTCTTATGTACAACAAGACTGCTAGTTTAGTTCAGAGAAAAAAAATGTTTTTTTTTAAAGTTTTTAATTTTGATTTTATCTTTAGTTCAATGAATGTCAATAAATCCCAATCATTCATTAAACAAAACAGAGACCCAAGATAGTTTGTAAGTTTTTTTTTACAATAGTTTAAGAAGTGTATAATAGGAATTTTATCTCTTAAGTGTGGGCTTCGAAATCTTCATTATCGTCAACAAGATGAACATAAAAATTTATCAACAGCAGTGGGAGACAACGCTGGAAGACAACAGGAACGATTGAGCACATTTGTCTCCCTTTTGCCGTTGGTCTAGTCTCCACCTTGGTACAGTTATTGTTCATGTAGCGATGCATGTTTATTTATTTCCAGAATGTGAAGTCCTTGCTTCTAAAGACATACAAGATGAAGCTAGAAAGAGAGAATGAGAGACAAATAACAGTTTATCTCATGGGACAAACGCAAGACTAGGATTACATCGCCTTCAACACCTCGACTCCGACTATCACTCCCAACACGCAGAATCGTCCTCCCATTCTTTCTTTTTGTTTTAGGATGTTTTGTTGGTTTTCGTGACAAACTGATTGACATGTCTCTTTTGCCTTATTGAGGTATTTTTTGTCCATTTGACTTGATTGTTATTATGTGATTTTAATTGGTGTGAGTCAGTGAGTGACTAAAGGGTGAGCGTTTGAGTAGAAGAGTGAGGAAGGGAGACAGAGAGAGTGAGTGAACGAATCAACGAGCTGTACTTCGATGCGAAAAGAAAACAGCAAGGAAGAGTGTTTGAGAGAATTCCACCTTTGCCAAAATCTCTGCCTACGAAGTTTGTCTCCCTCCAAAGGTCAGACCAACCTCGCCGACATTTTCCACAGTGGATCCTCCACTAAGCTGGTGGCCTTCCCTGCGCTTGGAGTGTTTACTTTCTGTTCAAGAAATAGCCAGCTCGAGATTACGGCCCTTCACCCTGACCTCTATGACCCAACGAGTGCGACGACGGGAGACGGGTGGGGTTTGGTGACGCGGCCCCCGTCAAGGGGACACAACCTATGCTGCTGCCGGGTACCAAACATGTCATATCAAGATACTTCACCACAGTTATCACTCGCTCTCGGCGGGGTAGCTAGTGACGGGGAGCAGTTGGGAGATTTCGCTTGACTCGCCCCCCAACAAACTTCTGTCAAGGTGAGACCCGGTGGGTGGACATTTGAAACAATGGCCATGAATCGCTATCATTTGGAGGGTGAGAAGGATCTTGAAGAGTTCTCGTAATAAACTCAACTCCTCCATCTTTCGCACTCAGCGTTCACCGAATTTTGTCCTTGGCAGGTCGGACCCTTCACCTAATCGTGGAAGGTTTTGTTGAAATCGTCGCTCATCGTCTAAAGCCGCATGTCACTCACATCGCCTTTCCTCAAATTTATCATGTGACACTGTTTCGTTACGTGTATGCGTGTCTGTACGTTAGCTTTTTAATTGTAGGAGAGCGGAGACTTTATGGAAGCTATTCTCTTTTATTCTTTTCAAGCTTTCCTGTTTTCTATGTTTATGTCGGTCGATCAGTAAGTTTAAAACCAGACATTTATTAAATCATTTACTGAACTGCTGAAGTTGTGAAGTGAGAAATAATACATTTCAATATAAATTTTCCTGACTGGAATCATGACATGTATCTACCCATTGGACAATCTCTTTTAATACGTGTGTCCTTTTATTCACATTATTCTCAGTCAATGTCCAGAAATTTGAAGTTTCGATAATCACCGAACCTTCAAAGCTAAAATATTCCATTCCTTTATCTCTTTGATCTAAAAAAACAAAAAACAAAAACAAAACAACAAACAAACAAACACAAAACAAAACAAAACCAAAAAAAAACCCAAAAAACAAAAAACAAAACAACAAAAACGGGGATGGAAAGAGATTGAAAAAAAATTGCATAAGTTGGGGTCAAAAAAAGAAGAGTTTAGAAAAATCATGTTGTCTTCATCCGCGAATTACATACACCAGATGCAGAACACCGCCTGTCCCTCCGATACGTGAAAAGATAAACACAAGCACTCTTTAGTTGAAAAAGGAGGAGAGAAAGAAAGACAAGCTTGAGACTACAAGGCTAGAGGGTTATACACTTGTTTTAACAGGCTGTGCGCGTGCTTTGCACGAGGCGGAAAGGTCAACCGTGCGAAGCCAGTAAATCGGGGCTTGTGTCCGTTATCGTGCAGTAGCGCCTGATAACGGCGATAACACCGCGAGATTGGGGGGCCCTCACCGCAGCTGGTCGAGACGTGTCACAGTTTTAATTGGCTCGCCGCCAGCCAGCCACACACTCTCACCTTTACGACTAAAAACATAAACATTTTATGTATTTGTTTGTTTGTTTGTTTTTCTTGGTTTTAATTTACACACTCATCCGCGCATATAGCCACGTGTATGGGAACCAAAGCTAGGAAAAGTATTCGAATAATAATAAAAACAAATTATTTCGATGATTAGAAACGAAAGCAAATATAAAGTTGAGAGAAAACGTTCATTGGTGCGTGGAGCATCTGTACATGACACCAATCCGAAAACAGATAAACAACGCATCGGAAGGTACCGGTGGGACATTGTGGAAGCGGTCAGATGGCCATGGTTAGCGGGACAACAACTGACGAGGACTATAAACTCTGGTACAATGGTGGGAGCCGGACATGAGGATGGTCTGGGTGTTGTCGTATACAGGTAAGAGCCGTCAGTACCTGTAACCTGTATCCAGTAAGTTAGTCTCCACGTATGTCTCTGAGCAGCCTCTGAATGTCACCGTTGTCCAAGTATGTCCTTTGACCTTCATAGACGAAGACAACGAAGTGAAGGAGTTTTATCAACAGTTTTCGTCGTTCATACAGTGGAGTTACAAGCACACAGAATTATCCTTGATATTAGAGGGGTTGGAACAAAATGACGCTGTCAATAGTCATATCCCTTCAAAAAAAAAAAAAAAGGGGGGGGGCACACCAATAAGAACCATAATCTTAATTATCCACCAGTGTAAAGTTGTGCTGAAAGTAATGCAAAATCACATCAGAACCACGAATGAGAAATTGTTAGCAGAGAAAAAGCTAGCTTCAGACGAAGTAAGAGCATAGTTGAGACAGAATCTTAGCTTGTTTCACATTATGAGAAGATCTTCGCATTCAAGTCATTAACTTTATATATTTCCAACAACGCTTTGTCTAGCACGAGGGGCAAGAACATGCGAACATCCACGCTGAATGCGAACATGGCATGCATCAATGAAGTCTCGTCCAATCTATCGAAGAGTCTGGATCCAAGAGTCAACGAGCCAGATAGGTGAATGACAGAGAGCTAACAGCCCGAACAGTAGGCACGTCGTCCAGTGTTGCACTTCGCAGCCGCTCGATCTCTCATAACATATCGTCGTCGTCGGTCGTCGTTAAACACTCACCAGGCAGCAGCAGTCGCCAAATCAAGCAATCACCCGTTTTCTTCACATTTCGCGGATTTCTTAAGTCCATGAGAGATTCTACCACCAAACCAGCTACGGGAAACCGATTTAGCAATCTCGCGTGGTTCATGATGAAAGAGTACAGCAACGCTGCCACACCAAATCCACGCCTGTCAGCATCCGAGAAAATGCACTAGAGTAGTAAGGTTTTGTTGGCACATGAAAGCTCAGACTGTTTTCTGCGTGTCGACTGTCTCACGTCTTCACCGAGTGTTTAGGTAATGGCTATCACAATCGCGGGCTGTCTCCGCTGTGGACTTCTACTTGCGACTCAAGTCCACCAAAGTAGCGGCGGAGGGCTAAGCCAAATAAACAGCCTTAATGACGTATCAGATACACACATACAGGCCATTCCCTATACCTCTCGGTTTTTTGTCTCCCTGGCGCTTCGGGGGCTATAACTTACAGATGTATGACATCGTCTCTCAAAAAACGTGTGTTCGTGATGTCTTATGGTGGTCGTGTGTGTTTGTGCGTGCTTTGGTCGTGCTGGTATTGAACGTCTTTTGCCTGTGGAACGATAGAACAGATGTATTCCCACCTTGTAAAACACTCACCTTCTATGAAATTGTTTAATGAAGTTTAAATATAGAAAACGAGACCAGTATAGGCGCGAGCCTAAGTAGGCGGTCAACGTTTCTAGGCACGTAACTCAAGACAAGCGCTCAAATCTTTTCCTAATAATTAGTGCTCCCAATCTTGAACGAGTTTTCACCCAGTACAGGCCCAAGCGAGAACTTAAACTGTCGCATGTGATGTCGTAGGTACGTCAAAGTGAATCAGTTTACAGCCTACCTCTGACAAATTGGATCCTAGAATGAACTAGAAACAGCAGACAACTTTTAAATCTACTAAGCGACACAATCAGCCTCGTATCTCGTCTGGATTGTCTGGATACTTAACTGATGGGGTATGTCGTATCACTTGACATCTCACTCTGCCGAGATCATCC